>NC_047089.1:95374688-95674688 GCF_902459505.1 Geotrypetes seraphini | reverse complement strand
CTGTTTTTCCCATGTGTGTGTGTGTGTGTATGTGTATAGTTTTGTTTTTCCTCCAAGCTCCCACCACATAGGGTAACTTCATTTCTACAACACAGGGCTCACTATATTCTTTTCTTCAGCTAGAGCTGCCTTCCAGTTCTTTGTCCCCCTTATCATTTCCATTGACTGTATAATATCCCTAGACTTGGGATAGTCTCACTCATGGTGGTGGTGGAAGTAGGGGGATAGATTTGAGAACTGCATATTGATTTGAAACTGAAAAATGTCCACACATTAGCTATCCTTCTTACTTCTGGAAATGAAAGTAGAATCCTACCTTCTAGCTTCTAGACATGAGTAAAGACTAGTAGAATCATTAAAATACCCCTTTTGAAAGTCTCACATGGAGATCCAATTTTCAAGACTGGAAAATTTAATATACAATGATTTAACACTGTTTTCCATATTTTCTATTTTCTGAGTCATCAGCTTATTTTGCAACAAAGTTGTTTCTGTACCATTTAATATGCAGAACTGAACTTTCAAAATCAGAAAATTTATCTTGTTAAGAGGCTATGGAACTCATAATCAAAAAGAAAATATGTCTAAAAACCAGCCTAAATCAGTACTTAGACGATCAAAAAGACAGGTCATCCAAGTGCCGATAATCAAAACGGGTTTTAAATGTATCTAAAAGCAGCTTAGGCCTTTTCACTGCCACTGTGCGCCCAGAGTGAAAGGGGTGTTTTTTTGAGGAGTGGTTAGGGTGGTAGGTGGGCTGACCAAATTTAGTCATCCAGCAGCGATAATCAAAAGTTTGATGAGATTGCCTGGATGGAATGCATACGTTTTGACTTAGATCAAGTCAAAACATGTATAGGTTCTGGATTGGGCAGCTGAGATGATCGTTGCTGCCGCGATCAGTTCAGCGGCCCAGGCAACCATCCCCCCCACCCCGATCACCGGCAGGAGGGATGCCCAATCCCTCCTGCTGGAACCTGTCGCAACCTCGAGCAACCTTTGCTGGTAGGAGGGATATCCAGGGTAGTGGCCAATCGGAATCTTAGGCCACTCCCAGCGCATCCTAGAATGCACAGGGAGTCAACACTAAGATTCCGGTTCGCTCAGGCTCCTAAGGCCCCACTTATGGGAGGGGCCTTAGGCACTTGGGATAATCAGTGCCTTAGGCATCTCCATGGTGCATCCCATGATGTACTGGGAACGGGAAGGCCCTCCATTTTGGTGAAGGTGGGCCTGCTGACCAGAGGCTGGAAGGGTCCCTCTGGCTGCCAATTACAAAAGGTAGGGGGGGTCGGATCCAACTGGGCTAGGCAGAGGGGGGTCTGACTGGGGGCATTCCGGCATGGGTGGGGGGTCCAGCAGCCTACCTTGATGGGGGATGTCCGGCAGGAGGGACTGGGCACCTCTCCTGCTGGTGATGTTTGTGGGAGGGGGTTGGGAATGCCCGGCAGGAGGGACTGGGCATTCCTTCTGCCAGCGAAAATTGTAGCAAGTTCCTGCAGGAGGGACTGGGCATTCCTTCTTCCGGCAAACTTTCGGGCAGTTTGCAGTGGTTCGGGCAGGAGGGATTGGGCATCCCTCCTGCCAGCGAAGGTTGCATGAGGTCATGGCAGGTT
Source organism: Geotrypetes seraphini (assembly GCF_902459505.1). Lineage (NCBI taxonomy): Eukaryota > Metazoa > Chordata > Amphibia > Gymnophiona > Dermophiidae > Geotrypetes > Geotrypetes seraphini. Next base: position 95,673,072 of record NC_047089.1, on the reverse strand, counting down.
TGGGCTGGAGGGGCTAGGCATCCCTCCTGCCGGCAAACTTTCAGGGGCTTGTGGTGGTTCAGGCTGGAGAGATTGGGCATCCTTCCTGCCGCAATACTTATGACATATGCCGGTTAGAGAATTGTGGTTTTAGGCAAAGATCTGGTCCCTCCCACGCCTAAAAAGTCATGTTTTGGGTGTTTGGGTCTTGGGCAAATTTTTTGTCAGGAATATGGCTTAAAGATAGACAAAGTGGCAGTTTGGGCGATTAAATGCCTGAACGTAAAGGCAGAATATTCTTGAAAAAAAAACACACATTTTGGACAGTTTTTTGTTTTTGTTTTTTTGAGAATGGACATTTCCCTGCTGCTTACTTTGGGTGCTTAGTGCTTTAGGTCAAAAAGGGACTTATACTTTCCTAAATTATGCCCCTCTATGCGTTTTTCCATTTGTTTAAAGCTGTGCTGAGTTTCCCATCATGATAGAACAAAATTATTGCATACCTTATGGAATGCTTCAAGTGCCATTCAAATTGATTCTAAAGTAATTTCTGATGACATCACTAAAGATGGAATTGGGACAAACCCAATTAGAATCACTTCAGCTTCTGAATCCAGGTCTGGCCATTGCTACATAGAAACCAGAATTAGACTGGGTTACGTTAAAGCAGAAACTTTAACTTCCACAAATCGTCCTCTTTTATCATCCAGAGTTTCGCAATCAATGTACTTTGTTATGTGGAATGCAGTATGGACTCCATATCGTAAATGGAAAGCGAATCTACAACAAGACTCTACCTGTTGGAACTGTCTGAAAGCACCCGGAACTCTCGATCACATGCTTTTCCACTGCAATATGGTTCATTCCTTTTGGCTTCGTATTTGGGATACCATAAAATCTATCACTAAATGTTCAGAAGTGATCTCCATGGACATTATAATTCTTCGTTCTCAACACCCATGTTTTGCACAATCAAATTGCCCGCCTAAACTCATTGACACCATGTTTGTGATAGCTCTAATGCATATTCTGAAAAACTGGAAATCATCCTCATTACTAGACTACACCTTCTGGTGGAACTCTTTAAGTATGTACCACAAATTTGAATCTTATGCATATGAGAAGAATTTGTTTTCTCGATCCTCTACAAACTTGACACGAAACAAATCACCTTGGTCATTCTTAGATTCATATGTTCGTTCTGCTTTATAGACACTTCTGCCTCTCTCTCTATCTCTCTCTATTTCTCTTTCTCTCTCTCTTCCTTTATCTTTCTCTCTCTTTCTCTTATCCCTCCTGCTTCTCTGTCTTTTTCTGTTCCTTTTCTAAGCAGTTCCAGATACTCGATCCTTTTCATTAATCTAGTTCTATTCAAACGATTGTAGATACGAATATTTGATACATGATTTTTATTATGATTCTATGTGTTTGAACTGCTTTCTGTTTATAATTCTTATAATATTCAATAAAATTATTGAACTAAAAAAAACAACAACAAAAAAAAAAAAAAAACAGGAACTGCCGAAGCCATAGTTGCTCCAGGAGTTATCCTTTCTGGGGTAGATGTTTCCAGCAGTCATGTCCAAATGGGGCCTAGTGAGGACTGTGCCTCCAATATAGGCTGGGTCTCTGTACTCACATGAACAGCTCCCCCAACATGCACTGTTGTGGATTCTCCTGGAAGAGAACCAGGCTCATATGGGCTAAGCATTACTTCGCTCTTAGTTGTCTCTTCTCTTCCCTGGCTTTTGCTGATATGCCTGTTATTGGTGCCAAGCTAGTGTAGGATGTAATTAAAGTATGTCTCAACAACTGGGTTACCTATGTATGATTGTATGTCTCAGTTGTATTTTGTGTGTGCTTTGTATGTGTTATGGGAATGGTGGACAGTTTGGAGTAGTTTTTAGGAATAGGAGCAGCTTGTGGCATGATAGGACATTTTGCAGGGAGTAGCTTTTAGGAGCAGGTGGATAGATTTTTGGGGAGGGGCAGTTGGGGTAATTTTGGGAAATGGGGTAGTTTGTAGGAACTTAAAACAATTTCGGGGTCAGGCCAGTTGAGTTTGTTTATCGCCTTTTCATTCAAGCACTTCCATGTGGTTAATGCCTGTTTAGGCTAATGTAGTGTGCATGCTCGTCCGAGTTTATGCCTTCTTTTTCTTCGATCACACAGTAAGGCAGCGTTGGTTTAAAGTTTCCCCCAAAGAACACCCGTGTTCAGGTTGAAACGCCCATACAAGTTAAAGGCGTCGGGAGTTCCTTCATTATATCAACGTTGACGGTTCTCAAAGCTCAAAGACGCTCCAAATTGCTGCTTAACGGCAAAAACACGCCAGCAGCACAGCATTTAAAAAGACGCTACAGACAGACCCTGGCCCCTTTGGGATTAAATAGAAAAATAGAGTGGCAAGCCTTTCTATAGCCATTTGCATGTAGTTCAACACATTTTTTTTAGTAATTTTGAATTTTCCTGGCCTCTTCTCCAGTTGAGTGATGATTAGTGGACGTCCGTCTGTGGCAGCTTTTTAAATGTTGTGCTGCTGGCATGTTTTTGCCATTAAGCAGCAATTTGGAGCGTCTTTGAGCTTTGAGAATTTTTGGTTTTCAGGTACCCAGTGCTTTTCATCTCTTTATTTCTTTGTTATTCAATTTGTGGTGCAATTTGGATTTATAGTCTTTCTGTTTGAGTGTGAGTTGAAAGTCTCTTATGTTGATTTTTTTTCTTCACTGTTTTAGATTTTCACCTTTTCCTGCTGCTTGGTATGAAGCGTGATTCAAAGTTTATTCATTTGGTTTCCTTTTGCAGAAATTGAAACGTGTTCACGTTGAAACCAAAGAACCGCTACATAGCTAAGGGATTTATTTATAAGTTATACTGACTTTTAAATATTTTTCACTATTTAAAATTTGATACATAAATAAGCAAAGAAAAAGCCAAAAAGTGTGGAGGACCAAGCGATGATTGGGTGGTGAGGGTGGTTAGGGTTTACCCCTCCGTCTCTCTGAGCTAAGTCCTATCATGTGTAAAGCTTTCTCTCAAGAGCGTTAACATTTTAAGGGAGGTGTTAATCTGGCCATCTCTTGAGTGTATAGGCCAAGTGTAACAGTGTAGGATTAACTTTTATATATTTAGTTTAGACTTGTTGAATAGCAGGCTTACTAAGGGACCGGGTAGGTTTAACCAATAGGCCAAGTAGGCACGTGCCTAGGGCCCAAAATGGTTAGGGGGGCCCGACAAAGGAGGGCATCAACATTGTTTTTTCCAAACTGCGATGGGACCCCTCCAGCATCGATCGACAATGCAGCCCCCCCACCCAATCGACAGAAAGTAAGACAAGCAAGCAATGCAGGTAAGAAAGGCAACGGGAATTGTAATTGGGCAAGTGGTGCTGCTTGCCCAAAACTTCCCTCTGACGCAGCTTCCAGTTTCTGCCTGGGCGCATGGTGGGGTGGGGCGGGGCAGGGGGGTCCAGTGTACTTGTGTGCCTAGGGGCCATCGACAAATTAATCCTGCCCTGCTAAGGGACCCTTTTACAAAACTGCTGTAAAAAGCAGTCTTAGTGCATACTTATGCGAGTCATTCCACACGTTAAGACCATTTTCTCTGCATGGGTAAGGTGGCTGAATTTCTCCTTTTTACTTATGCGAAGGGGAAGGTTCCCCATTTTGGAAAAGGCAGGCCTGCAAACAGGAGGGAGTGGGCATCCTTACCGGCCACCTCATAAAGGTATGGAGGTGGTTCAGGGCTGTCAGGGTGGGGTGTTGGGGAGCATTGGGGAGTGTCAGGGAGTGTTGGGGGATGAACGGGGCTGGCAGCAGGAGGGAATGGGCATTCCTCCTGCTGATTGGATGTGGGGGGTGTCAGGGGTATTAGGCAGGAGAGAATGGGTATCCCTATTGCAGGGATGTATATGTGGTGGGGTTCTCTGCCGATGCCGGCTCAGCTGATCATGGCAGGGGTATTTCCCCCTGATCAGCTGAGCTAGCAGGACTCCCCAAAGCCACAGCTTTAGGGAGTCCTGCCGGCTCAGCTGATTGGGGATTCTCTTGCAGCAATCAGCTGATGACAAAGATAGGCAGCTGAGCCACCTATCTTTGTGATTAGACAGGCACGATTCTCTAACTGGCACTGGTGAAATGGTGGCCAGTTAGAGAATTGTGTGTGTGTGTGGGGGGGGAGAGGGTAAGGCTTCTGTTCTTTAAGACAGATGCGATTCTGTATAGGATGCCGGTGTGCGATTCTCAGCTACTTCTTAGGCGTCCTATACAGAATCAGTCGCTAAATGTATAGTGGTAGGATGGTAACACATAACATATATTTAGTGCTGTAAAATTAACAGAACTACAATTCAACACTAAGTCAATGATACAAGAAAAATAAATAAAACATTTATAATAAAGGAAAGAGATATTAAATAATGCAGTAAAACACATGCAATATATATATATTTTAATACTACTAATCCCCAAAACTCCCCAAACTTTTTAAAATGAGGTTTTTTTTTGATTAGTAGTATTGATTTTTCACCCCTCTCCATTTGATTTTGTGGTTATATATATATTTTAGTATGTATAGCATGCACTTTATATTAGGGTTCCCTTTTATCAAGCCACATTAGGGTTTTTTTATTGCCAGCCACTGTGGTAAAAGGTCTGATGCTCATAGGAATTCTATGAATGTTGAAGCTTTTACCACAGCGGCCAGCGATAAAAAATCCTAACGCAGCTTGATAAAAGGGAGCCTAAATTTAGGTAAAGAGGACTGCGTTGAGTGCTGAATAAATTAAATATTATTTCTAGATATAGTTTCTGCTTTATAAGCATGCTTATTATTATAATATGTAGTCCAAGGTGCATTGTTAAAACCATAAAGGCAATTAAAATATTTAATCTATTCTGTGTGCATTTGTATGAATCTATTAGTTATTATTTTAACATTTTGAAAACACTCATATCATATCATTAGCAAACAAATAATAATCACCCAGACATGAAGTGGTAGTAAAAGACATGAAAATTTTGTGATGAAGACAGGAGAAATAATTGAAACTTGCAGAAGGGCTGTTGTTGAATATTGTAAGGAATGGGTAGAAAATTAGATTAATCAAAGAGCAGACATTCGGAAGAAAGTTTGTGTGAATGCTTGACAGTCTTGCTCTTTCCCTCATTTCAAATGTTGGCAGAGTAGCAGGCAGCTCCAAGGGAAATGTGCTCCTTTCATACTTGAGTAATTGATGAATTGTATGCAATATGCAAATGAGAATCCATAAATCTTATGAATGACAGCTTAATTTATGTGAGCCTTAATGAATGCAGGATTAGATTTTAATTAAATATCCTCAAAGGCACCCTGAGTAGTAGGCCTTTTTTTTTTTTTTTTTTTGAGGACTCATTTCACATGCAGTGCAATATAGAAAAGTAAAAAATCAGCTAAAAGCAGTTTGTGGAAATGTTTGTGTTGATAAGTATTATTCTGTTTGGTTAAGCAAACAGCACTTCAGTTGATAAGTATAAAAATCTGCAATCTTTCTCTCCTTGGTCACATTTTAACATACATGTTAAACTTGACAGAATTTTTCATCCTATCCTGTTTACAACTGTACTGACAGAACAACCTTAAAAGCAAACAAGTCAATATTCAGTGTTAAAATGAGTACATGTACTGCAAAGATTTTAAATGCAAGTTGCTTGTATATTCTTATCAAATTCAAGTGTTTTCAATTTTTCTACAACAAAAAAAAAACATGATATAGGAAGCTTGCTGTTAATAATTTGAAATATTGCTATAAGGAGTTTAAGACAATGAAATTCATTAAGATGAGTTAACACTTCATTAGTTTTGTTTTATGTAAAAATAGTAGATCCACAATTTTATTGTATGTTGAATAGCTGTTCTAGATAGAACAGAGACCTCTTTGGTGAAAGTAAAAGGTTTAAACCAGCCTGAATCCTGACTTGGCATTGCTCTGTACCAGACATAAACAAGCTACATTTTAAATGTCATACCCTGCTGAATCAAATAAAATCCAGAATTGGTCTGAAATAAGCATCAGGTTTGGAAATTTCTAATTGTGTTGACTAAATCTTAGATGAATAACTACAAGAAAACTTGCAACACATTCGGGCATTGGGCAAAAGTTTGCATTCCCTTTGATTTTTTTTTTTTTTCTATAGCATTTTCCTCTGCAGTCATACACTTCTCCCTCAATATTCGTGGGGGTTAGGGGCAGAGTTGACCCGCAAATATTTAAAAAATCAAAATAATTACTATGCCAATTGAACCAATTAAAATTATAAAATTAGGTGGCAGTAGGGCACCTAGTGCCACCTAATGGTGCCATTTATAGAATTTGCTCCTAAAGGCTCATGCATTATCCATGTGCTAACCCGTTAGTGCATGGTGATGAAGTTGTTCTGATTAGTGCAGGATCATCCACTCTCCTCCACCCAACATGCTTCTTTATAAAAAATATATATATAGCATTTACACATTTGGTACACACATGTATGTATGTATGTATGTGTGTGTATATATATATATATATATATATATATATATATATATATATGCCTAAGTGCATCCTGTGATATACCATTTTAAGCTACGTTAGGCATATGTTAGCACCTATCACAGTTCAATAAAAGGGCCCCAAATCATAAAATCATTTAATTTTTATTAATATTTTTATAAACTACCTGCAGTCCATATATCAATAACTTTCTTTTCTCCAATATTACACTGATAAATATTGTAAAGCCAAGTGTAAATAATTCCCTTAAGCTTATACATGAGCATGGTATTGCACCCAAATACCAAGAATTTATTGAAGACCCAGGTATTTCATCACATTTTTTTTCATTTGTGAGAGAATGTTAGGAGAAACACAGAAATATGTCATGGACTGTGACTATCAGCTATTAAGCTTGGGTTTTAGGAACATTGTGAAAGCTCCCAATTTTTGTTTGCCAAGCCACTGAGTGCAGCATCTGGGAGACTGGAGTCCGTATCATTTGTAGCTGTTCCAGTTTGCATGGAATGGATCTTACAGGTTATGATACAGTAAAACAGTAAATCAATGTGGTTTACAATATAAAACAGATTTTGAAAGGAACTCCATTAAAACAGATAAAGTCCCACCCAAAACAACACCTCAGAATGTGCCCAAATAAATCACATTCATGCACCCATACTCATCTACTGTATCCCCAAAAATCAATTAATCTTTTCCTGGTGCATGCCTATTTACCAATAGCACCTTGCTTCTGTATTTCAGAAAACATTTGCTGTGTGAGTGAGGAGAAATCAGCTGCTGCCTCAGCACCATGATCCCAGCCTACTCCTTGTGGCTCTGGGCAAGTTACTTAACACCCCATTGCCTCAGGTACCACAGTTAGATTGTGAGCCTGCCAGGACAGATAGGGAAAAATACTTGAGCATACCTCTCTAAAGTTAAAAGGAGATAAATTTCCTACAAACGTAAGGAAGTTCTTCTTCACCCAGAGAGTGGTGGAGAACTGGAACGCTCTTCCGGAGTCTGTTATAGGGGAAAACACCTTCCAGAGATTCAAGACAAGGCTAGACAAGTTTCTGCTGAACTGGAATGTATGCAGGTGAGGCTGGACTCGGTTAGGGCACTGGTCTTTGACCTGGGAGCCGCCGCGTGAGCGGACTGTTGGACGCGATGGACCACTGGTCTGACCCAGCAGTGGCAATTCTTATGTTCTTATGATTATTATTGAATGAATTGTAAACCAGTTTGGATGAATCTCCTCATGAAAAGGCAGTTAATAAATCTATATTATTAATAATAATAATAGTCATCTGACTAGTATCATCAACAAAGAAGGGTAATTAGTAGGCTAAGGTAAAATAATGAATTTTATCATAATGATAAATAATGTGGAAGTTGCTAACCTGCAATATTTCAGTGCCCTAGGTTAATAACTGTTGTGGAAAATATAAATTTATATTGCACCAGCCAAGAAAATTCTGCTTGGTATTCAGCACTATTTAGCTAGTCAGGAATGATTCCTTACTGGCTAAATCGCGCTAAGCTGGCTAACCACTAATATTCAGTGGGAGATAGCTGGCTATCTCCTGCTGAATATCCCACTAAGCTGCTTGCCTGGTTGCTAAAAATAGCCGGTCACTGCCAATATTCATTGGCCAACCAGCTAAGTTTAGCAACCAGATAGACCAGCATAAATAGCAGGTCTATTTTTGGCTACTATGACAGTCAGTCAGCTGATGAATATTGGCTTGGCTGGCTAAGTCAGCTACAGCTAAAAATACATCAGAAATCCAATGCTGGTTGCCATATTTAGCTCTGACATTTAATTTCTGATTTTGCTGCTGACCACAGGAGGAAGCTGGGCTGCTTGCTGCGGTCTGAAAATCAGGCCCATTTTCTGTTCTAGCTAAGAGAGAGAGGTCCCTAAGTCAATGCACTGTCATTATGGGACTGGTAATCTAGAAAAGATTCCACCCCACCACCAATCTACACCCTTACATACTCCTCCTCCCTGATCATCCCTCCTGACACTTACTGGGGATTGTCCAGTGTCTATTGATAGGGTTGATAGTGGCAGGAGCAATCTTCAGTTGCTCCTTCTCTTTAGGCTTCTACCTTCAAAATGGTATTGGTTGACTCATAGTGCAGATTGACACAAATACTGCTGGGCACAGAGGTAATTTGGAACTTAGAGGTGACAGAGACATTTGGGCCCTGATTCTCCAAAGTGCCGTCCCGATTTTAGGCAGCTGTAGGTGTCCTACAGCTGTCTAATCAGCCAATCGGGATGCACGTTTTTTTAAAAAAAATGCTCCCCAGGCAGGCCTGAAGGCACCTCCGGGAGCCTAGGGAGATCCGCAAGATGCCTAAGCTCGTCTAAAGGCCTTAGGCGAACCTAGGCGGCCCTACGCGTCTCCCTAGTAGAGGAGAAGCTTAAAATGTAGGCCAGCAAAATGCTGGTCTACATTGTAAGTAGACGCGGCCGCTATACTTATCGCGGCAAGGGATCTCTCTGCCGCTGTAAGTATAGCGGGCCGCGGCCTGTCCGATCGCTGGCAGGAGGGTGCCCAATCCCTCCTGCCCGAAGACGCACCCCCCCCGACACTACCGGCCGCCCCCCCAACACTACCGACCGCCCCCCCCCGACATTACCGATCTCCCCCCCCCCGACAATATCGATTGCTGGCAGGAGGGTGCCCAATCCCTCCTGCCCGAAGACGCCCCCCCTCGGCACTAACAACTCCCAAACCTCCACTCCACCAACCCTGTTCTTACGGCCAGATGGGTCTTGCACGTCCAGCCGGCAGGCACACCTCGTCAAAATGAGGCAGGCCCGCCCCTTCACGGCCCATCCCGCTGAAGCCTAAGGCCTGATTGGCCCAGGCTCTAGAAGCCTGGACCAATCAGGACTTAGGCATAGCGGGTCCGCCCATCCCCACTAAGTCTAAGGTCTGATTGGCCAATCAGGCCTTAGATTAAGTGGGGATGGGCAGACCCGCTATGCCTAAGGCCTGATTGGTCCAGGCTTCTAGAGCCTGGGCCAATCAGGCCTTAGGCTTTGGCGGGATGGGCCGTGAAGGGGCGGGCCCGCCTCATTTCGATGAGGCGTGCCTGCCGGCTGGACGTGCAAGATCCATCTGGCCGTAAGAACAGGTTTGGTGGAGTGGAGGTTTGGGGGTTGTTAGCGCCGGAGGGGGTGCGTCTTCGGGCAGGAGGGATTGGGCACCCTCCTGCCAGCGATCAATATTGTCGGGGGGGGAGATCGGTAATGTCGGAGGGGGCGGTCGGTAGTGTCGGGGGGGGGCATCTTCTGGCAGGAGGGTTTGGGCACCCTCCTGCCAGCGATCGGTCAGGGGGCCGCGGCCCCCTATACTTATAGCGGCAGAGAGATCCCTTGCCGTGATAAGTGTAGCGGGTCGTGGCTAATCTAACCCTATTCTCTAACCAGCGTCTGTAACATGGACGCCAGTTACAGAATCGGGGATTAGTTTAGGCCGATTCTGAATAGGACGCCTCTCCCGGGCGTCCTATACAGAATCAGGGCCTAGGTGTCTTGCGGGCCTCGCCTTCAATATAGGCGGTCTGCCTGGGGAGCATTTTTTTTTTAAAAACGTGCATCCCGATTGGCTGATTAGACAGCTGTAGGACGCCTGCAGCTGCCTAAAATCGGGACGCACTTTTGGAGAATCAGGGCCACGGTGCCCCATAGAGGATAACACTCCTCCATCCACCTTCGACGTGGGGCTTAACCCCCAGCATCTATCGAGTGGGTCTCCAGCAGAAAGTAGTCCATCCTCTGTTCCTTTAAAAAATAAGTCATGCAAAAACAAAATCCTCACTAAATAAGGAGGACTGTAACTCAGTTTAGGGTTTTGTTTGTATCAGCAGTTTAAAAAATATGTTTTCAACAGTTTCTTAAATTTTATGGAAATATGTAAGATAAAACAAAAAAAACCAGGAAAAAATAATACCTTTTTTATTGGATTAACTTAATGTAGTTTATGATCAACTTTCAAAGGTAACCCCTTCTTTTATGTTTTTGTTTCTACATATTACCTTGAAGAGTGGAGTAACATGGCCACTACACCATTTCACCTAAATTTTATGAAACTTGCTTCTACTCTTATTTTTCATGGAAAATTATTCTACAACACAGATACCATCCAATAATAATAAATTCCCATTTAGCTTGCGACATCTGAAGTACACCTATTCTACAATTCTGCAAAGATCTTCAAACCCTAGTAAAGGTATATGGGACTACTAAATTTCACAAACAAAAAAAAGAAGAACCAACAAAGTCTGCACTGCAAGGTCAAAGACAAAAACAAGGGAAACTGCAGTGACATATACAATGATACAGGCAAAGTTTATTAATTTGATTGCGGTTAAAAACAACACCTTAAAACTAAAACTTTTCCAATATTCAGCCGCCCACATACAAGCTGCCTTTGGGCGTTCATCTTCACACAGGTTTTAGTTTGTTTTGCGGTTCTATGTGATTCATTTCTAACCTAGGACCCCTGAAGAAGGCTTGTACTGAAACACTACTAAATTTCAGCCTCAGGTTGATGACTATAGTATGCTCTATTTACCAGTGTCAAAAGTTTAAAACATATTCTATTCCAGATTAGCAGACTAATGCAGCACTATTTTGACTATATTACATCAAGTCTTCTTGACTTGGGGAGCTCCACAGATCTGTTTGCATCTCCCAGCAATCACAAACTTTCACACTTCTGCTCCACACTGTATTCTCCTCATCACCTAGAGTCAGGTGCCTTTCTTCTTGGATTGGGATCCAAGAGGAAAAAGAACAAGGAACCGGTGTGGCTCACTGTAGTGCTGAAGGAAGGGATCAGGGACAAGAAGACTTCATTCAAGGAATGGAAAAGGTCAAAAATGGAGGAAAACTGGAAAAAGCACAAACAGCATCAAAGCAGGTGCCATAAGGCGGTAAGAAGGGGCCAAAAGAGACTACGAGGAAAACATAGCCAAGGAGGTAAAAAACTTCAAGCCGTTCTTTCGATATATTAAGGGGAAATGAAGGGAGGACAAAGCCATCGCCGACAAACTGAACACATTTTTTGTGTCTGTGTTTGTGAAGAGGATATACGCAACATATCGGAAGTCGACAGGCTATACGCGGGAAACGAAGACGGGAAACTGACAGGATATGCAGGCAGATTGATAGTCTTAAAAATGATAAATCCACAGGAGCGAATAGCATCCATCCGAGGGTAATCAAGGAACTGAAAGGAACTATAGCTGAACTGCTTCAACTGATAGCCAATCTGTCAATCAAATTGGGAAGGGTTATGGAAGACTGGAAGGTGGCAAATGTTACACAGATCTTCAAGAAAGGTGCGAGGGATGATCTGGGAAACTACAGACTGATGAATCTGACCTCGGTACCAGGAAAGATGGTAGAGGTGATGATAACCGACTGCATCATTGAGCACCTTGATAGACACAATCTGTTGAGGACCAGCCAGCATGGCTTCAGCAGAGGAAGATCTTGCTTGATGAACTTGGTGCACTTCTTCGAGGGAGTAAACAGATGGGTAGACAAGGGTGACTCGGTCAACATTGTATATCTGGATTTTCAGAATGCTTTCAACAAGGTTCCACATAAATGACTACTTTGAAAAATTGCGAGTCATGGAATCAAGGGTGAAATATGTGGATTAAAAACTGGCTGGCAGATAGGAAACAGAGAGTGGGAGTAAATGGACAATACTCGGACTGGAAAAACGTCACTAGTGGAGTTCCGCAGGGTTCGGTGCTTGGACCCGTGCTCTTCAATATATTTATAAACGATCTGGAAATTGGTACGAGTGAGGTGATTAAATTTACGGCCGATACAAAGTTATTCAGAGTAGTGAAGACGCATGAGGATTGCGAAGATCTGCAACATGACATAAACGCGCTCAAGAAATGGGCCGCCACATGGCAAATGAGGTTCAATGTGGATAAGTGTAAGGTGATGCATGTTGGTAACAAAAATCTTATACACAAATACAGGATGTCCAGGGTGGTACTTGGAGAGACCCCACAGGAAAGAGATTGGGAGTACTGGTCGACAAGTCAATGAAGCCATCCATACAATGCGTGGCAGCAGCGAAAAGGTTGAACAGAATGCTAGGAATGATTAAGAAGGGGATCACAAACAGACTGGAGAAGGTTATCATGCTGCTATACCGGGCCATGGTATGCCCTTACCTGGAATACTGCGTCCAGCACTGGTCGCCATACATGAAGGACACGGTACTACTCAAAAGGGTCCAGAGAAGAGCGACTAAAATGGTAAAGGGGCTGGAGGAGTTGCCGTACAGTGAGAGATTAGAGAGACTGGGCCTCTTCTCCCTTGAAAAGAGTAGACTGAGAGGGGACATGATAGAAACATTCAAGATACTGAAGGGAATAGACTTATTAGATAAAGACAGGTTGTTCACCCTCTCCAAGATAGGGAGAATGAGAGGGCACTCTCTAAAGTTAAAAGGGGATAGATTTTGTACAAACGTAAGGAAGTTCTTTTTCACCCAGAGAGTGGTGGAAAACTGGAATGCTTTTCCGGAGGCTGTTAGAGGGAAAAACACCCTCCAGGGATTTAAGACAAAGTTAGACAAGTTCCTGTTGAACCGGAGCATATGCAGATAGGGCTTGTCTCAGGGCACTGGTCTTTGACCTGGGGGCCACCGCAAGAGTGGACTGCTGGGCACGATGGACCACTGCTCTGACCCACAGCGGCAAATTCGTATGTTCTTATGACATACAAATTTCTATATGCATTCCCTCCAGTCCCTCTGATAGGAAAGACACTCTTCAAACTCAGACAGTAACCAGCCTCTTAGCTCCACGGTGGCCAGGACACCCTAGTTCCCTCTTCTTCTTCAACTTAGGCCCTCTTTTACTAAGGTGCGCTAAGCGTTTTAGCATGCGCTAAATCAACGTGTGTGCTAACACATCCATAGAATAACATGCACGTGTTAGCGTGTAGTGCACGCTAATATTTACCGCATGCTAAAAAGCATAGCACACCTTAGTAAAAGAGGGGATTAGTTTCAGGGAACCCATTCCAATATAAATCTTTCCAACTCTATTGACTCAGGATCCCTTCTCCATCCCAAACTACATTTTCTCCATCTCACAACTTAGTTCCTCTTGCCCAGTGCGTAGATGACTTCCATCTCTCTGCTCCAGTATCAGCCATCATATATGCCTCCAAAAAACCCTCCACACAGTGACATTACTTCTTCAAATGGACATGTTTTGCCCTTTGTGGTTGCCTACATGTATTATCTACAGAAACATACCCTCTGTCATCAGTGTTGGACTACCTTTTACATCTCTGACACTGGCCTAAAAACCACTTTAGTACATGGCCCATCTTTTTTTTTTCATTAAGTTTTCAGATCATTATACAATTCATAAAACATCAAAGAAAATGGCGATCATTATATGTCAATCAAAGGAAAACTCACTAACAAAAAAAAGGAAAATCTATCTAGTCCTCTTCAAGGGATGAGTCTTTCTTAAACTTGAAAGGAAACACATTCAATCAAATATATCTGGACCAAACAATCCTAAATTTTATGAGTTTTACTAACTAGTTCTATTTCACTTCAGGACTGTACATTCTCATGGTCTTCCAGAAATCTTTCTAATTGTAGTGGATCCCAGAATATAAAATCATTATTCTGAAAATTCAATACACATTTACACAGAAATTTTAAAAATAGCATGGCTTTCAGGGCAATCATTCTAGACTTCATGGCCAAGCAGGCCTTTTGCTTAAGTTGAGTCGCCCTGGCCATGTCTGGAAACATCATCACTATAGCTCCACAGAACTTCTCATCTTTTTTTTTTTTTTTTTTAGTACATTTTCATTAATAACGATTTAACTTGTTCAGAAAGAAACCAAAAAGGTTGCTCTGGTTGATATAACATCTTGTGTGTCTTCCAAAAATGCTGTTAATTATATTTCTGTGTATATCAACCGATGAACCTCTTGTTCACCTGGGAGTTTTTTCTTTTAGGAAATATAATAACACATAGGAAAATTTAAAGTAGTTTCCTTATCTAACCCTAGAATCTCTGAGGTATTTCCTCCAGAGGATCTCAGGGGAAAGAAGATACAGCTCTCCCTCCGTATTCACGGGGTTTAGGTGCAGAGCCTGCCCGCCAATTGCGAAAAATCACAAATAAGTTTTTTGGCCGGCTCTGACCCACCCCCGCCTCTCTCCTGCATCCCCGGGAACTCACGGCAGCCATTTTGATGATGGCTCTGCACGGGGCAGGAGCATAGGAAGATCGCTACTGCCCCGCGTCACCGCTAGACTACCAGGTAAGATCTGGGATGCTCAGACAGCCTAAAAATAGAAGAAAAATAGTGGAAAACATTTAGGCAAAAATAATCATGAATAAACTAATCAGCGGATACTGAAACCACGGATACGAGGGAGAAGTGTATATCTTAGGAAAATTAATCATTCTCAGATTTCTAGCTCTATCTGAGCTTTAAAGCACTTCTATTTTGAAGTGAATATTACAAGAATCCTTAATAGCTGAAGCTGAAACAGACTGAAGAGCTGAAACCTGAGATTGCACAGAACTACAATGACTGTCCAATATGGAAATATTGGCATCCACATCAGCAAATTTATCTACATCCTCTTGAGAAAAGTCCTTATTTTGAGAAATAACAGAACTGATCATCCCCTCCACCCTTAAATTAATATCCCAGAAATCTTTCAAAGTAATGTCTTGCTTTTCTTCATTATCAACAGACAGTTGTGGTTCTGATAACATAATTACTTGTGGCAACTTAGAAAAAGTTACCTTAGTAATAACTAGTTGCTGATTTTGTACTGTTAATTCTGAAGTGGGGCTTTGAAATAAAGCTTCCATTTCACAAGGTTTTGGTGGAGGAGGCAGAATATTTGTTGGGGGAGATAATGAAATCTCTGATGATATAGAACCATGATTAGCAAAGGAAACAATATAATGGTCCATAGGACTGGACAGAACCGGAGTTGAAACTTTTGTTTTTGCCTTACGTTTCCCCATTTAAAGTATATAGGTATTAAAGGTACCTCTATCTTCAAAATTCCTCAGCACTCCTCGGTCTTCTTATAGGGAGCCAAAAGGCCCCCTATGCAGGAAAAGAATATAAATCTTCTCTTTTGCCTGATATAATTGGTAACTCAGAAATCAGCTGTTTTGCCATTCAAACGGCAGAGAACAGCAATTGCCAGTAAAAGCAGGAAACAGCACTTTTGCCCTGATGTAATCAGCAGATATAAAGCAGACTGGAACAAGTAAGCAGGGAGTCCCCAGCACAAACGCTCCTCACAGAAAGGCACCTCCAATTCAAACAGGAGAGGCACAGTCTTTTAGGAAGCCAAAAGACCCCCTATCAGGAAAAGAATAGAGGACTTCTCTTTTGCCTGATGTAATCAGCAGCTCAGAAATCAGCTGTTTTGCCTTTCATTCAGCAGAGAACAGCACTTGCCAGTAGAAGCAAAAAACAGCAGGGAACAGCACTTGCCAGTAAAAGCAGGAAACAGCACTTTTGCCCTGATGTAATCAGCAGATGTAAAGCAGACTGGAACAAGTAAGCAGGGAGTCCCCAGCACAAACGCTCCTCATAGAATGGCACCTCCCGGTACATGTCCCATCTAAATGCTATTAGTGCCTTTCATATACCTTTGAACAACAAACCTCTGGCTACATACCCGTTGGTTTCTAGATTCATGAGAGGGCTCATAAATATAAAACCTCCAATCAAACTCCTCCAGTTGCTTGGGACCTAAATGCTGTTCTTACCACTTTGATGAAACCTCCTTTTGAGACACTGCGACTACACTCCTTAAATACCTCACTTGTAAAGTAATCTTCCAAATTTTTATCACTTCTGCATGCCCTGTTAGTGAACTACAAGCACTATTTATTTATTTTATTTATTTATTTATTTAGATTTTTATCCCGTCCTCCCAATAGCTCAGAACGGTTTACAAATGAACATACACAGTGGGGAGTAACTAGACATATAAGTAGTACAACAGTAGTAGCTGATCCACCTTCTACAACTTTTTATCATGATAGTGTTGTTCGTTGCACTCATTCCAAATTTCTCCCAAAAGTAGCCTTGGAATTTCATCTCAACCATTCTATAGTACTACCTGTATTCTTCTCCAAACCACATTCCCACCCTGGTGAAGCTGTTCTACACATTGGACTGTAAACATGCCTTGGCTTACTATCTGGATCGAACAAAGCCTTTCAGAGCTACTACTCAACTGTTCTTGTCCTTTGATTCTAACAAGCTAGGAGGCCATGTTACTAAGAGAACAATCTATAAATGGTTAGTGGACTGTATCTCATTCTGCTATGCTTGAGCTGGGCTGCCTCTGGAAGGTCATATCAGAGCACATAAAATAAAAGCAATGGTAGCTTCAGTAGCTTACCTGCATTCCACTCCCATAGAAGACATTTATATAGTAGCCACCTGGTCCTCAATTCATATTTTCACATCCCATTACTGCCTGGAGTCTCATTCCAGATGGGATAGTCGGTTCAGCCAAGCAGTTCTAAAAATTTATTTTGTGTTTAGATGTCAACTTCCCTCTATCCCTTACATATCATCTAGGGAGTCCCACATGTGAGAATATGCTATCTGCTTATCCTAGGATAAATCAGTTACTTACCTGTAACAGGTATTGTCTAGGGACAGCAGGCAGATATTCTCACAACCCTCTCGCCTATCCTAGTTGGCTTCTTAACTTGTTTACTGAACTGATGGTCCTGTGAGCCATCATCAGGTGGCACCAGTGCATGCATGGCAGAGTCAGTCTCAAGACTTCTAAGAAGTTTAAAGTGACAGTACACTTTTGCACTGATTTTACCGGGCTCAATGGTTGACATCACCCACATGTGAGAATTATCTACCTGCTGCCCTTGGATAACGTCTGTTACAGGTAAGTAACAGGTAAGTTACAGGTAAGAATTTTGAGTTCACACCAGCTGATGTTTACAGAGAACTTTCAAAACTCAAGGTGAACAAAGCCATGGGACCGGACAATTTGCACCCAAGAGTGCTCAGAGAGCTGTGCGATGTTCTGGCGGAACCGTTAGCCATGCTCTTCAATCTCTCCCTAAGTACGGGGAGAGTCCCCCTGGACTGGAAAACAGATAACGTCGTTCCTCTGCACAAAAAGGGTTGCAGAGCAGAGGCTGCGAATTACAGACCAGTGAGTCTCACATCAATAGTGTGTAAACTCATGGAAACTCTACTTAAAGGTAAATTAGACACGATAATGGATGAAGGGAATCTAAGGGATCCCTGTCAACATGGATTCACCAGAGGCAGGTCATGCCAATCCAATCTTATAAGCTTCTTCGATTGGGTGACAGGAAAGCTAGACTTGGGAGAGTCTCTGGACATAGTGTACTTGGATTTCAGTAAAGCTTTCAACAGTGTCCCACACCGTAGACTATTAAACAAGATGAAATCAATGGGTTTGGGTGAGAAACTATCTGCATGGGTCAGTGATTGGCTGAGTGGAAGACTTCAGAAGGTGGTGGTCAACGGCACCCTCTCTGAGACATCGGAGGTGACTAGTGGAGTGCCGCAGGGCTCAGTCCTGGGACCATCCCTTTTCAACATATTCATAGGGGACTTGACCCGGGGGCTTCAGGGTAAAGTAGCACTGTTCGCCGACGATGTGTAACATAGTGTAACGATGTGTAACATAGTAAGTGAAAGCAACCTCCAGGATAGTATGACACAAGATCTGATCACGTTAGAAAACTGGTCCTCGACATGGCAGCTAGGCTTCAACGCTAAAAAAATGTAAGGTCATGCATCTCGGCAGAGGAAATCCATGCAGAACATACTCCTTGAATGGAGAAACGCTAGCTAGGACTTCAGAGGAACGGGACTTGGGGGTAATCATCTGTGCAGACATGAAGGCTGCCAAACAAGTAGAGAAGGCCTCATCAAAGGCAAGGCAAATGATGGGATGTATCAATAGAAGCTTCGTCAGCCGTAAACCTGAAGTCATAATGCCACTCTACAGAACCATGGTGAGACCCCATCTGGAATACTGTGTGCAATTCTGGAGGCCACATTACCGGAAAGATGTGCTTCGAGCTGAGTCGGTCCAGAGGATGGCCACTAGGATGGTCTCGGGGCTCAAGGGTCTCTCATACGAAGAAAGACTGGGCAAACTGCAGCTCTATACCCTAGAGGAGCGCAGGGAAAGGGGTGACATGATTGAGACATTTAAGTACGTCACGGGTTGTGTCGAGGTGGAAAACGATATATTCTTTCCCAAGGGACCCTCGGTCACAAGGGTGCACCCGCTCAAACTCAGAGGAGAGAAATTTAGTGGTGACACCAGGAAGTATTTCTTCACAGAAAGGGTGGTAGATCACTGGAACAGACTTCCGGTGCAGGTGATCAAGGCCACCAGCGTGCTCAACTTTAAGAATAAATGGGACATCCACGTGGGATCCCTACGAGGGTCGAGCTAAGGAACTAGGTCATTAGCATTCAGACTTAATGGGGTGGGTCAATAGAGTGGGCAGACTTGATGGGCTGTGGCCCTTTTCTGCCGTCATCTTTCTATGTTTCTAACTGCTTTATTTGGCACAAATTTGAAGTTATTGCACAACTTAGTTGGTCTTCTATAAACTTGGTATGAAAATTTTATATCTTGTAACTGCAAAAGGTGTGTGTGTGTATGGGGGGGAGGGGTCGGGGCATGCCCAAACATTGGGCACTAAAGTTATGAAATATTGACACAGATATGCACACAACTATAGTATTTAGTTATGGACATTTACCCAAGCCAATGACATGGTGTAAGCAGCTATGTCTAAATGTTGGTATACAAATGCCAATTTAAGCTAGTAATCTATATTGACAAACATGTGTAATTGCCAAAAGAGTTTGTGCTTAGCGTGTAGCATTCTGGCATCTAACTCTTGGTGACCTGTAGAGAATTACCACTAAAGTGTACATCCAGTAGGTGCTTAAAGTTATGTATGTGCAACCTGTATACAGTAGATTTAACTTAAGTCAGACTAAGGGCCTGTTTTATAAAGCCGCTCGGTAACAGCTCCGAAGCCCATGGAGATTTAAAGGGCTTTGGAGCTGTTGCCGCGCAGCAGCCGATAGTGCGGCTTTGTAATAAAGGCCCTAAATGAAAGCATTATGGAGGGTGAGTTAGGCATGGCTTTATATTTTTGCATAGATGGCTGGATAATCAAAACAAGAGATGCATATGCTGATGGTTGGCAGCCAGTTTTCCTTTTCACATTAATCATTGGTATGCTGAGGACATCTGGATTGACAGTTGCAAGAGTGGGTTTGGCACAGTAGTATCTGATGGGCTGATATTACTGTGATTTTGAGAAGAGTCACTCTAAATTTAAGCAAGCATTAAAGCTTAACGCCCATTAATAGATAAGCCCCTAAGTTTGTACCTGAGTCAATAGAGGAAGCCAGTAAAAAATGTTATTTTATTTGTTAAGGTGAAAACTATTCTATAAATGTAAGATCCCATTTAAAGATGGGGAGAGGAAGGACAATTTTCAAAAGCCATTTCTCTGGGGAAAATAGCACCTAATATCTACCCTTGGCCTTAACTCATATCCTTTGTTTCTATTCACCTTCAAGCCCTTTTCCAGATACTTGACCACCTTTTACCCTCTTCCACTATCTCTATGACTGTCTATTCTTCTCCTTTCCACCCTTGATGATCCCTAGCTGACTAAGACCCACTCCCTGTGCCAATCACTCTCCTCCTCATCTGCTTTTCCCAGGCTCTTTCTTTGTTCACATGCAAGCTTTACTTGCTCAAATCTTCCTTAACCCTTCTATCTCAGCTCTGGATCCCTGGCCAGCTCATCTGGTCAAACACTTTTCTGCTTCCTTCTGCACTTTTCTTCTTCCCCCTTCTTCAAGCAAGTCTTTTTCAAGGTCTTATTTCACAAGTCTGGAAACATGTTCATCTTCTCAAGAAGCCTCATTTTGATCTCTTAGTCCCCTTCAATTTCCACCCAATTTCCAATCTCCCTTTTTCTCAAAGATCATAGAGAAACTTGTCCTCCACCAATTAGATTTAATATTGGAAAACAGTAGTGTCAATCATCCTTTTTTTTTAAACTGAAATTTAATTATAATCACATACCAACCAAGCTGTGATATTAGAAACAAAGGCCCAGATTCTATAAAAGATATTTAAATTTAGGCGCCTAGATCGGCATGCCTGGTCAATCTAGGCAGCTAACTTAATTATTTTAAAAGCTTAATTTGCACCAATAACAAGCTCAAGTGGCTTAAATTAAAATTTATTGCTTTCTAGATGTCTAACTCAATAGATGCCTACCACTTTCAGCTAGATGCCTAGCCCAAGATACCTACCAGAAAATGGGCATGGATAAGGGCAAATCGTGGATATATTTTGTGTGTAGGCACCTAAATTGAATTTAGGCACTGGTGTTTAGGCCAAGAAAACCCTTGTAAAAATAAGGGATGCCTATTAGCGCCTAAGTCCAATTTAAGTGCTGCTAGGTGTGATTCTATAAATGGCCCCTATATCATGATTGAATGCGTTATTCACCACATTCCTTGGCACCTATGTTTTAGGGCCCTAAATCAGGGCCAAAAAGCAAAAAAATTAAATTCACAATACATCAGATTATATAACTACATCTGACCACATCAGAGGAAATTGGATCCAAGAACCAGAACATTGAAATAATGAAGTGTACTTCAAAAAAGGCTGGGTCCCATATCTAATACTCAAATCCACCCTTACAGTGTTTTATCTTGTGGGGCCCCAATATGGGCATTTAATTCTTCTTTTGAGAGAGTTCCCAAGGGTTGCTGTGTCTAGCGTTTTGTCCTGTTTACCTTGGTGGAGAGCCATAGAAAGATAAAAGGTGTAAGCTGGGGGAATCCCACTATGCCTCAGAATTTGCCACAGTTTTACCAGATCACTTGTAGGTGTTAAGGAGTGCTTAAGCTCCTGCCTCTTCTGCATATTTCGCCCCCTATATATCAATAGTGAAGAACAGTGAGGGCCAGGCTTCCCATAGCCCAGTCAAGAGTACCTCCATTGTAACTCATAAGCAGTTCTGTCATGGGCGGGCTGAACGGCTCTATCCTAGTTCAGGTATTTGAACTGCTTCTATCAGAGAGCCCCATTGGCTGTTTCAACCCCACCTTGGACCTGTTTTGGAGTTGCTCCCCAGTTTTGGGAGGCAACAGGTACAGCAATCTATGACTGACACAGTACAAGGGGAAAACTGCATAGTATTTGGAGATCTGGAATATTAAGATCCAGGTACTATGACTTTAGAGTCCCTTTGGGACACAGGACTTTGATCTTTAAAAGAACAGCAGAAGAGGGTTTTTTTTCAGATTAGGTTAGCTGATAGGATATTTTTCTGGATATCTGAGCACACTCCAAATAGCTTGATGCTTTTCTTCCTGGTGAAAGTTTTTTATGCTGATAATGTGAATGGTGGTGGTTGGGCCTTTTGTGTGCTCACCTATAACCTGAGACTTTTTCTTTCATCAACAGGTGGACTTCATTGTTTTCCGGTGGAGAGTAGTATATATAGATTTTTGTTATGTTATTTTCCTCCACTCCTCACTGTTTAGGGTTTGTTTGTCACACTCTGTTTTTCTACATTCCCCAGATAAACCCAAGTCCTTAACCTTTGAACAATACAATACTATTTTTGCTATGTTTGTATATATTTAAATATGTATGTTTTACTGTTATCTGCTTAGTTATTAAGTGGAAAAGAAAATTTTAAAATAAATACAATACTGACAAGCAATGATCTAGGCTGTATATTAGAAAAATAAAGGCTTTTATTTACAGTACAGTCTAATGTAAACATAAGTGACTCAGAATTATATACAGTATTTGTGTAGCTTCGGGCACACATGTCCTTATCAGCTAATTAGTTAGAGAAACACACACAGAGATCTCGCTATGCCCAAAGATAGGCAAATATCACTCCCCCAGGTATAACAAAGATGGTTTATGATCTGATGCTAAAATCATCTGAAGAAATGTGTATATGACAGAAGGTAGGCAATCTGCAATATCCAGTTGATCTGTGCAGGGAAAGCTGCTGGTAAAGAACCTGTAGGTGATTCCTTTGTTTGGCTGATGTCCTGATGTAGCCCTTCTTTATATAGTTTGTGGAAAACTTTGTCCCTCCCATTATTTAAAAACAAGATGTTCTGAAAGGTTCAGGATGGTCTCTGACCTTAGCCTCAGAAAGGTGAGATCATCTTTGCAGGGCACTGCACATGACTCAACAGTCTAGTTGGCCACAGTGCCTGAACTGTGATGGCTTAGGACAAGATTGTGCACATTAAATCAGTTCAGTAGTTCAGTCCTAGCTGATGATAACATGTAGGTGAAAGGTTGCCTCTGTTGCAATATTTCATTGACTAAGGCAGCTGGCTGAGCAAGAGGCAAGAAAACGTTGTTGCTGTTTCATAGCATGTCCTCTGTGATGAGCTGCAGGAGACTGACTACCATACTCTGTTATTTACTATCTACTTTACTTCCATCAGCATCAGGAGATGGCTTTAATAAGACATCATCTCCTGCTGCCATGGAATCAGTCTCATGATAAGAGCTGCAAAATCTCACAGCTCTTATCACAAGATTGGGCCCATGTTTTATTAAGACATCTGCTGCTTGACAAGGAGGTAGCCTATTGTTGTGATAGAGATTTGTAAGAGTGGAGTCAGGAGGTGAGTGGGCATGTCTGGGGGAGTATGTGATGGGGAATGATTCGGGGTGTGGCCTAAATCTCCCTTGCAAAGATTGGGCCCCTTTAGCAGCTTTGTATTAATATGTGCTAACTGCAGCATAAAAGGCCTTACTGTGGGGCATGCTTGGGAGTTCCGCAATAATTTTGTGTCATGCTTCTCACATGCTGAAAAATAGATTTTAGTTTTTTAGGCCTGGGGCAGAGAGATTAACATAGCTATACAGTATTGCTGCACACTAACCCATTAGCGTGTGATTAGTGCATGAGCCCTTACCACCTACAAAATAGGTGGTAGTAGGGGCTCACACTAGTGAGAAAATTAGCACATTGCTGTTAATTCAAAAAAATAGAAAAAGGAGCCAGTTTTCCCATGTAAGGCCATTTTTACTGCAATTTGGAAAAAGGGCCTCTTACCAAACTGCAGTAAATGCAACATAGAAGCTAAGAGGGATATGGGAGGAACAATTGGGGTAGGTGCTGTCCATCATTACTGACCCTGTTGTATTTGTAGGGAAGGGAAGGTGCCTACAGGAAGATAATGTGTGGGGCAGCTGAAATCTCTGCTGATATGAGTGCTTCCTGTTGTAGGAAAGTCAAGTGACAATTATGTAGGGTGAGATAGGGATATGCTGCTCTACACAATGCTTGTTAGCATGCACGTTACAATTTTTTTCATGTATAGTTTATTTCCCACACAGACTGCATTTGGCGATTTATTCTGCTTAATGTAAAATTAATAACTATAAAAATGAAATAAGGAATATAAGCTTCTGATAAATCTATTCTGTAGTCCATGCTTCAGTTCTGCTTTACTTTCATTTTATGGTTAGATCATATATTAACTCTTGAGTTCTTTGCTCTCAGTCTTCTTGCTGGCTCTGTCCCTTCCTCTCCCTGTACTTTATAATTATTTCTGTCTCTGCTACTTCTTGCTGAGATGCCTTAATACTTTTCTTTCTCTATTTTTCTTTGAATTTCATTTCTTCCCCTGGCATTTCTCTGTTTTATTCTAATATATTTGTTTTTGATTTTGCATTATAAACTGTATAAACTGTTTAGCATGTTAGTTCAAGGAATACACAAATAGAAAGATAAATTGTAGGCATTTGTTCTAAAATATTTTAGAAACAAAATTATTTAAGTTTATTGTTGTGCAAAATTTTGAATTAAATCAAGCAGTTGGGGATATTTAAAAATTAAGCATTTCTCATCCAGACACAGTAATAAAAATATAGACATAAATAGTCAAGTCCGAAACCTTAGGGGTAATTTTATAGTTGCCAATGTTACAGAGATTTGTTTGAGTTTCTCTGATTAATCAGAATTGAATACTATTTTTTGCAGATATGTTTTCATTTTTAATTTAAGATTGTAATTGCTGGTGATGACCAGCTTCTTATTAACTTGGAAATCACATTGAATTTCTATTGGGGTATATTAGCGACTCATAAAATATTTATGTAATGTATTGTATTCAAAAAATGTTGAGAAAATGGCAAGGTGGATTTCTTTTAAATCAAATCGATTTATATCACAATTTAAATTATGATTTAAATCACTAGTCAGAAAGACTTGATTTAAATCAAACTCATCCCATCTTTTACTAAGGCGCACTAGCCATTTTAAATACTAACACGTCCATTATATTCTATGGACGTGTTAGCGTTTAGCATGCGCTAAAACGGCTAGTGCGCCATAGCAAAAGAACCCCTCATTCTTGATTGAATAATATTTACAACCAGATGAAGGTTTAATTTTTTTTAAAATCAGTTTTCAGATTAGTTATACAATTATATCAAAAATACTGATTTGGTTATACAGTGGTACCTTGGTTTATGAGCATAATTCGTTCCAGAAGAATGCTCGTAAGCCAAAGCACTCATATATCAAAGCAAAGTTCCCCATAGGCCATAATGTAAACCCAGATGATTCGTTCCACAATCAAGGTTTGCTATAGTGGCCCAGGGGTGAGTACTTGGGTGGCTTCCTTCCCTTGGGGTCCCCGTGTGACTACCCTTCCGCTTCGGGCGATGCCTCTGCCGTCCACTAGCGTCTCCTGGCTCCCGATCAAAGCTGGCCGCCATCCTGTTCAAGCATGTGCACAACCTCTCAGCTCCTGAGCCAAGCCGGCCGCCGTCCTGACAACGCGCACACCATGTGCAAGCACACACAACATCCCATGCTAATCGACATGAGTGATTGCACGTGGTGCGCGTATTGTTGGGGCAGCGGCCGGCTTGGCTCGGGAGCTGAGAGCTTGTGCGCATGATTGCACAGGATGGCGGCTGGCTTGAATTGGGAGCCAAGAGGCGCTGGTGGATGGCAGCGGCATCGCCTGAAGTGGGAGGGCAGTCGCACAGGGACCCCTAGGGAAGGAAGCCACCCCGCTGAAGGAGCTGTGCCACCCACAGGCAGGTACTCACTGCTAGGCCACCATAGCTGAGAGCTCGTTTAGCGAGTCAAAGCTCGGTTTTTGAGTCACAAATTTAGCAAATGTTTTGCTCGTCATGCAAAACACTCGCAAACCGCAAATAATTATAAAATTATTGTAAGGTGAATGAATGATCTCCAGTTTAATAGGTTAATCATTCATATTTGGACAGCTTTTCTGCTGTAATTTATTGAAAGAAGAAAAATCATCATTACCTTAATAACAATTTAAATAGTTTTATTTAACCAAAAGAATAAAATTATAGCATATCTATTCTTGTATTTGCTTAAACATCCATGATGTGGTTAAACAAAATATCTTTAAAAAAAAATGTAGACTATAAGCCAGGTGCACACATGAAAAACTTAAAATACTGTCTTCTATAGCTCACTCGTCCTTATTTTCTTGTTTGTTCATAATCTGAAAAGGAAAAACAAGCTTTCTTGCTTTATCAGTTCCTAAATAATTTTTCAGTTTGTAATGAATGAGTCAAAAGCAAGGGAATATTCTCCCTGTGTCAGCAGAAGAAGCTACTGCTGTTAAAAATGAAATTATTACTTCAACAGTCTCTAAATCCAAGTGCTTAATAAGTGACTACAACTAATTCACGTGCAACTTTCTTTAAAACATCATCGGCAAATATATTTCTTGAATGGTTCACCTTTAGCTCTGAAGTTTATTATAGTTGACATTATAGATAGATGATTTCTGGAAACCCATGTCATAGCTAGTCCTCTTCTTCAGCACTTAGGGCCATATTCTATAAACCGTTTCCCAAATGTAGGATGGTAGGCATTCTACCGCTGTCTGACCAGCCAATCAGGATACAAGTTTAAAAAACAATGTAGGCGTCTATCGCGGGTGCAGGGAGGTGCCTAGGGTTGCTTAAGCTCACCCAAGGCTGGGCATGGGCTTGATTTCACCCGGAAATGACCTTAGGCAAGCTTAAGCAGCCCTAGGCATCTCCCTAGGACCACAATAGGCACCTGACAGGGAGGCCAGCAAAATGCCCACTCCATCCTGCCAGCACCTTCTCCCAACATCCCTGACAGGTGGGATGCCCATTCCCTCCTGCCGGCATTACCTAACATCCCCAGCAGGAGGGATGCCTACTCCCTCCTGCTAGCAGCCCCAAACCCCCACCATACCTTTAAAAGAAGGTAGGCCCTATAGCCAGAAGGCCCACCTCTTCAGAATGGCGGACCTTCCCTATCATTCTGAGATGCATCGGGAAAGGGCCTAATGCCCTGATTAGCCCAGGTGCCTAAGGAGGGGCTTTAGGCAGCTGGGCAAACCAGAGTCTTAGGCCTCCTTCTGATTGGTCATGTCCCTGAGGCCCCTCCCATGGAGTAGCTTGAGGTATCTGACCAATCCAAGGATGCACTGGGAAGGGGAAGGCCCGCCATTCTGGAGATGAGGGTCTGCCAGATGGAGGGAGTAGGCATCCCTCTGGCCGGCCTTCTTGTTAAAGGTACAAGGGATTCCAGGTGTGCTTTATTAATAATAATAATAATTTATTTCTTATATACCGCCAAAGCCATAGTAGTTCGAGGCGGTTTACAACGAAGAAGGACTGGACAATCAGCGAATATGGTACAATCAGAGAAAATAGGCACAACAAAGAAGGGCAAGACAGTTTGCGTAAAGGTTCAATCCAAGAGTGTTGATAAACAAAGGGGTACAGTCAGTGAATACAGGCATATAGGTAAAACAGAGGGGGTACAATCGGCAGATAAAGATACAGTTTAAAAGGGATGTTGGGGGAAGATGCTCTCTGTGTAACTATTTCCAAAAAAGGTTCCAAAAAAGATGTTAAAGTTCATTATATACTGAGCTCTTGTTATCAGTAGAATTAAATCACATGGAATCTTCAAAGTTTCCACAAAATATTGTTTCATCATATCAACAGGAGAGATTAAAGGAGATTTTGGAAAGCTCAACAATGTTAAATTATGCCTTCTAACTTGATTTTCCAAATACTCGGGTATATATTTTCTTTTTAATTGAGGCAATCTCACAGCTTTCCAAGGTCTGAATCTTAATTTTTAATAATTCTAAATCTGTAGCACAATGGTCAATAGCCTGAGCCTGAGCAATGATTGCTTCTAAAAAAAACTGTTATATCTTTAGTTTTATGGAGAAAACTGCTATATTTAAGAACTGTTAGATTTAAACATTTTCACTAATACATTATTGATTTACTTGATTCCAAACTTGCACTGGGAACTTTATTATTTATTGATTGTTTTATATATGAAAGACGCTTTGATATTTAAAAGGTTCATGGGGAGACTGACGGTCCTATAGGACGCTTCTTGCGCTCATGTGCTGAGGATACACCCAGTTGAACTCCTTTGGAGCTTTTTCTCTCAGGAAGTTCCCAGGACTGATTAGTCTCCCTTTGTTAACCATTCAACAAATTTAATTCTTCTCAATTATTTTTGAATAGAATGAGTGCTAGTGGATAGTTGGAATACAAGAAACTGAAGTAGGTCTGTATGAATGTACTATATCTTTAGTATGATCATTAAGTACCTTCTTTATAGAGAAGTTAATGTCCTGCACAGCATCCCAAAGTGGCTCTAATGTCATTATGGGAGGTCTCTTTGTAACAGCCTCAAATGAAATGAAGGAAGCACTGTCTCTGTGCCTTATCCAACTCACTCAGTATTCTCTCTGAGAGGATTCTCACAGCTGCTTGTTTTCTTTCGGTCATCCTCCTGCCTCAGACTTTTTAGAAGACAAAACACTCCCAGTAGCTCCCAGAAGTCTGTGCAGCTCCAATTTCACTTTGCTTTACCCCTGTACTTCTCCCTGATTGAGGCAGTGCCATTCATTCAACAGGGCTTAGAGAAGCCCTGTCTATGCTGTTGTCCATCTCCACGGCAGACTGAGACAAAAGGTGGGGCGATTTGAAGCAACAGAAGCCCAAACTCTCCATAAAGTTGTTTCCCTCATCGCTGGAGTTGAAAAGAGGCTGGGAGAAGCTATTTAACTTTCCCATGTCTCTTGCTCATCTTACCCGGACAAGGCTTTAACAAATATGGGAGAAAAGAGCTTCTGCTAAACACACTCTCCTATAGCGACACCATCTTGGATCACCACAACATTTATTTTTTTCTCAATTTTGTTCACAACTGTCATCAGAATAGGCTAGTTATTAATATACTGCTCAAAACAGTTCACTACAGAGTTCCATCTAAGCTTGGTTCCCACCCATTCTTTTTAGATCTACTGCTACAAAATGTTACAGAAGTATTTAGCAATTTAAATGACATTAGTCTTTATTTCTGGGACACTGAAGTATTTGTGTAAGAGGTGCAGCAAATGAGTACTGCAACCATTTTATTAGCTTGGTATTCTCCTCATGCTCTTCTAAATTTCTTTTCATCTTGGATACATTTGCAGCATTGTCTGTGACTAAACTGTGTACTAGACATTTTATTATAGCTTTTGCTGCTATTTCCTGTAAGTATTCTGCTGTATGTGCATTTCCTGAGGTGTCAATTGTTTCTACAAGAAAGACATTCCCTACTTTTGTTGTTATGCAAGCACATACAACAGGATCATTGTGGACAAACTTAGGTTAACAATTTTACCATCATTCAGTGGCGTACTAAGGGGGGGGGCGGGAGGGGCGGTCCGCCCCGGGTGCCAGCCATGAGGGGGTGTTCCCGGCCTTGCCGTTCATTCCCCCCCCCCACCACCCCCGAAGGACCGCTCGCCCCACTGACCTTCCTGCACCATCTGTGAAGCAGCCCGCAGCAGGATCGCGACTTCAGCGATACCTGAGCTGCTTGGGCGCTGCTTCCTGCGCCGCGGTCCCGCCCCTCCTCTGATATCAGAGGAGGGGCGGGAACGCGGCGCAGGAAGCAGCGCCTAAGCAACGCAGAGATTGCTGACGTCGGGATCCTGCTGTGGCTGCTTCATAGGTGGTGCAGAAAGGTCAGTGGGGCGAGCGGTCCTTCGGGGGTGGGGGGGGGACTGAACGGCAAGGCCGGGAGCATAGGTAGTGCTGCTTCATAGTGGTGCGGGGAGGCCAGGGGCGAGCGGTCCTTCGGGGAGGGGCGGGCGGGCAGGCAGGCAGGCTTTCAAGGAGGAGGGGGTGACAGACAGGCAGGAAGGCCTTCAAGGGGGGACAGGCCTTCAAGGGGGGGGGCAGGCAGGCCTTCAAGGGGGGGACAGGCCTTTGGGGGGGTATGCAGACCTTCAAGGGGGAGGGACAGGCCTTCAAGGGGGGACAGGTCTACAAGGGGGTGGGACAGGCCTACAAGGGGGTGGGACAGGCCTTCAAGGGGGGAACAGGCCTTGGGGTGGTGCAGGTCTTCGGGGGGGGTGCAGGCCTTCAAGGAGGGGGACAGGCCTTCAAGTGGGGGACAGGCAGGCATGCAGGCCTTCAAGGGGGGACAGGCCTACAAGGGGGGGACAGGCCTTCAAGGAGGTGGGACAGGCCTTCAAGGGGGGTACAGGCCTTCAAGGGGGGACAGGCAGACCTTTAAGGGGGGACAGGCCTTTGGGGGGACCCTGGTTTAGAAGTACACGGAGGGAAGGGGGTGTTCAAAGAGACGTGCATATGCCAAACTTTGGGGGGGAGGAATAAATAATGGGTCTGAAAATAGAGGAGAGGGAGAGAGATGATGGACCATGGGATTTAGGGAGGGAAGGAACAGAAAGGGAGAGAAATTGGACACAAGGGATGGTGTGGAGGAGGGATAGAGATACTGGATAGGAGGGTAATTGTGAAAAGAAAGGGAGAGATGGTGGACTCGGGTGGTAGGGAAGGAGGGAGAGATGCCGGATGAAAGGGTAGTTAAGAAAAGGTGAATCTGTGGAGGGAGATGAAAAAAAGGAAAGATACCAGACTTCCTGGGGAGGGAAGGGAAATGGAAAGGGAGGACAGAGTTGGCAGATGGATGGTTAGCATGCAGAAAGAAGAAAGAAGGAGACCCCAAGTTATCAGAAGAAAACCAGAGCCTTGGACCAACAAGATTTGAAATATAACCAGACAACAAAAGGAAGAAAAATTAATTTTATTTTCTGTTTTGTGATTATAATATGTCAGATTTGAAATGTGTATCCTGCCAGAGCTGGTGTTGGACTGCAAACATGAGCTAGGATTTAACAGAGAGAGGAAAAGTCCTTTTTGTTTCTTTATTTTATTTACACCACAGCGCCAGTGTGATTAGGAGAAGCCAAAGGGGGTGAAAAAGCTATAAAACCCACCAGGAGTTTTGAAAAAAATCACCCAACTGGGCAGGAAAATCGAATTGAAAAACCAATTCAATAGGCTGAATCAAATCAAAATTTTTTTTCCTGAATCTGGCAGTATTAGTTTGCGCTACTGTCTTAGACTTTAGGACCTGGGATTGGGGAGAGATGGCATCCTCAGTACTTTATAATGCAAGTGAAACGAGGATTTGGTCAGACTTTTGAAGGGTCTGCAGAACAAAAATATTGTATAGGCCGGGGACATGAGACAGCAGGAAATGGGAACTTTTCTTCCTTCTATTTTTGTGAATGGAAAGGCTGAGGATGTCAGAGAGTTCAGTTAAAATATGTGCTTTATAAGAAAGTATAATAATGTGTTTTATAAAGTTTATAGCATAGCTGGCCTACCCAGTGAGGTGTTCCTAGTGGTGGTGGTGGCAGCGTGTCAATGTGTTGATTGGAAGAGGTGGTCTGGGAAATTCTGCTGAGCAAACTCCGGGCCCATTTCCACCCCCCAGTTAGTCCACTCCACTCAACTGGTTCACACATTGAGTGGGTCTTTGGGTGTTGTTTTGGGATATCTTCCAGTGGTTTATCAGTATCTCCTTCTGGTCTAAGGAAGGAAACTTTGTTATCCTTAGCATTGACCTACAGAATATGTTTGTAACAGCGCTGCTTGTGTGGCATTAGGCTATGTAGTGATCGAAAGAAAAAAACAGACCTTTGCACATTTTTGCACTATATGGTGGGTGTATGAGGAGATTCACATTTCCTGCACAGCTAAGTCCATGTGAAGTTACCTTGTGCTGTATTTGACATCTAGCAAGGTCTCTGTTTGAAAGGAAAGATCTAAACTTAAAAATGAAGTGGCCAGAAGTTATGGTAAAAGCAGATAGTGTAGCTGGTTTTAAGAAAGATTTGGACAAATTCCTGGAGGAAAAGTCCATAATCTGTTATTAAGACATGGGGGAAGTGTCTGCTTGCCCTGGATCGGTAGCATGGAATGTTGCTACTCTTTGGGTTTTGACCAGGTATTAGTGTCCTGGATTGGCTACCATGAGAATGGGCTACTGGGCATGATGGACCATTGGTCTGACCCAGTTAGGCTATTCTTATGTTATGTTCTCATCTGTAGGGGCCTTTGTTTTCACTTCTTATTTTAATGTATTTTTTTTCTGGGAACTTATCAGTGTTTTTTATAATGGGAACAAAAATAGAAGAGAATTAATGTGTGTGGGATGAGGGGGTAACTAATTTCTTCAGCTAAATAATTCAATCCACCTCAACCAGACATAGAAGAACTCACGCACCATTCACACACCCTCCAACCAAAAACGTCAAAAGAAAAAAACTGTTCGACAACCTCCTAGCTGCAACACTCGACCCCCAACTTTACAACCAATTGACATCGACCACAGACTGCAAAACCTTCAAAAAGAAATAAAAACCCTTCTATTCAAAAAACACATAAAACCGAACTAACACAATCAGAACTGTCCCAAGCATCACCTGCAACTACTCCATATGTTTCTTCTGATGTCATGACAATTCAGACATAATTTATGTTATGTTATGTTTGGAATATAAGAAAATTTTCACTGCTTGTTTCTATTCTGACCATTTATTCCGTTTCATGGTCATTACAAAAAAATATTTTTTTACATGGGGGGGGGTGTCAAAAAATGATGGGCCCCGGGTGCCACATACCCTAGGTACGCCACTGCCATCATTGCTCCATTTATCTGTCATATACTTTATCCAGTAGTTTCCCTGCAACATCTGCTCTCCTGGGTGCACTGTATCCTGGTCTGAGCCATTTTAATGAAGTGTGGGGTTTCAATCAGACAGAAAGAAGTTTATTGCATAAACAAACTGGACATTTTTTTATCAGTTACCTCTTTTTCTAATCTGCTGGTTTTTATCACAAACTTATCTATTGTGATTCCTGGATGGTCGGATTTTTTTATTTCTTTTAGGTGATATACTGTGGATATGTGATGTATATGATGTGACTGAAATGCAATCCTGGCCAGATAACTCTGAAACTATAGAACAGGAGGATGGTGATCTCAAAGGTAGATATGTTCCCTGTAAAAAAAAAAAAGGTCAATGCTGTTATTTTAATATTGATAGTACAGTGTGTTTCTTCTTTCGCTTTGTTGCATTTTAATATTGATACCATTTCTTCTGATTTAGTACTACTCATTGTATTCACTGCTACTTGGTGCTGCCCAGAAAATGAATATCTGCTTGTTTCAACTCTTTATTTCTTTATAACAACTGCACCAAAATGACAGTAACATGTAGTAATAAATATATTTTTCTTAAATATGATAATTTCTCAATGCAGTTTTTAAGAAACATGATGCAATCAAAAACATCTACCAGCCTGAAGATGTTGCCTGGTCAAACATGTTCCTTTTGTCATCGTCATGAAAGCACTTCTCATGATGTTGTTTCATTCGGGCTATTCATGCCTGCCTGCCTTATCAATAGGTTAGAGGAATTTCATTAAAATATTTCCAAACTAGGTCTCTCTTACGGTCTGCTGCCATTATAGATTTTTTTTCCCTCCATCAAGAGAATAATATGATAAACCTCAAGCTGTACACCTAAAGGGACAAATTCTATAAATGACACCTAAAAGTTAAGCATCATTTAGGCATCTGGCAGTACGCTGCTGAGTGTGATTCTGTTATGCATAGACACATAATAGAGAATCACACTCAGCGCCCAGCAAATTTAAGCATATCTATATAGTTAGGCATCCTTTATAGAATCATCTTTTAAGTGTTGCATAGATGTCCTGACAATGTTTATGTTATTGCGTTTTAACATTATGACATCATTAGAACGGCAATTTTATGCTGGGTTTTTTTTACATTAAAATTGTATGCAGTAAAATGGCATAATACAGCCCTGTTTTACAGAGGGGGCTCCAGGCTGATGGCCATGCTCTTTCACCCCCCCCCCCCCAAAGAAGCATCACTATTTTATTTTATTTATTTTTTAGTTATTTATATACCACTTATATCCTAAATGTTTTTACATTCAGCTACTTTATCATATTTCCCTTCTGTCCCGGTGGACTCATACTCTTATCTAGTGTACCTGGAGCAATAAGGGAATTAAGTGACTTGGCCATGGTCACAAGGAGCAGTGAGGGATTTGAAGCCACAATCTTAGAGTGGTGAGGCTGTAGCCACACATTTCCAGAGTCATTTGGATTTACAACGGGCATGCCTCCTTCCCTCCAGCTCTTATACTGAGCCATTCCTCACCTGCTAGCTCTCTAGGTGCCAGTTATCTGATCCACCCAACCCCACCCCAGGCATTAAACCACATGTCAGTTCAAAAGCCAAGCATATATCCTCCTGATTCACAAGCAGTAATTTCTCTAGAATAAATATCAAAACATGTACCTTCAACACTTGTCCAGTGCCTCTGCTGTTTTCCCAAAAAACTCTTTTGGCCTCTGCATTCCTCAGTCAAAGCACATAAAAAAAAAATAATAATAATAAAAAAATATATATATATATATATATTGTGTGTGTGTGTAAAGAGGAATTCTCTTTAATAATGGAAAAAAGATGTTTAATAATGCATTACTCAATCAAATCACATAACCAATTATATATATATACACATATATATATATATGTATATGTGTATATATATACACACACACACACACACACATATATATATATATATATGTGTGTGTGTGTGTATATATATATATATATATGTATATATGGAAAAAAGATGTTTAATAATGCATCACTCAATCAAAGCACATAACCAATTATATATATATATATATATATATGTGTGTGTGTGTGTGTGTGTGTGTATGTACATGTGAATAGGTTGCAAATGTTAGAAATGTATAACCATATTATGTTGTCTACAGAATTATGTATGTATTTCTGTAATCTGCCTAAAGACTTACTGATAGTGGCTCCTGTTTTTTTTCAGCATAATTTCTATAATGACCAAACTGAGAACAGTGGGAGGGTGAGCCATTAAAATTGACAGTTTCATGGGTAGTTGCAGATAAATGTCCAGGGTATAGGATTCCAACTTTGTTTCCAAAGGAATCGTGAACAATTTAAAACAAACAAACAACAACTTGAGGAAAATAGGGAAACAGTTGCTGAAGCTGAGGTTCCTGTATGTAAACTTTTTTTCATTGGTCAATATGCTGGATGATGATCAGCATGCTTTGGATTTATATATCCACAAAGAGGCAGAAAAGTCAAAGGTTCAGAGAGTGGTCGCTCGAGACGGGTGCCTGAAAAACACAACGCAAATACATGCGTAAATCATGAATAATGAAAGTATAGGTACCCTCAGTGTGAAGGAACAGCTAAAAGAGACAATGATCCAGCGCTTATGAAGATCAGGAGGAAATCATAAACCACCACCCGCACACCATCATCGGGCGCCTAAAAGTGTGCAATCAAACAAGAGTGAAAAATCACAAATAAAAATAGTGAAAAACTGGTGAGTCAATCAGCAACAACTCTATGAACCCCCCCAGCCAACTCCCTAAAGCAAAAAATCAAAAGGCAAAAACTTAGCTGTAAGAAGTAAAGAGTTCATCCGGAGGTAGGTGTTAAACACATGAAAAACCACCGGATATCGAAGCCGTGAGGCAGATGAAATGCCACCGGATATCAGGTCCAACCAGCCTGGTTTTGGGAACACAATCCCTTCCTCAGGAACCCTTGGTCACAAATCATTGAACAGCGTGAGCCAGCTGGAGGGAGGGCGGAGCTGTGGAGAGGAACGCAAGTGCGCTAAAAAAGCAGACAGCAAGCAACGTCACTGATAAAATAACCAATCGGCCCAAAGAGGAGGAGACAGACACACTAAACAATAGTATGCCACTCAATACTGTCATTGAGTCCATTTGGATAAACTGCTTGTAGTTGGAAAATCCAAAACTGTTCTCTAAGGTTAAGGTGAGCCATCTTGTCACCCTTAAAGTCCATAGGCAGTTGTTCCAGGATAAACCAAGATAAATCCGTGAACTCATGTTCCAATTCTAAACAGTGGGGAACCAGAGGAGCAGATCTCATGGCAGTCTGAAGTCTACTCCTGTGTTCATGTAATCTTACCCTGATTCTCCTACTGGTACGGCCCACATAAAGCAAGCCACATGGGCATATGATGATATATACCACCCATTGAGATTCACACGTGGTATGACCTCTTAGATGGTAAGTACGTTGGGTATGAGGATGCTGCCAATGAGAGATAGACAAAGTAAAAGTGCACATGTCACAATGACCACATGGCTGATGGCTGCCAGGGGAAGAGGAACTGGATTTAGTGGCAAGCAAATTTCTCAAGTTCTTGGAACAGGAAAAGGCTATGCATGGAGGCTCTTTAAAGACCACGTGATAATCCAACACATGCCAGTGTTTCCTGACGATGTCAGCAACCTGTGAAGCCTGGTTAGAGTAGGTGATGACACATACTTGTTGATCAGAAGGGACTCTCATCACAGGAGTTCATAACAGGTCAGGATTAGCATAACGCGCTCTGCGATAGGCCCGCTTGATTGTCCATTCAGGATAGCCCCGAGCCTTAAAGCGCTGGGTCAAACTTTTAGCTTGAATTTTGAAGTCGGCCAGAGTGGAACAGATGCGTCCGGTCACGTGTATGCCTGGATGCAACCTCAGGAACCTAATGTTGTTGCACTAGAAACTTCTATCACTGTGTCATAAAAGGAGGCCCTAGTTTTATATAGAAACAAACATCAGCCACCTAATTATATAAGAATAATAGTTTCTACACTTTATCACTTGAACTGAGATGTTCTTATTAGTATAGAACTCACACTTACTTAATATGATTACTCACAGTTATTCAAAAAAATGTTACCACACCATAGTGTAAATTACTACTAGTGTTCATTTATCACCTAGTTATACATAGAAATAAACATTAGCCATCTAATAACTATAGAAAGAACAACATAAAATGTACTTACAATATCCCCAACTTATCACTTACTATAGGGTTATAAGAAATGGTGCGGGCAACTCACATAAACACAACACATGCATTTTAAAAGCTTTCCTGGTCAGTGCCTTCTGAGATGAGCATTGCAGCTGCTATAATCACAGCTGGCCAACTAAAAACTTTCCCTGCCTGATTGGATAAGAGCAACCCTAAATGTTCAAATAGACTGCAGAACTTAAAAAAAAAAGAAAAAAAAAAAAAGACTGCACTCAGGCTACAAAAAAAAGTTACCTAGAAATAAACTGAACAATCTAATTGGCCCTGAAGCAGCGGATAAGAATAAACTCTGCGAAACACTGGCCGCGTCGGCATTTTTAAGAACAACGGCATTGCTGAAGATAAGTAGTTTTCTTGTCAATCTTTTTCAACCAGTTGGATAAATGCACGCTAACAAATTGTTGAATATGTGGACATTGGTGAAGAAATATGGTGAAAAAAATACCATTGCAAATATGATTTTAAAATGGTTTAATAGAATATTTATTAAGTTTGAGAATATAGATATATAAAAAAAACAAAAATTTTACAAAAAAAAGTAGAAATAACATTAGGTCCCCTAACCGATGATTGGAGCAGGAGCAAGAACACTACGCTGAGGATCTCAGTTTGTGATATCACAACTGTGCGTAGGCTCCAACTCTGAGGCCTGTAAAAAAAATACCTGTGAGACTAGCTGAGAGCTGTTAGATGTACTTTCCTAAATGAGTGGTGTGGTATTGATTTTGTATTTTGGGTTATTTAAACCACTCGGGTTAGTTAATTTAGGCAATCTAATTGTAGGTCACATCTATAATTCCTAATACCTACATAAATGTGACATGAATCCAGACATCCAATGAAAATAAACACATGGAGCAGCATAATATATATTAAAAAAAAGTCCATTTTGGGCCTAAGACGCTAGTCGCTCAGTCGAAAATGTCCAAGGTCCATTCTTGAAAAATGCATCCAGACCACTAAGTTGTCTATCTTTAGACCCCATTCTCGTCCCAAAAATTGTCCAAGTCAAAAACACCTAGAACAAGATCTTTTGGACATGGGAGGGACCAGCAAAGTGATGGACTGAACACTCAGACATGGCAACACAGTAGTGGACTGGTGTGAACTTCACAGTAAAGATGCCACATAAATATCTCACCACTACTCCCTTATAGGTCATGGTGAGCCCCTCAAAACACCCCTAAAACCTACTATACCCACCTGTCTACCACACTAATAGCCCTTATGGCTGCAGGTGCCACCTACATGGCAGTACAGTAGGGTTTTTTGGGGGGGGTTTGGTGGGTACATGTTTTCACCATGAATGCATTGGTTAGAGTGGCTTATGGGCCTGAGTCCTCCTCTCTATGGTTCACTAGCCCCCCCTCTCCCCAGCCTACATAAGACACCTTTGTGCAGCTCTACTAGGCTTTCCTATGCTAGGTGCAGGTATGTACTTTTTTATTCCAATTTTTTTACATTGGAAAATTGCTGATACAGGTTACAGAATTGAGGTTCAGATTACATTACATAGGAAATTACCTGAATCCTGTTTGGTTTGGGTGAAGGACGTTTATTTTTTGTATGAAGTCATTAAGCTGATTAAATATGATTTTTTTAGTAAGTTTTGCCATAAACGGGAGATTAGATATAGGGCGGTAATTGGAGCAGTCTGATACTGGGGCTTTGTGATCTTTGATTTTGGGGTATATTATGGCTGATTTCCAATAGTCCGGTAGAGATAAGTCTCTAAGCTCTTTTTGATCATACAATGGATGTATTGTCCAAAGTTGTTGAAGTGACATTTAAGAAGAAAGGGAGGGATGGTTTCAAGATTACTGCCTTTGATATTCATATTCTATATATGTTGTTTTATTTCTTGTAGTGTTGGAATCTTAAGTATTGAAAGTTTACTTGTGGACACATTTGTATATTCTGTGTTTTGGGTCAGATGTATTTTTTATTGAGCCATTTGAGAGTTATAGCCATAGGTTTTTAATCTTATTGATGAAGTAGAGGCCTAGGTTTTGTACTGACGGAAATTCAAAATTAGAGGTTTCTTGTTTTTTGGAGGAGAGAGATTTGAGAATTGAGAAGAAAGATCCTGAATGTTTTGTTTTGTTAATACATTTAGTGTAGTATTTTTATTTATTTATTTATTTATTTATTTTTTTTTGGGGGGGGGGCTTGGGTTATTGCTTGTTTGTATTGTTTTGCTCTTTCTTTGTATGTGAAATCAGAAAGGAAGGTTGAGGTGCCAGACCCACACCTGGGTGCTGAAGGGAGGGGATAGAGATGTTGGACCCATGGGAAGAGGGCTAGAGGAAAGGGAGTGAGATGTAGGACCTGCAGGAAGGAAGAGAAACAAGGGATGAAGGAAGAATGGTTGAAATATTGAACATAACAGAGGGAGGGAGGAAAGAGAGAGTGTGAGAGACACATTGGTATAAGAGAGGGGAGAAGTTGAACACAGAGAAATATATAAAAAGAGAGGAGATGATGGACATGGATGGGAGCATAGGAACAGGGACAAAAAGGGGAATGCTACATGGAGATGGTATATGGACACATAGGGGTAAGGCTAGACATGGGAGGGTATTAGGACACAGAGAGAAGATGGCTAGACATGGGGGAGAAGGAAGGTGCTGGACAGGGGGAGCATAGGAATATAGAAGAGTGATACTGTACATGGGGAGAGGATCATAGAGCGGTGAGATGATGAAGGCAGAGAGATGGGCACAGAGGAAATACTAGAAATGGGCATGTAGGAGACATAGAAAAGGGAGATGCTGAACATGGGGAACAATACATACTCAGAGATAGAAGATGGATGGTTAGCATGGAGAAAGAAGAAATGTCAAATGGTCAGGAGACCCTTGCAAGTGAGTTAAGAGAAGACAAAAGAAAACAGAGACCAGCGCCTGAGACAGACATGATTTGAAGAATAAAATGACGAGACAACAAAAGGTAGAAAAAAATAATTGTATTTTCTATTTTGTGATTAGAATATATTTGATTTGAGATATGTATCCTGCTAGAGCTGATGTTAGACATAACTGGGGACCGCAAAGGCCAGGCCATGCTTCTTTATCTTCCAGCTGGCTTAGGGCTCTCTCTGACCTGGGGACAGTTGCCCTAGATGCAACTAAAACTATTACTGTCATGTGTGACTGCGGTATTCTGTTAGCATTATTTTTCTGTGTAGCATTCTGTTGTAGTAATTTGGCTTATTCAGTTTCCTGATAGTGGAGGGGATATTTGTGAAAGGGAGGGAAGGCAGGGGTTTTGTTGATCTTTGCTTTATATTATTTGTGTTTATAAAATGACAATTATATAGAATATTTTTTTCTTTTTATACTTTAATAAAATAAGTTCAGTATAAAATCATAACTAGTTGAAGCTTGAGCGTATGAGATCAGATGTCTTGTGGGGATGGGGGTCCGAGCTCGTGGGGATGGGGTGAGGACAAGAACTGAGCTGGCGTGAATGGAGTCAAGCTTACGAGGACAAGGACAAATGTTTTCCCTGCGTCTTTCTCTACCTCAATACAATTACTAAATACAGACTTTACCAAATCAGCAGCTCTCCTAAAACAGGATTTTCTTAACTAGAGGCTTCCTGTGCCACAAAGCGCGCAGGATTTAAAGTGTTAATACATTTCTTACCCTTTTTCCTATGAGAAGGAAGTAAGAGGAAATATGATTTAGCAAAGGACATAACTTTTTTTTTGTATGTATAAAATACAGTTGAGGAGGAGGAGAAAATTTAGGAAGGTAGAATGCTATAATCAGATTGAGTAGAAATATGAAATTCTGATTAACTTGGCTTTTTGAAGTTTAAAAGGCAGTCTTTCTCCCTCAACACTGTCCCAGCAAATGCCAAAAACCTGCTTTGGTAAGATTAGGGTATACGCTGGAATATTCAACCAATATTTGTCTCCTGTGGATTTGAACCCACCAGTTGGGGAACATAAAGCAAGCAGCCTTAACCACTGAGACATTGGCAGGAGGAGTCAGGGAAGCAGCTTCCAGGCAGTACTGTATATAAGGCAGGGTTAAAACTAGGTAAAGCAGGCCCAGAGAGAGAAGGAGGAAGAAGAGGCCCCAGCATATGCCTCAACTACAACCACTAGACTAGGGGTTCTTAACCTGGGGTCCATGAATGGGTTTCAGGGGGTCTGTGAGGGTCAGATAAAAATTAACATTTATATTCACTATACTGTACAGCCTGGTACTGTTTTTTTCTCGCAGATAATGAGAGAGTAGATGTAATAGTAGTAGTAATGGTAGTAAAAAACGTAATAGTAGAAGATCTTTTTTAATTTGCACAAGAGGATTGTATTTCATAATTATGAGTGGCCATTACATTTTGCATAAAAATGAGATTTTTTTTTTTTTAAAGACAGTTTAAACTTTAATAGTACTTTGTGTATGTCATATATGTATGAGACAATCAAATCTTGGTAAATAAAGAACATTATAGTCATTGCATGCAAAGTTGTGCTTATATGACTATTTCTGGGGAAGGGGCTCCATAGTTTTCAGCAAATTTTTAAAGAGGTCTGTGACTCAAAAAAGGTTAAGAATCTGCTTGGCTGAGGTAAGTCAAACATTTTCTTGTTGAATACTTGGAAACCTGAGTTTATCCCAGGACAAGCAGGCAGCATATTCCCACACATGGGTGACGTCACCGACGGAGCCCCGCAGCGGACAGCCTCGAAAGCAAACTTGCTTGAAGATCTCGATCTTTCGAGCACTGTACCGCGCATGCGCGCATGCCTTCCCGCCCGAACCAGGGGGCGCATCTCCTGAGAGGATCCTCAGTTTGTTTAATTCCGCGGAGACAAGAAGACACGTTTTTCTACATCTCTGCAGCATTGCCTTCTCTTCACCGCGGCTGTTTCTTTTCTTTCAGTTAAGTTCGGTCGCTGTGCTCTCCTATTTCTTTTTCGCTTTCTTTTCTTAAAAAAATAAAAATAAAAAAAAAGTTTCAATTGTTTCTTTGATTTCGTGTCCGGCCGGTGAGCCTTGGGCCTAGGCCTATTTGCTCCTTTCGTTCGACACGGACTTTATTTTTTCCATGTCCCGGCCTCTTACCGGGTTCAAACGTTGTCGCCAGTGTAATCATGTGATTTCGGTCACCGATCCCCACTGCCGCTGTCTACAGTGCCTGGGTTCCACTCATTCCCCAGAAGATTGTCACCGTTGTTTCACTCTTCTCCACTCTTCTGTTTCACCGTTGTTTCACTGTTCTCCACGGGCTTTTCGACACCGGTGCGCTCAATTTTTTCAACTTTTCAGAGACATGGAGCAACCTTCGGATTCTGCTTCGACCTCGGCGGCTGCCCCGGTCTCGAAGGCTTCAACTCCGACGACATTGATGACTACGGTCTCGAAGGCTTCGACCCAGGCTCCGGCTGGAGCTTCGGTCTCGAAGGCCTCGACCTTACCTGCTTTGGTTCCCTCGAAGACGGTGCCATCTGCAAAGTCTTCTATGGGGGGTAAGTCTCCGGGTTCTCTTTCAGGTACCGTACCCAAGAAGCGACCAGACTCCTCTGCACATCCATCTTCCAAGCGTACCTCCAAGATAAGGGAATACTCACCTTCGATGTCGCCCTCTTCGGAGCGTACTGCTGCACCTACGAGGTCAGAATCTTCTGTCTCGGTGCCGATGCTGGAGGACATGCTGAAATCTATACTCACCACTCAGATTTCCTCCTTAGTGACTCAATTGGTCCCGTCCTCGACCTTGCCTCGGACTGATCAGCCTGTCACACAACTAGAGCTTCCAGTATCTCGAGGCCGATCCAGGACACCGAAGAAAATTTCTTCATCTGATTCTTCTCCAGACTCGCCTCCTCCGAAGCACCGGTCGAAGCATTCGAGACTTATTGCTCCCAAGCTTCGGAGGGAGTCTTCGGCATTGGATACCGAGACTTCTCTGCCTCATTCTTCAAAGCAGAAGCAGAGATCTCGACACCATCGTGCATCGACTCGAAGTCCTTCTCGACCGAAGACTCCACCATCAAAGCCACCCCGTCGAGACAGTTCACCACAGACCTCGATTCATTCTGTACCACGTACACCTGGTACTTCTCCATCCAGGAGCCTGAAGAGAAAACATTCTCTTACTCCACCTCACAATGCAGCTTCTTCTGTGACTCTACGTCTAGACTCAGAACCACTTTCACCATATTCTAGAGAGGCTTCTCCCTCATACTCAGCTCTTCCTAAATCT
This sequence comes from Geotrypetes seraphini, assembly GCF_902459505.1. Taxonomy (NCBI): domain Eukaryota; kingdom Metazoa; phylum Chordata; class Amphibia; order Gymnophiona; family Dermophiidae; genus Geotrypetes; species Geotrypetes seraphini. The sequence goes on along the minus strand of NC_047089.1, from coordinate 95,629,882 downwards.
CGCAGTGTATCTCCTGAGGAAGCGTCTGATTCCAAATCCATTTCTTTTGCCAAATTTATTTTTGATATGGGACAAGCTCTCAAACTGGATCTTCATTCAGATTCTAAATATACTCCTGAATATTTAGCAGATATGGAGCTTCCTCATCCACCAAAAGAGTCCCTCAGATTACCTATGACTCCTGTTCTGAACAAACCTTTGTTCATAATATGGAGACTCCTTATTCCATCACTGCCATTCCATCTAAATTGGAATCCTGTTATCGAACAGTTCCATGTAAAGGTTATGAAAAGTCTCAACTATCTCATCAATCCCTGGTAGTAGAATCCTCTTTAAAGAAAGCACATCCTTCCAAAATCTATGCTTCAGTTCCTCCAGGTAGAGAAGGTCGTACCATGGATAAGTTTGGTCGCCGTTTATACCAAAACTCTATGATGGCAAATAGAGTTCTTAATTACAGCTACATCTTTACATCCTACTTCAACCATTTTCTGAAGATTTTACCATCTTTTTACCCGGATATCTCTACCACTCGTCTTTCAGAATTTAAACTCATCCTTAAGACTCTTTCTCAATTACGACTCTTCATGTTACAAGCCTCATATGATGCATTTGAACTCTCGTCTCGAGTATCGGCCTTTGCTGTAGCCATGCGTCGTTTAGCATGGTTACGTATTGTGGACATGGATCCCAACCTTCAAGATAGATTGGCAAATCTACCTTGTCAGGGAAATGAATTATTTGATGACTCTATTGAGGCAGCTACCAAGCGTCTTTCAGAACATGAACGCTCCTTTGCTTCCCTCATTCGACCAAAACCTAAACCTGCAGCAACTAGAGGTTTCAAACAGACTCCACGTCGTTATCCTCAGAAAACGACTCCTGCTTTTTCAAGACCTCCTCCTCGTCGTCCTCTTCAACAACAGCGACAACAAAAATCTCAGACTCCTGCTGCCACCAAGCCTGCTCAGTCTTTTTGACAATCTCGACATGAGCATTCAAATTTCTCTGTTTCCAAATTCTCCCCTCCCCATAGGGAGTCGCCTTTCCACATTTTATCACCAGTGGGAGCTCATTACATCAGATCTCTGGGTGCTTACCATCCTACGAGAGGGATACTCTCTTCGGCTCCTTCAGGTGCCTCCAGATTGCCATCCAAGAGAGTGTCCTTCCAATCAGTCACATCTTCCCCTTCTTCTCCAAGAAGCTCGAGCTCTGCTTCGCCTACGAGCTGTGGAGGAAGTTCCTCTTTCCCAAAGGAACTTGGGGTTCTATTCCCGTTATTTTCTAGTTCCCAAAAAGACGGGGGATTTGCGACCGATCTTGGATCTCAGAGCTCTCAACAAATATCTAGTCAAAGAGAAATTTTGAATGCTCACACTGCCAACTTTATATTCCTTAATGGACCAAGGGGATTGGATGTGTTCCCTCAATCTCAAAGAGGCATATACTCATATCCCTATTCATCCAGCATTTCGCAAGTACCTCAGATTCCAAGTAGGAAGCCTTCATCTGCAGTACCGAGTTCTCCCCTTCGGATTGGCTTCTTCTCCCAGGGTTTTCACAAAATGTCTCGTGGTCGTGGCTGCAGCTCTTCGCAACCAGGGTCTCCAAGTATTTCCATACCTAGACAACTGGCTCATCAAGGCTCCCTCTTTTTCAGAGGTTATTGCAGCGACCCAACAGACTATTCTTTTTCTACAAAGTTTGGGATTTCACATCAACTTTCCCAAATCTCAGTTGACTCCTTCTCAGTCTCTCCAATTCATAGGAGCAACTCTGGACACTATCAATCTGAGAGCATACCTTCCACAACCACGTCAGGCCGCCCTGCTTCAGATTTCTCAACAACTCTTCCAACTTTCGACTGTTCCAGCACGAAAGATGATGGTTCTGCTCGGTCACATGGCTTCTACAGTTCATGTGATTCCTTTTGCCAGACTTCACCTTCGTATTCCTCAATGGACACTGGCATCCCAATGGCAGCAATCAGTGGATCCACCAACTCGACTGATTTCCATAACTCCTTCATTGCGGAAGTCTCTCCGTTGGTGGATGCTCTCTTTAAATCTTTCCAGAGGCTTGTTGTTCCACCCTCTTCCTCATCAGAAAATCCTCACAACCGACTCATCAATGTACGCATGGGGAGCTCATGGGACGGTCTTCGCACTCAGGGTCTCTGGACTCAAGCAGACCATCGGTGTCATATCAATCTATTGGAACTCAGAGCGATATTCTATGCTCTCAAAGCTTTTCAACATCTCCTTCACGATATGGTGATTCTTGTACGTACCGACAACCAGGTAGCCATGTATTATGTCAACAAACAGGGAGGGGCGGGCTCTCACTCCCTCTGTCAAGAAGCTCTGAAATTGTGGCATTGGGCAATTCTTCACAACATCTTCCTCAGAGCTGTTTATATTCAGGGTCAACACAATTGTTTGGCGGACAAATTGAGTCGTCTTCTACAGCCTCACGAATGGACACTCAATTCTCCTACTCTTCGCCAAATCTTTGCCCGTTGGGGAACTCCACAGATAGATCTGTTTGCGTCACCTCTCAACTTCAAACTGCCTCAATTTTGCTCCCGCATCTATGCCCCTCAACGTCTCGAAGCGGATGTGTTTCTACTGGACTGGAGGAATCAGTTCCTTTATGCTTTTCCTCCGTTTCCTCTGATTCTCAAGACTCTTGTCAAACTGAAGTCAGAACATGCCACCATGATTCTGATAGCTCCTCGGTGGCCCAGACAACCTTGGTTCTCCCTTCTTCTTCTACCAGTATTTCCCTCTCTACTCACGCAGAGTCAAGGATCCTTGCTTCATCCCAATCTGCAGTCTCTACATTTAACAGCTTGGTACCTTTCTGCATAACAGACTTTTCTCAATTCTCTCCGTCTGTTCAAGATATCTTACTTGCTTCCAGAAAACCATCAACTAGACAATGTTATGGCCAGAAGTGGAGTAGATTCTCTGCTTGGTGTTCTACACGTCACTTGCCACCCAGATCTTCCTCCTTGACATCCGTTCTGGACTACTTACTCCATTTATCACAATCTGGACTTCAAACTACATCTATTCGAGTCCATCTTAGTGCTATAGCTGCTTTTCATCAGCCTTTGGATGGAAAACCCCTTTCTGCACATCCTATCGTTTCTCGCTTTATGAAAGGACTTCTCAATCTCCATCCACCGCTTAAACCACCTCCAGTGGTTTGGGATCTCAATGTTGTTTTAGCTCAACTTATGAAATCTCCTTTTGAACCGCTTGACAAAGCCCACCTCAAGTATCTCATTTGGAAAGCTGTGTTTTTGATTGCTCTCACTTCTGCTCGAAGAGTCAGTGAGCTACAAGCTTTAGTTGCGGATCCACCCTTCACAGTTTTTCACCATGACAAAGTGGTCCTCTGTACTCATCCTAAATTCTTACCTAAAGTTGTTTCAGAATTTCACATCAATCAGTCTATTGTTCTACCTGTGTTTTTTCCAAAGCCTCATTCTCATCCTGGAGAAGCTGCTCTTCATACCTTGGACTGTAACCGTGCTTTGGCTTTCTACCTCCAACGCACTCAACTTCACAGAACATCTCCTCAACTTTTCATCTCATTTGATCCAAACAAGTTGGGACGTCCTATATCAAAACGCACAATCTCCAACTGGATGGCTGCTTGTATTTCTTTCTGCTACACTCAGGCTGGTCTTCCTCTGCAAGGTCGAGTGACGGGCCACAAAGTTAGAGCTATGGCGGCATCTGTAGCTTTCCTTCGATCAACTCCCATTGAGGAAATCTGCAAAGCTGCCACTTGGTCCTCGGTTCATACTTTCACCTCTCATTATTGTCTGGATTCCTTATCCAGGAGGGATGGCCACTTTGGCCAATCTGTTTTGCAAAATCTTTTTTCGTAAATTGCCAACTTCCCTCCATCCCTTTTTACTTAGCTTGGAGGTCACCCATGTGTGGGAATATGCTGCCTGCTTGTCCTGGGATAAAGCACAGTTACTTACCGTAACAGTTGTTATCCAGGGACAGCAGGCAGATATTCCCACAACCCTCCCACCTCCCCTGGTTGGCTTCTTGGCTAGGTATTTGAACTGAGGATCCTCTCAGGAGATGCGCCCCCTGGTTCGGGCGGGAAGGCACGCGCGCATGCGCGGTACAGTGCTCGAAAGATCGAGATCTTCAAGCAAGTTTGCTTTCGAGGCTGTCCGCTGCGGGGCTCCGTCGGTGACGTCACCCATGTGTGGGAATATCTGCCTGCTGTCCCTGGATAACAACTGTTACGGTAAGTAACTGTGCTTTTAGGTCTGGCTAGACCTTGTTACCTAACTGAAGGAGAACTGTTACAAGATTGTTTGAGGTATGGCTGTTACAAACCACAGTTCAGGTCTTGGATCCTGTCAACCACAGGTTCACCTCAGGACTTGTGAACCGTTTAGACACTTGTTTTGATAGATGGTATATCAAAAATAAAGAAACTTGAAAGTGCTCATTGTATGCCTGGCCCTGTAAAGTAATAGGGTGCAGGATTTCTCTTTTTGAGTTAATAATTGTCCTTTACCTTCTTCTCTGCTTGTGTCTGGATGTTTGTGTATTGGTCCAGACCCCACCCCACTTGTGCTGTTTCAAGGGCATATTTTGACCTATATCATACCATTATCAGTGTTATGTTCTATATACTATCTCTGTTTTAATGAAATATGATGTATATGCTGATTAACTTGTCCTCACTGTAAAGATGACAAATTCTCTTTAAGGTTCATCATAAAAAAAATATCTATATCCAGTCATATTCTATCAGTACTTTGCTAGCCATTTAAAGATAAAGATCAACATAAACACAATAAAATGATACATAATGACAGGTAGTTATGTTCTTTTCTTATCAGTTGCAACTAAGATATCTTTATCAAGGGGTTCATTGTCATGCATTTGTAGCTTGAATCAATCAGCTATCCCTCACACCTGTCAGAATGCTCCTGCACTCATAAATGTGAGTCTGCTATCTGATAGTGGTGAAAGCCTAATGTAAAACAGCTTTATGAAAACTATTATTTTTTTACAGCTCAACAGCTGTTTCCTGTTATACATAGCCTGCTTTGAAACAAACAATTGTAATGACACCAACTGAAGAAAAAAAAATGCCAAATGACAGAAGTAACCTATAACTGCCTGGGCCATTAATAGCAGCAAAAATCTATTGTCACTTCTGTAGCACTTTCTGACATGTAGAAAAGTTGCTAAACATTATATGCAGGCTTTATACATTTCCAAAATACAGATATTTGCTAAAACATTCCCTCACTTTATTTGACTATGCTGATCTTTCTTTGTTATGGAAATTTCTTTATGTCCCTGTGTTTTTCCATGAGAACCTAATTGCTTTATCAATATAGTTTATAGTTTATTTACAATTTGCTATAATAATAATAATAATAATAACTTTATTTTTGTATACCGCAATACCACAAAACAGTTCAGAGCGGTTTACAGGAGAAGAGACTGTACATATACAGCGAAGTTACAGAGTATCAGAAAACAGTTCAGAGTAGTTTACAGGAGATAAGAACTGTATTTATGCAATGAAGGTACAGAGAATTAGTTATCAAGTGTATGGTATATACCACTTAACTTTACAAGAAATAATTCAGTGGTTTACAATACCAAATATAAAAGAAATTAAAATAGCAAAACTCCATTATAAGATGTTTCAAATGCTAGAACAACAACAAAAAAAGAGCTTTTAACAATCTTGAACCATTTAAGAGAAACTTCCCCCCTACTTGGTAAATCATTCCACAAAGTGGGAACCAAATAAAAGAAAGCATTAGATCTTATTGAAACTCCATGAGCTCAAGACTAGGGAGGGGAGGGTTTGAAGCACCAATCGAATCTCATCTTCTGATCTCAAATGCCTCCTAGGCACATTCAATGATATTAGGTTACAAAGGGTCAATAAGGAAGTTATCATATATCACATTAGGGCCAAAATCATCAATTTAAACAATATTCTAAATTTTACTGGCAACCAATGATAATGACAGTAAAGAGGAATTACAAGATCAGTTCTTCATGCATACCCAACCAAACGAGCAGTATTCTGCAATGTTTGCAACTTCTTTTTATAAACCTTGTTATTCCAGCCAAGACCACCTAGTCAAGTCAAGATAGTCTAGTCAAGATATAAACAGGTTTTGTACTAGGAAATAAAAAGATGATTCATCAAATAGTCCCCTTAAGGCTTGTAATTTTTGGAGAGTAGCATAACTGGTACATACTACCCTATCCACCTGATTTCTAAAAGTAAGCTGAGAATATAAAATCACCCCTATATATCTAAAAGATCTGAATTGGTGTATCCAACAAAGAAATGTTAGAGAGACATGACATCCTGCCTGTTATCCATATGCTGTGTTAGAATAGTTCAGAACAAGCTTATGGGCACATAGCCATTGACTAGTGGCACCTTATAACTATAAGGGGCTTAGATCCAGATTCCCAAAGGTACTTGATACAATAAAAATAATACGTTCAGCATATACATACACAATAGCTGCAAAAGACTCAATCACAGAAAGCAAAGGACTTAAAAAAACAAACAAACAAAAAACATAAAGGTGAAAGAGCTGATCCCTGACGAGCCCTACACTCCATTTTGCAAGTTCTTGAACAATCAGGACCCACTGACACAGCAAAAGTATGGTTAACAAGAAAACCAAGCCACTACATTGCCTTCATGCCCCAAAGACTTTAGCCTCGATAACATCATGATCAATAAGATGGAAGGCAGCTGTCAAATCCAGACCTATGGACAAAATTATATTACCCAAATCCAAAATGTCTCTGACTGCACTCAAAAATGTTGTGAAAGTCAACTTAATACTATGACATCACCTAAAAGCAGATTGGCAAGGATGGAACAAATTTGAGCCTCCACAGTCGGCAAATTGCAAAACAATAACTTTTTCAATTACTTTAGCATCAAATCAAAGGTTAGAAATAGGCCTATAATTGTCTAGCATAAAAGGATCTGACAACACATTTTTCAATACAGGATAAACCAATGCATGCCTCCACAAGTTAGGTAAAGTGCCAGACTGTAAATTATCATAAACCAACCAACATGGGGCAGGCCATGAGCTGAAAGCCATATCCAATCAGAGGGAACTTGGTCCAAGCCAACAAAGGGCCTCTTCATATTGCTAACAATTTATCTAAAGATATCAAGGACAGCAAATCAAAATTTTGCCAATGCAACTGACTAGACTGTGTGATTACATTCAAAAGAAGTCCAACAATTACTGTTCTTGATGTAATTTTCAGTGGGAGCTTTTTTTTAAAGGATCAAAGAAAGATACTATCAACCAGGTATCAACACTATAATTCTATATGTGCTATGTTATAATAATAATAATTTTATTCTTATATACCGACAGACCAGGATGGTTCTAGGCGGTTCACAACAAATGGAGCTGCAATACAAATGGAAATACATCAAATTATAAATATAAAAAATACTAAGAGATTAAAACACGATGCTTTAAGATACAAACTTATCAAATAGTTGTGTCTTTAACAATTTTCTAAAATCAAAATAAGAAGAAACCTGTAGCATAATTTTTCCAAACCAAACATTCAATTTAGCGGCCTGAAAACAGAGAGTTCTCTCAAGGAACTTCTTATAATGACAGGATTTAGTTATGGTTTCTGAGATCCTTTTTCTTTCCCAATGTAAGTGATATGTTTTGATTCACAGTTATATTTAAAGATCTTTTGTGGTATACTAAGTATACCACAAAAGCGACCTTTAATATTCTTTTTTGTGCTAGTTGTTTATACTTTTTGTCAGGATGGCTGCAAGTATGTGGTAGTAAGTGTACAGTTTTTCCTGCAAACAAACAGGCAGTTTGTTGGATGTTTCTTGTCAATTTGATGATATGGCAACAAGTGCACCTAGTTCAGAAGTATGGTCAGATGTACTGAATTTGTACAAATCTGTGACAAATTTTGATTTGAACAGGGCAATTCTTGTGGAATATTGTAGTGGAGCACATTCACAGAGGTTTAAGAATGTTAAAACAACCCCAGGTTTTCAAAGATGATGATGCGTTCCTAAATAAATGGTATATGATTTTTAACAAATGCTCACTAGATTTGATGCTATTGGCTATAGAAAAGAGTAGATTGGTCCTTAATCAACAGAAAGAACATATAATTATGCTTGCATCATGCAACAATGAAGAATTCTGCTATCATGGAGCAGATGAGAAAGCTGCCATTATGCGGTGAAAAGGATTCTGCCCCTATGAAGAACATAAGGTATTTGGCACTGGGTAACACTTAAGGAGATCTCTACATTTAAAGAGGCTGCTACTAGTAATGCAAGAGGGTGGCTGCCACTAGCAGTGCAAGACAAAGGGGATGGTATTTGATATACCATCTTTCTGAGATTACAATCAATATATGTAATGTAATGTAATTTATTTCTTATATACCGCTACATCCGTTAGGTTCTAAGCGGTTTACAGAAAATATACATTAAGATTAGAAATAAGAAAGGTACTTGAAAAATTCCCTTACTGTCCCGAAGGCTCACAATCTAACTAAAGTACCTGGAGGGTAATAGAGAAGTGAAAAGTAGAGTTAGAGGAAAAATAAAAATAAAATAAACATTTTAACAAGACAGCATTGATCTAAATACTTTGGAAGGTAGAAGAGAGGAGAGAAAGGAATAGAAGCAGAAGGGGGAGCCGTTGAACAGTAGAATTCTGGAGAAATTTAAATGATAGAAATAGAACAAAACAAAGACAAAAGGCAAAACAATAGATAAGATTAAAGATAAATCATAAGCTGGAAAGAAAAATAAAATAAAACTTTAAAAGTTTATATATTATATATTTATATGTGCCTGGGGAAATTGAGAGTTAAGAGACTTGCCCAGAGTCACAAGGAGCTGCACTGGGAATCAAATTCAGTTCCTATTGTTCTCATGCCATTGGACTAACCATTAAGCTACTCCTCCACTATGACTAGCAGCACAAAAGGGAGGTTGCCACTGGTAAGGCAAAAGGGAAGCTGCCTTGTAATATATCAAGATGCTACTGCTTGCTGTTTATAATGGTGTTGCCACTATTTGGCATCCATAGCTACTACCATCATAGAACATAAAAGGACACTGTACCATGTAATACCATCTGCCAGCAAGCTGGCTAAGCATATTACCACTATGCCAAATGCCATCCCACAAGAGGGAGAAGCCTCTAAACAGCCTATGAGGAGTTAAAGACCTGAAGTGGGATATGAACCTGGGTCTGTTGGTTCACAGGTCACTGCACTAACTATTAGGCTACTCAGAGTTTCTATCCCTGCACAGCGTAAAGGATGGAGCCACCATGTAACCTCAAAGATGACTGAGCCTATGCAGCTAAAATAAAGCTAATATTTAAGTAAATGCCACAAGCAGCTCAAGCACATGATACTTGAATTGGATCTCCGTTATACGAGTTATAAGCCCACATAGGACAATATAATCTCATGGCACTAGCCAGAGTCAGTGGGACAAACTCAAAACATCTAAACTTCTACCTAGGAGTTCACCCAAAAGCCCCCAAAATTATAGTAGTAAATCAAAGCTGCTCAAAACTGAGCCAAGGATTCCGAAAGGAAGAGTTGCACTTCTACAACATTTCTGCCCTTAGCCCCACCTCCACACATAAACTTCATCTCTTCTTCTCCGAGTCCAGGCCATGTCTGGAGGGCCACCAAAATACGCAGATGTGACACAATGATGTCACATGCATATACATGTGTGTGTGACTTCATCGCATCACATCCATGCATGCTCAGAGGCCCTCCAGATATGGCCCCAAGCTCAGGTCTTTCCAAAACCTAGACAAACTGCCAAGTTTTGGAAATTCATCTAAGCACTCAGACAGTCCTCTAAAAAAGAGGGCATGTTTGGGTTTTACTGGATATCAGGTAACTCTACACAACAGAAAAGGGCTTAGCATTATTCACATTAAGGAAAGAATGTGTAAATGTAGTTGAGCACCACTGACTAACAAAAGACAGAGAAAACCATACAAAGTCAAACAGTGTGAAAGTACAGGAGTTGTGCAGATGAGGCAACTCACTGAACCCCCAGCTACAAAACTGGAATGAACCAGTTCAGACAGAACATGTGCTCAAGAAGAGACTTTGCATAGTAGCAGTGTTCTTGTCATGCCGTAAGTTAATATCATCCTATTGTGCAGCAGAGTGCAAACAGTTTTCAGCAAGGTCAGTTCAGCACCCACATTTTTATGTGCTGCATGGAGGCAGTATTTTTTTGGTCTGCATAGTACTGACACTCTCCTATGCTATGCATTGGCGTTAGGCTGAGTATTCTAAGTAGCTTCATATGCTCTACAGTGGTGGCAGCCTTCTCTAGCATGTTACACAATGCCAACTTCTACTGCTCTACGACAACAGTTATTATGTGGTTCAGTTAGCCTTCACTTTTACCTATACCATATTAGTGTCTTTATGGATTACTGGTATGTGGGTTCCAGTCTCTGATTCTGTGTGGTACCTTTTCTACAGGGATGGCACAATAGTAGCAGCTTTGGAGGGTGAACAATGGTAACTCAAGGAAACATACTGATGAAACTTGGCTTCCCTCACTTCAGCTTTCTATTGTGCTGTACAGGATCATCTAATCTTTCATACACAGTTTTGACTCCTTTTGTACAGAACCTGTGTCTTCATTTGCTTCTTACTGACAGCATCTTCTTTAACTAAGATAACAATGTCTGCCTCTAAGGTGTAGTTCTGGTGTTATTCTATTCTTGGTATTGTCCCATCCTGTTTTACACTGCAGTTCTACTCAGTGGAATCTGCTCTTCTGAACTGTGGTTCTGTTTTATCAGGACTTTCACTGCTGTTCCACTTGCAGTTATTTCTTGCTTGTGGCATGTTCCAGCAAAGCGATCTAGAGGAGTTTCCTGTGTCCTTTTAGAAACAGTTTCTTATGTTGCTCTTTGGTTTGGCTGCAGTATGATTTACTCATCAGCTCCAAGGTTGGTATCTGGCCTTTACACCCTACTGAGTTTCTAGGACAATGCAGATCCAGTGCCTTCTCATAGCACACCTATTTCAACAGAGAGCTAGTTGGGTCACAAGTGCCAACCTAACATGTGGTTTCATGCTTTTCAATATTCTTGTGAAGTGGACATGTTTCAGTTTCACAGTCTATTTTCCTCAACTGTATCTTCAGAGATGGCATTTAAAGGTGTGACTTGCATGTGATATCCACATGCGTGGTATCATTGGTGCTGTCCACAGTTGTGGTTTTAGACATAGCAGCTGCAGACGCCTTCACATACAAGGGCTGTGTACAGCATCACCTAACACACCTGCTTCTCTGGAACACTGGCTGTCTGCATGTGTATTTCCAGAAATTGTTTTTGCTGCCTTGACATCTCATCATCTTCTGTATGTTTTGGATCAGCTTCAACTGTTGTCTACAACACCATATTAATATAGTACATAGTAGATGATGGCAGATAAAGACCTGCATGGTACATCCAGTCTGCCCAACAAGGTAAACTCATAAGGTATGATGTGATACTACATATGCATACTGGCTCTTAAGTTGTCCTTGCCATTTTCAGGGTAAGGACAGATCATGGAAGTCTTTCCAGCACTGGCTTCTCTCTTTAGCCACAATCAGGGCATAACCGTAGAAGTCTATTTGGTCCTAGCTTTGCTTCTTAGTTGTGTTGCCATCTAATCACCACTAAACTGGTTTGGTTCCATGCCTTTCATACAGGATTCCTTAGCTACTTCTATGATGCTAGCTCAGCGGCCTTTTCTAGGACTCTGTTGATAGTTGTTGGCTGCATGAGTCTGACAGCTTTGCCTGATTATTTTCTTTCAGCTTCATTCTGACTCTTGATGGTACCTCCTTTAATGGTACTTTATATGAATATATTCCGCTACAATTTTCTTATTGAGCACATTTAATTTGATCACTTGTTTGATGTCTTTCCATTATTACATTTTATGCAGACCTCCTCTTTTGGAGATGTCCGAGACTTGGTAGCTTAGCATGGCTCTTCATTAAGTCATGAGTCTTCACTTTTTATGTCTATGGTATCCGTGTGCTAGAGCCTTGCTGGTTGTTCTGGGCCTATCCTCTTATTTCTGCTTTACCCTGTATCTCATCACTTTGTCCATTGGTTTGTGCCTTCTGGATGTATAACATATTCAATTACATTAATTCCTGCTCTAGTCATTAGCCATCTTCATTGTTCTAGATGATGGCTTCATCAATAACTTTAATGCTTCCATGGAGTAGGCTTCCTCTTAGATAACTTTGAAACTCCCATTTGCTGATTTTTCTCTTTTGTCCTACCCTATCTGGGGCACTGCTTTGCTACATCCCATTCATTCTGGAGTGGTCTGGTATAGCCATGGTAGAAGGGACAATTGTTTCTTACCTGATAATTTTCTTGCCATTAGTCATGTCAGACCAGTCCAGAAGCCCTACCTCTCTGGTTTTCCTTAAGTGATTTTTCTTCTTACAAGTAATAGTTTCTGCTTTTCATTTCCTTCACATCTCCTGATTCAGTGAAATGTCTGTATGTCAGTTGAGTATGAGCCTCTTTCTATAATGTTAACAGTATAGCTTCAGTGACATCTTGGCTTTCATCTTTTCCAATTGTCAGCTATATTTGTTATGAGCAGGCTGCACAATACCCTTACATGGCAAAGCGCTTATGACTGGTTTTTCTCTTTCTCCACCCACTGATGAGCTTATCCCATTCATTCTGGACTGGTCTAGCATGTCTAAAGGAAAGAAAATTATCAGTTAAGAAACATAATTTTCCCTTAATGGGACAGAATCATGGATTTGGCCACGGAAAATCTTGCCCTTCCAAATCAATACACTTTTTTTTTTTTCAATGCAAGAATAAATTTGGATAAAGGTGAGTCATTTACATAGTATGTCTAGGTTTTCAGAAAGCATTTGACAAACTCCCTAACGAGAGACTCCTGAGAAAATTGAATAGCCATGGAATTTGAGGCAATGTAAGTTGTGGAATTGATAGAAGATAGAAAACAGAAAGTAGGGTAAATGTACAGTGCTGCATACGCCTTTCAGCGCTATATAAATAATAAATTGTAGTAGTAGTAAATGGCCAGTTCTGTCAAAAGAGGAAGGTGAATAGTGCTGTGTCTCTCTTTACTGGTATTGGTGCTTTTGGATCTTCGGTGTTAGCAGTAGCTCATCTGTCCCACCCTAGACTCAGGGCCTGCTTTGATACATCCCACTGGTTCAAGACTGATATGTCTTTTGCACTAGAAAGGAAGATTAGGTTCTTAACTTGATAATCTTATTTCTAATAGAAAGGCATATGAGTCTTGAAGGCTGGCTCTGTCAGATTTCATTTAGCCTTCTTCCTGTCTCAGACCTGTATGTATTTCCAGATGTTTGATTTTGTCCCGTGAGACAGATCCAAAAAGTGATAAGATACCTCTCTATTGTGAAGAGGCAAATGAGTCTTTGAGAGCTACAAAAGTGTTAGTACTGGTTGTAGTCAGGTTGCTTGGTTGTTCCTTCCTTGTTTAGTTTATGTTTCTATTTGCATTGGTTTATTGCATTTAAATGATTGCAGAGCAGAACAGAAGTGGTTTGTCAGGGAATTCCCTATGCCCTGCCTCCTTATTTTTCCTCTTACAGTGATGTCCAACTGGTTTGGTATGAACTGAGGAACTGCAATACAGCTTAGTGTAGGAAGTAGAGTCAAGAGAGAAAAAAATATAGATGATTCTTTCTACAAAACTTGCGACTAGAGGTGAATAATCCATTGGTTTAAGACTCGTATGTATTTCTACTAGAAAGATTATTGAGGTAAGAATCTTCCCTTAAAATACAAGTAGTGTGAGAAATTGCAAAAGGGCCTTAGAAGATTGAATTAGCAGATGAAATTTGATTAAGAACATAATAACATAAGAATTAGACAAATGCAAAGTGATACCCATGGGGAATAATAATCCAAATCGTAGTCACTTGATTCTAGGTTTCACTTTAGGAGTCACCATATAAGAAAATAATCTAGGTATCTTCATGGATAATATGTTGCAATCTTCTTCTCAGTGCGAAACAGTAACATCGGGATCTGGATAGTCCCATCATGTTGTCATTCTCCCCCCTTTCTCTACCCCATAATAACAAAACAACACCTTATTGTGGTAAATAGCCGCAGCTCTTTATTATATCACATTAACCCATAAATACATTTGCATAAATTAACATCATTAACACATTGAACCTTAATTAACAATGAACCTCAGCAAGCTCCTCCCGAGCTACCCTGTGTAACAGTACCTTTGCCCCCGACCCCGCCACCAACAGCAAGTGTCTGAGGGGTGGCATGACCTCATGCCCCTTTAACCCGGGTCACCTGACCCCAAGGCACGGCTCCCAGCCGGCCCACCGCTCATCGCCGGATGAGCCCCAGCACCCAGTAGCTCGGGAGACCCGCCTCACACACCACGAAGTTCACCAAAGGGAGGGAGGGCGGGACAAAAATATGCCTTGGAGGACCTGCAATGAACTCAGTCCACAAGGCTCGTGCTAAAACTTTAAGTAAAACGCCCCCCTTTTCCTGCACTATCCAATCCCTGCCTCTCCTTTTGGCGCGAACCCCTCCCCTTCTTCCATATACTTCCTTCTAACGGTTCTTCTCTACCAACCCCCCCCCCCCCCTGCTTCCCTACCTTGCCTGCAAGCAACACACGGGCCTCCCAGCCCCGTGTTACTCTCCGCCCTTTGAGACCAGCTCTCGGGCTCCTTCTAACATCGGGATCTGGATAGTCCCATCATGTTGTCATTCTCCCCCCTTTCTCTACCCCATAATAACAAAACAACACCTTATTGTGGTAAATAGCCGCAGCTCTTTATTATATCACATTACCGCCACCGAAACATCACTTCGCGACTCCCGCAGCTGCTCCACCGACCCGTTTAGGACATTTAACGGCCGCGTGCGATTGACCACAGATGGAGCAGGCGTGACAAAATTTACAGTCGGAGAAGGGACAGTTGGATTTATTAAATTTCCAACACACGTCGGAACCTGCTGACGGACTCCCCCCCGACCCCCCGCGAAAGGGCCGAATACTCCCAGGACTCCCAAAAGTCCGCACCGGCGCCCCCGATATAGATTTGGAAGCCATATGTGTAAGCCATAGATTCACATCCTGAGAACCCCAAGACATGAAACTATTTTCTTCCATTTTGTCCCTGAAGGCTTCGTCATAGTTCAACCAAGCCCACCCGCCGAAGCGCTGATAGGAATCCAAAATGGAATCCGCATAGGACAACAATAAACCGGCATCCTGTGGATTAGCACGACCCCACACACTCGCCAACCGTAAAAAAACACGTATCCAATTAATAATGGAACGAGCAACGGGAAAGGGTTTAACCTCCTTCCCGTCCCGCTTAGATTTCCTATGCCTCTTCCTATGGGCTCTACCCTCCATGAGGCGAAAAATATCCAAGCAGGACCGCCGGCGAATTTTCCGCCGCAAGTCCCGAGGAACCTTTTCCCACAATTCAGTAAGTGCCACTAGAGCCGGCGCACCCCGGACTTCCCCCGTAGAAGCCTCCCCACTACCAGCCCCAGTAGATTCCACAACCCCAGCAGGACCGGCTGCCACGGAAGAGGAGGACGTCGAACCCGACGAGGACGACCCCGACGAGGACGAAGACGAACCCCGACGCCGATGCCTGCGCTTCTTACGCCGCGCCTTCCCCCCGCCAGCAACCTGAGCAGGCGCCTTATTACCAGTAGTAGAAGCTCCCGGTACTCCAGCAGACACTCCCGAGACGCCCTGGTCAGCAGTCCCCACCACGGAAGAGACATCAGAAGCTTGCGCCGAGCCGCCACGAACAGCAACCTCCGGCATCAGGGATGAACTGTGGACAGATTCCGCAGTGCCTCCGCCAGCATCCGCACCAGCCTTCGGCGCCGATCCGCGCTCCGCAGCTGAATAGCCAGGTCTCTCAGCAACTCCAGGACTGCCAACTGCTCCCAAACCGTCCGTTTGCACCGGCTGCCCACCTGGTAGTAGACACGTCACCTGTGGAGACCAAGAAACAGAGGCAAGACCAGGAAAACAAAACCCAGGCATACCAACAGGGGCTCCCCATCCTGACCCAAAACCGCCCCCGGGCATCATCCCCATAGCTATATTCCCCGGAACGCCCCCTCCCCAGTGGGAAACCGAAGGCATAAAACCGCCACCCGAAGGGCTAGAACCCCAAGAAGCCCCCCCCCAACTCGGAGCCCAACTACCTGCAAATAAACCTGGGAACGGACCTGCAGGTCCCACACCAGCACCGGACATAAAACCAGGTGCACACATGCCCCTTCCCAAACCCAAAACCCCTGGAGACACACAGGTCTCACCAGGTCCCCCAGCCAGCAAACCAGAGGAGACCTCACGAACACTTGAAACCCCAGAGCAAGAAGGCACAGAGACTCCTGCTGCAGCCGAAACCTCCCTGCCCCCAATAACCGGCCCACGCAAAGGATCTACGTCTCCACCCACCTCCCTGCTCGCCAGCACGTTCCTGCTTCCACTCCCCACACTGGAAACTGCTGCAGAAGCCCCGCCCCCCGACGAAATCAGCGAACTGCGGCCGGCCGGAGCAGCTCCCTGCTCACTGCCCGACAACGTAGACTTGTGCCGGACCTTACCCGCAGCAGTAATGAGCCCCGAACGAGTCCCCCGAGTAACCCCCGTACCGGTGAGGGCTAACGCCGACAGCGCCTCGACCTTAGAGCGCCGAACGGGCTGCACACGCTCCTCCCCGAAGCCGACACCAACCTGCTCCAGCGGCTCCTCTGTGAACGAGTCTCCAGCTAAAATCGACAATTCGGCCTCCCCCTCTTCACCCCGCTCCTCTGCCCGGCTGAAAGACTCCATAACAGCACCCCCGACTCGAGGAAAACAGGACCAAAGTGAGTAAGTCACAAAAATATGCCTTGGAGGACCTGCAATGAACTCAGTCCACAAGGCTCGTGCTAAAACTTTAAGTAAAACGCCCCCCTTTTCCTGCACTATCCAATCCCTGCCTCTCCTTTTGGCGCGAACCCCTCCCCTTCTTCCATATACTTCCTTCTAACGGTTCTTCTCTACCAACCCCCCCCCCCCCCTGCTTCCCTACCTTGCCTGCAAGCAACACACGGGCCTCCCAGCCCCGTGTTACTCTCCGCCCTTTGAGACCAGCTCTCGGGCTCCTTCTAACCCAAAAAGCAAAGTGTTAGGAATTACTAGGAAAGGAATAAAAAACAGGACAAAGAATGTTATAGTGCCTTTGCATCTATTTGTGGTGCAACCTCACTTATGTGCAGTTCTGGTCCCTACAACTAAAGATATATATATATATATATATATATATATATATATATATATATATATATATATATATATATATATATATATATATATATATATCAGAATTAGAAAAAGTACAAAAGTCATTCAAAATAATTGACAGGATGGAATGCCTCTCATGATGAAAGGCTAATGAGGTTAAGGCTCTTCAGCCTGAAGAAGAAATGGCTGAGTGGATAGAATAGAGGTATACAAAGTCCTTGGTGGAGCAAATTACAAAGACAGGGGGACACTCTATGAAGTTACATGGTGATATTTTTAAAATTAATAGGAGGAACTGTTTTTCGCATAATGAATAGTTAAGCTGTGGAATTCATTGCCAGAGGATGTTGCAAAGCAGTTAGCTTGTCTGGAAGTTTTCACAAATTTAAGAAGGTTTGGATAAGTTCATGGAGGATAAGCCTATCAACTGCTATTAGATAGACATAAGAAAGCTACTTCTTATCTCAGGGGTCAATAGCATGGGATCATGCTGCTCTTTGGATTTCTGCCAGGTACTTGTGACCTCGATTGACCATTGTTGGAAGCAGGATACTGGGCTAGGTGGACCAGCAGCCTAACCCAGTATGGCAATTAACCCCCCCAAAAAAACCCCCTCAAAACATATATATACACACACACATATATATATATATATATATATATATATATATATATATATACAGTATATGCTGAAATAACAGGTTTGAATGCAATCAATGCTTACAACAAGATAATTACAGCAAGGAAGCAGTTAATTCTAATAACCTGTGGTTATACTGAATGATTTTTTTTCTCATCTTACCATTTTTGCATTCAGATGCAAAAAATTGGCTTTAATTATTTTTAGTTCTTTTTACATTAAAAAAAATAATGCAGGGAAATCCTATAGTTGAGTAAAACAATGCAACAGAATGCAAACCTGCTGACAAAGTGATGTAGCAAACTCCTGCCATCAGCATGTTGTTCGGCTTCATGAAATATACATCATGTACTTGATTCTGATTATCTGGCATGTGTTCGAACATCTTTTTGGATCTAAATGAAATTTACACATCCTCTTATGTATTGTTTTTGAAAGGTCTACAACATAGTGTGCCTCCTAATAGGGAAAAAATGGATCAGGGCTGATGTCAGTTACTGCAAATGTCTGCAAAACCTCATTTTCACTTTGCTTTGTTTGGTGTTACTTGAAAGCAGATTGATAAAGAAAATAACACATTAACAACTAAATCTTGCAAGCATTTCTCTTTTCTAGAGCAGTGCTTCTCCAAAGTTTGACCACCATCCCTATTGAATATGCGTGAGAAATTAGCACATAGGATTGAATTATATATATAGCATCTAAAATATTGGCACAAAAAAAGTATCAGCATTATTCTATAAATGGCACTTATAGTTAAACACAGTTTATAGAATAGAGCTAATGCCCGGGACCTGTACCTAAATATAGGCATGGCCATATGCACCAACTGAAACATGATACAAATTCTCATGCTTAAATTAAGCAAGGGTTCCCCCTCATTCTATAACCACATGTGTAGATTCAAACGATGCTCCCAACCTGCCCACAAACCTCTAATTTTTGTACCCCTTTTTTTGATTCACATGTAAAATTTAGCCACAGATTTTGCACTTAAATATATGCATGTAAATTTTATTTAAAACTAATTAGCACCAATAATTGCTCATTAAGATTCCAATGATTGGCACTAATTGATTCACTGTTTAATTAAATTGTACTTGAAAATTGGATGTATGCCCTAATTTGCATGCACAGGGGCAAATTCTATAAACAGCATCCCGAGTGCAGGTGGAGGTAGGCATCCTACCGCTGTCTAACCAGCCAATCGTTACACACATTAAAAAAACATCTCAAGGCAGGCTGCCTACATTGTAGGCATCTTTGTGAGCCTAGGAAGGCATGTAGGGCCACCTAAGCTTGCCCAAGCCTAGGCGTGGTTTCATCCGGAAGTGGCCTTAGGTGAGCATCGGTGGCCCTAGGTATCTCCCTAGGGCCATGACAGGTGCCTGAAATACATTTCAAATAGACACAGGTTGTTCACCCTCTCCAAGGCAGAGAGAACGAGAGGGCACTCTCTAAAGTTAAAAGGGGATAGATTCTGTACAAACTTATGCAAGTTCTTCTTCACCCAGAGAGTTGTGGAAAACTGGAACGCTCTTCCAGAGGCTGTTATAGGGGAAAACACCCTCCAGGAATTCAAGATAAAGTTAGACAAGTTCCTGCTAAACCAGAACGTAAGCAGCTAAAATTAGTCTCAGTTAGGGCACTGGTCTTTGACCTAAGAACCGCCACGTGAGTGGACTGCTGGGCACGATGGACCACTGGTCTGACCTAGCAGCGGCAATTCTTATGTTCTTAAAATCTATCACCAAATGTATATTCCAGAGTTACACACAAATATGTGCATTCTGGTACCCATATATACTTTCATTTATGTGTGTGTGTGTGTGTTTTTGGGAGGGGGTGGGTAGAGGCTAATTTTATAAGCAGCATTTTATACACTTTGATGGCATAGATTTAATTTTTTAAATTTATTTATCAATCTTATATCCCGTTTAGAACCGAAGGTTTCAATAATACATGCATAAAATCAAATAAAAACAACATAAAACAATGTGCAAAAAAGCTTGGATAATAGTGTTACTTGATTAAGATGCAACAAAGTATGTCAGTGTTGCTGAAGGGGAAAAAAAACCCTGAAAAGTAAATAAGAGGCAGATCAGTTATCTGACCCTTAAGCATGGTACTCAGCATTTGCTTCTTGGCATACTATAGGCAGACCAGAATAAATGAACTTTTTTGACCTTTGACTCTGTATCTGAGAAACTAAATTCTTTCAGCATAACATGTGCAATTGGCTTTAGTGCTTTTTTTGGATTATTATTACAAGTCCTGGCAATATCTGAGAGACTTTGTTTTTATTTCTGGTCAGCACCTCAGCAAACTAATCAATGAGGCATGAACTGCTATCTGCAGTGAAAGAAATGAAAAATAAACCACAGATAATCCCCCAGTTTAAAAGGTTATGCTATGTGATAAAAGCTATTTTGTTAATTTATTTACTTACTGCTACAGTGAGATAAAGTGCAGGAACAATTAGAGAATTCTAGTTGAAAGAATTTAAAAGGCCAATGACGACAATATTTTTATCTTATTTGATTGACAGCCTGCCTAAGAGATTTAAATTATATATAAACTTTATAGGGTTCATAATAATAATAAAAAAAAACAAACCATCTAAAAAATGTCCTAAATGGCTATTTGGACGATCAAAAAGCCTGATCATCCAAGTACCCATAACCAAAGCTGGTTTTTAGATATATCTAAAAACAGCTTAGGCCTTTCCCCTGCCTCTAAACGCACAGAGAGAAAAGAGGCATGTTTAGAGGAGGGGAACGGGCGGGTGGTGGGTGGGAGGTGGGCCGACCTACGCCTAGGCTTACAACAGGTATAATCAAAACTGTAGGCAGATTGCCTAGTTGGCACTTATACCTTTTTGACTTAGACGAAGTCAAACCAGATCTAAGTGCTGAAAAAGGGGCCATTCAGCTGCTCGTGGCTGCTGCGATCAGCTCAGCGGCCCCAGCAACCTGCCTACCCCTCCACCGCAAGCATCGCGGCAGGAGAGATGCCTCATCTCCCCTACCGCAATGCCATCACTTCGATACCCGAACTGCTGCGACCCGCAGCAGGAGAGATGCCCTATCTCTCCTGCTGCGGGTCGCGGCAGTTCGGGTAGAGGAGTGATGGCATCGCGGTAGGCGAGATGAGGCATCTCTCCTGCTGCAATGCTTCACCCCTCCCCCACACACACAATAGGGGCAAGAGGGAGCCCAAGCCCTCTTGCCCCGGTGACCCCCCCCCTGCCGAGTACGAGCTGGCCAGGAGGGAGCCCAAGCCCTCCTGGCCCCAGTGACCCCCATCCCCGCAGAGTACGAGCTGGCCAGGTGGGAGCCCAAGCCCTCCTAGCCCCGGTGACCCCCTCCTCCCCACTGAGTACGAGCTGGTAGGAGGGAGCCCAAGCCCAAGCCCAATCCGGCCCATGTGCCTAAGGCCCCACCCACAGGAGGAGCCTAAGGCTCCCGGGCCTATTCTGATTGGCCCAGGCACCTCAGGCCCCACCTGTAGGTGGGGTTTCAGCTGCCTGGGCCAATTCAGCCCCATTCTGGTGCCAGCTGGCCTGCCGGACGGGCGGGCTTGGCACCCATTTTTCCGGCCAATGATTTCAGGTACGGGGAAGGGGGGTGGGGGTGGGAGGATTGTGGGGTCGTCCGGGGCGGTCGCGAGTCAGCGGGGAGGCCGATCAGGAGGTAGGGGGGGCGGTCGTTGGGGGGAGGGGGTTGTGCCGAGGGCAGGAGGGCCTGGGATCCCTCCTGCCCATATTGTAGTGGGGGTAGGGGGTCGCCGGGGCCAGGAGGGCTTGAGCTCCCTCTTGCCCCGATATCGTCAGGGGTGCCGCGGCTGCCACGGGGCAGGAGGGCTTGGGCTCCCTCTTGCCCTGATGTCGTCAGGGGGTGCCGCGGGTGCCCAGGGCAGGGGGGCTTGGGTTCCCTCCTGCCCCGATGGTGTGTGTGTGTGTGTGAAGGGGGGTTTGGGGGGGATTCTGTAACCGGTGTTGTAGTGGTTGGCTGGACGTTAAAACAGCTGAAGGTAGAGGCAGGCCATAATCAAAACAAGGACATTTGTTTTGGTTATGGACACTTTCCCTGCTTCTGCTTTCCACGTTTAAGGCCTTAGGCCAAAAAGGGACTTAGACTTTTTTTTTATTATGCCCCTCCACATATATATATAAAGTTTATATGACCTGGTTTATATTTTATTGCATAAAGATATATTAGTTGCATTTCCAAAAATTTGTACATCTGGAGGACCACAAATATACCATCCCCATGGCTCCTTTCTTGGTAAAGAGAAATTATGTGTTTATTTTAATAAATAGTTTCTGTGTTGCATTAAACTTTGTAAATTGATATCTGAATACTACTGTTTATTTATTGAAAGAAAAAAAAAAGTACTCGCAGAGGGAGATTTAGGAACTTTTTACTAAAGCTTAGTGCATGCTAATCTACATTAATGTGCACTAAATGCTGCATTTTTTAAAATTTTAAACCACAAGGCACTTAACACATGCTGATGTCTATTCATATGGTTACCATACATCCGGATTTCCCTGGACGTGTCCTCATTTTGAGGACATGGCCGGGGGTCCGGACAGCTTTTCAAAACCCGGCACTTTGTCCGGGTTTTGAAAAGCCTCCTCTCATTCGCATCGGGCAGAATGCAATCCGCACATGCACAGATTCATAAGAACATAAGTATTGCCTCTGCCGGGTCAGACCAGGGGTCCATTGTGCCCAGCAGGCTGCTTTTGCGGCGGACCTCCAGGTTCTTGACCTGTAAGTTCCCACCATCTGAATTGTTTATGCCCTAATCCTGAAGTACCCTGTATAGTAACCCTCTATCTATACCCTGTAATCCCTTTCTCCTTCAAGAAGTCATCCAGGCCCTTTTTGAAACCCATTATTGTACTCTGTCCTATCACCTCTCCTGGAAGCGCATTCCAGGTGTCCACCACCCTCTGAGTGAAGAAGTACTTCCTAGCATTCGTCTTGAATCTGTCTCCTTTCAGTTTTTCTGAATGCCCTCTTATTTTTGATGTCTCCGCTAGCCTGAAGAATCTGTCCCTCTCCACCTTCTCTATACCTTTCATGATTTTATAGGTCTCTATCATATCCCCTCTAAGTCTCCGCTATTCCAGGGTTAAGAGCCCCAGCTTCTCCAGCCTTTCGTATTATGCAAGGTTTTCCATGCCCTTAATCATTTTTGTTGCTCTTCTCTGGACCCTCTCGAGCATCACCATATCCTTCTTAAGGTGCGGCGACCAATATTGGACTCACCATTGCTCTATACAGCGGCAGGATAACTTCCTTCGTTCTGGTAGTGATACCTTTTTTGATAATGGCCAACATTCTGTTAACCTTTTTTGAGGCCGCTGCACATTGTGCCGCTTGCTTCATTGTTGTATCTACCAATACCCCCAAGTCTTTTTCAAGGTTGCCTTCCCCCAATAACCTAGGATGTGTGCTTGACGTAATCGCGTGGTATCTGCGCATGTGCGGATTGCCTCCTGCTTGACCAAACTAGGCAGTGGAGGGCGGAGCTAGAGCGGGACTGGGGCAACCCTATCTATTAGGGTACATTAAACTTTAGTTAAAAAAAAGCCCTTTAAAATACTCAGAGCCATTGGGTTGCTCACAAAACATAAGCATCTAACCAATACATCTTGTTCCTGTAGAACTAAAAAATCTTAAATGGTAGATGTAGTCAACTGTAATATCATTCTTTGCAAAGAAAAAAAAAGAAAATATCTGTGGATTATCCCGAGGCAGCTGTTTGGAGCTTTTTATCCATCGCTGCTTTCCTCCTCTTAGCCTGAAGAGGGAGCTCTGTTATTTGATCTCCCACTCTCTCTTTGATTTGTGCCTTTGATTTTGTGGTGTATTCTGGGTAGGGGATCTTGGGCCTCTCCTCTTCTTTTTCTCTTTCTATAGTACATATGGTTGTTATGTTGTTCATATCTCCTATGCTGCTGGCGCTTGTTTTGCATTACTCACAGCCGCTTCTGTTATGCATCTGTTTATTCCTCTGGATGACTTTCATAAAAATGATTTGCAAAAAAAAAAAAAAAAAAAAATTGAAACATGATTATTCACAGTGCCTAATCTTTTTCACATTCTGAAATATGATGGAATGTATATAAACTAAGGCCCTCCTTTACAAAGCCATGCTAGCATTGTTAGCACCAGCTGCTGTGGTAACAGCTCGGAGCTGTTACCGCCATAGCGGCGCTAAAAACGCTAGCACAGCTTTGTAAAGGATGGGGCTAACCAAAAATTATAAGTGTACCTGCAATGAAGGCTTGAGATGAGCTCTTTAGTGGTGAATCAGGAAGTAGACATGTTAGAATTATTTTAAGGTAGGGCCTTCCCTTGAAAGCATTATCCTGTATGCATGAAATAACAGTAATCTGATGTCAGATTGTTTTAGCTATTAATTTAATCTCTATTTTATATATAAACAAATACTAGAAAGCTTGCTTTCTTATTTTGTGTGTGCCTAATTTTAGAATGAATAGTATATTTGTCAAACTTAATTACTTTAACAGCAGTTAAACAGTATCATGTACCAACTGGCACTGCTAGGTCACCATAGACCCAGGGCATTAAAAGGCAAAAAGTTCAGGGAAAGTTCATTTCTATTGTTAGTTGCAAAACAGAAAAAAAGAGGAATCCTGCATTTGTAAGGTATTGCTGCTTTGGGCCTTGGAGGGACTATGCACTGCTTCTTTTCATGGATTGAATACAGCAGTATAAACCTAGTGATTAATCTGTTGTGTAAACAAAAGAGCACTCTCTGATCACCCTTAAAGTAAAACACAGATGTTCCCAGTTGACCACTGATATCACCAGGCCAAATGTTTACATTAATTTCATTTGATCTTTTAAGCTCTCTGGTTTTAAATTTGTTACTAAGTCAATAGAAAACTTGAACCATCATAAAAGCTGGTATTGCACTGATTTATTTACAGTGCATTACATTTAATTAACTTACAGTAATCAAGTTGGGACAAGTGTATTTACATGTTCTATTTTAAAATGTACTAGTTACATTTTATAATGGCAATATAATGCTGCAGTATAACCTGGTGGAATCATATATAAAAAATATTTGCAAACGTATTGTCAAAAATTATTAATCTGGCAAGCAAATAGAAATATAAATGTAACAATTGTTGTTCATTAAAACATCAACATCTTTCCTATTAAAATCTAATTGTTATCTATTACAATGAATTAACATTTAGAATTAAAAAGGCCATATCCCTCAACTCTGAATCTAGGATAATCTTTTAGAATGGTGTATAGGATGATGTATTAAATATTTTATTATTAATGTCATATATACTCAAATATAAACCAAGATTTGGGGGCCCAAAATGGGGTTCTCAGTTTATATTCAGGTTAACTCTGACACGCCCCATCCTGAACCTGTTGCAGGCATCTGCTGGTCCTGCTGTGAGACCTGGTGGTCCAGCAGTGGCCAGAATAGGAAGGATCCCTCCCACCTCCTGTTCCAGCAGATACTAATAATTTTTACCTCCCTCCCGCCTCCCCCGCGTACCTTAGTTTTCCTGGTGGTCCAGTGGTAAACCATGAGAGGAGTGACCTTCCTTCACTCCTGCCTTCACTGAGCCGCTAACTGATTGGATGCTGCGAGTTTTTGCAGGACCACAAGAACTCATGGCAACCAATCAGCTAGCGGCTCTGCAACGGCAGTAACGAAGGAAGGTCGTTCCTGCCCATGCAAAGATGCTAGCTCATTGACATGGCTGGGGGAAGAACAAGGCAGGATCATGTGTCCAGATTTCTCCGGACAAAAATCTGGTAGCCCTACTGATATTTAGACTGCAGAAATTAGCTGGGATAATTTCTGCACTTGGTGCTGAGTCCAGATATTCAGTGCTGGGCTGTGTACGGTGACCAGCACTGAATATCTGGTCTTATTTTTGTACGGCTCAATCTTAAGTCAATTTTAAGTGTTAGCCAGCTAAGTTTATAATACCAAAATCATATGTCTCCCTCTTCCCTCCCCTGAAAGTGAAACACTGAAAGGGAATACCAGGTGCTATGACAACTTCATGTATTAAGGTGACCATATGTCCCGCTTTTGGACCGACTGTCCCGTTGTCCTGACCCACCGCTTCGGGACGCCAAAATGTCCCGTTTTCAGGGATAGCGCAGGGACACCAGGATGGGCAATCACTTTCCCTCCCTGCTGCGCTGATTCAAACCCTGGGCCGCCGCCACTGCTTCTTGCCTTCTTCCCGACGTCAATTTTGACGTCGGAGAGGAAGTTTCGGGCCAGCCAATTGCTGCCTGGCTGGCTTGAACTTCCTATCTGATGTCAAAATTGACATCGGGTAGAAGGCAAGAATCAGCGGCGCTGACCCAGGGTTTGAATCGGCGCAGCAGGGAGGCAGACTGGCAGGCAGCGGCGGTACATGTACAGACGGGCGGGTGGGGGGTTTGAATCCACAGGGGGGGAGGGGAGGTTGAATCAGGCACTGGAGGGAGGGAAGGAGGTAGGCAGGCAGGCTGGCTTTGGGGGAGGGACAAAGGCAAGGGAAGACATAGGAAGGGGGCACTATGGACATGGGAAGGAGGCACTGGGAGCACTAGGGACACAGGACAGAGGCACTGGGGGCACTATGGACATAAGAAGGAGGCATTGGGGGCACTAAGGACACAGGACAGAGGCACTGGGTGCATTATGGACATGGGAAGGAAGCACTGGGGGCACTAAGGACACAGGACAGAGGCACTGGGGGCATTATGGACATGGGAAGGAGGCACTGAGGGCACTAAGGACACAGGACAGAGGCACTGGGGCATTATGGACATGGGAAGGAGGTACTGGGGGCACTAGGGACACAGGACAGAGACACTGGGGTCACTATGAACATGGGAAGGAGGCACTGGGGGCATTATGGACATGAGAAGGAGGCACTGGGGGCACTAAGGACACAGGACAGAGGCACTGGGGGCACTAAGGACATGGGAAGGAGGTACTGGGGGCACTAGGGAAACAGGACAGAGGCACTAGGGACACAAGACAGAGGCACTGGGTGCACTAAGGACCCAGGACAGAGGCACTGGGGGCACTAAGGACCCAGGACAGAGGCACTGGGGGCACTAAGGACACAGTACAGAGGCACTGGGGGCACTATGGACATGGGAAGGAGGCACTGGGGGCATTATGGACATGGGAAGGAGGCACTGGGGGCACTAAGGACACAGGACAGAGGCACTGGGAGCACAATGGACATGGGAAGGAGGCACTGGGGGCACTAAGGACACAAGACAGAGGCACCAGGGGCACTAAGGACACAGGACAGAGGCACTGGGGGGCACTATGGACATGTGAAGGAGGCACTGGGGGCACTAAGGATATAGGAAGGAAAGAGGGAGGGAATAGAAATGGACAATTGTTGGGCCTGAGTGCAGAAAGAAAGAAATGAAAGAAAGGATACACAGTCAGAAGGAAACCCAACCAGAGACTCATGAAATCACCAGACAGCAAAGGTAGAAAAAATGATTTTATTTTCAATTTAGTGATCAAAATGTATCAGTTTTGAGAATTTATATCTGCTGTCTTTATTTTGCATTGTATTTACCTATTTTTCTATAGTTACTGAAGTGACATTGCATATTTTAAAGTCATTTGCCTTGACATCTTTGAAAACCCCCCCAAATATAAAATATAATTAACATTTTCTCTGCGTATAGTGTGCTTTGTAGTTTTTTTTTAATTTTAAGGTTACCATTATGAATTAATATGAAGATATTATGTGTACATGAAAAATAAATGGAAGAAATTGGGGACGGGATTGGGGACGGGGCTAGGGCTGGTTTGAGGCAGGGCTAGGGTGGGATTGGGGTGAGGCTGGGGCGGGATTGGGGGTGGGACTGACGATTAATAGATGTCCCCTTTTGATGAAAAAAATAAATGTTCACGTTATGTATTATGGACATTTTTAAGAAAGCAGGAAGTGAATATTAAATGTAGCCTAGTGGTCAGTAAACCAAGAGATCTGGGTTCAAATCCCACTTCAGACTTTACTTTTTTATATTGTGAGCCTTCTAGAAACAGAAAAATATCTACTATATCTAACTATATAAGCCACCTGCAAGCCTGAAGATTATAGTAGTAGTATATATTCAGGTACAGTAGGAATTAGAGAATGACACGGTGACAAAATTCATCACCGTCCCCGTCCCTGTGGATAACCGCGGGAAACCATCTTGATGTCATTATTTAAGGAGAGAGGGAAGAATCAAGAGTATGAATGGGCTCAACCACAGACCCTTAAGCCTTGCATTGAAGAATGTTGGTGTAGAAGGACTGAGGTTGAGATAGACACGTAAGAATGACACAGGATTGTTTCCCGCGGTTATCCGCGGGGACGGGAATGGTGATGAATTATGTCACTGTATCATTCTCTAGTAGGAATGTTGCTTTTCCCGGAGGGATCATAGTTACAATTAAAGAGTTAAAGTGGGATTTTAACTTGAATCTCTTGGTTTGCAATCCACTGCACTAGCCATTAGGCTGCCCCTCTGCTCTGTACTGGCGTCTGTGTGGCCATTTTCAAAGAATGCTGCCATACATTTGTCCATGTTCCTTGTATTCCCCTATTCATAATTTGGATATTACAGTTTGTAAAATGGATGTTAATGCCGGATGTTTCAAGCTAATGAATATTCATCTCAACATATTTTCAAACAAGAAATCTTGATGTATTTCCTGTTTGAAATTACATGTGAGATGGAAGTCCTTTGGGATGTATCTGTTTGAAATTACATTGTGGGATGAACATCAAAAATGCCCCTCTATATGTCCTGCACTTCTCAGATACATCTATTACAGGTGAGTAACTTTACTATCTGTCTATTGTTACACTTCATTTTAGGCATCTGAGGGGGAAGATGCAAAATATATATCTTTTTCACTGCTTGGTCAATTTTTTAACAATCTAGCTTTCTAACTTAGATTGTTATTGGGCTTTAGAAAAGTCTTTACAATAAGAAGGGAATTCATCAAGGGGTGCTAACTGTGTGTCCTGATTGGCTGGTTAGGCAGCAGTTGGCCGATGAGATGTTCATTATATTTGTCAACAGATATTCCCAGGTGTCTTACTATTGATGATGTGAAGTCACCAATATGTGTTATCTAGGTGTAATATTGGATTCCAGCCTTCCTATGAAACATCGGGTCTCAAAGATTATTTCTATGTTTTTTTATAAACTGAAAATTGTTAGACATTTTCGGGACCTATTGCATTTTTCTAATTTCTGACTTGTCCAATCTTTAATTTTTTCATATTTTGATTATTATAAAAGTTTATTGCTTAGTTTTTCAAAAAATCATTTAAGGTCACTTCAGGTTGCCCAGAATTCTACTGCAATAATTTTGACTGGCGCTGTTAAATGTGTATATATTACTCTAATTTTGATTTCATTGCATCGGATGCCTATTGAACAAATAATTATTTTAAAGATTTTTCAGCATTATTTCTTCCATCAATGTTTCTACATTACAACTTTATCAGCCTTCTTGTGCTGTTTGATCTGCTGGTAATATTTGATTTCAGACGCCTTCATGTCAAACAGTACATTTGGGCCCAGATTCTGTTTAGGACGCATGGTCTCAGAAACCACCTAAGTGGCTTTTGAGAATCACACATGGCCATCCTATACAGAATCGTGCCTAAGCCCACCAAAGAACCTGATTCTCCAACTGACATTCATGTCAAAGGCGCCGGTTAGAGAATTGGGTTGCCGCTGAGCTTATTGTGGCAAGAGATCGCCCTGTTGCGATAAGTTTAGCAGCAACCCGTTCCCAACCCCCGCGATGATTACTGGCAGGAGGGATGCCCAGTCCCTCCTACCTGGCACTCACAAACCCTCCCCTGAACATTTCAAGGCAGTAGGGATGCCCAGTCGCTCCTGGCCGGCACCCATGAACCTTGCCCCGAACATCGTGCAGCAGGAGGGATGCCCAGTCCCTCCTGGCCGGCACACATGAACTTTCCCCCGAACATCGTGCAGCAGGAGGGATGCCCAGTCCCTCCTACCTTGCACCCACAAAGCCTCCCCCGAACATCACATGGCAGGAGGCATGCCCAGCCCCTCCTGCCCAGCACCTGTGATCCCTCCCCTGTACATCGCTGGCAGGAGGGATGGCCAATTCTTCCCTCCGGCCTCTTCCTCCTCCCTGACGTCTCCCGCATGTACCGTTTAAAAAACAAAACAAAACATAAAACTTCTGGACATTGTGCCTCGCTGAGAACGGTGCACCAGGCTTGGTTGCCTGATTCCCGTCGCTTCCTACGACTGCAGGCTGACTCCTCTTCCGTTCTCTAGCATAGCGGCGCACCAGGTTGCCTGCCTGGTCCCACGCTGCTTCCCGTGAGAACTGAGTTCTCACGGGAAGCGGCGCAGGACCAGGAAGGCAACCTGGTGCGCCGCTACGTGAGAGAACAGAACGGAAGATGAGGAAGTCGGAGGAAGTGGAGGGAATCTCAGCGAGGCACTGCGTCCAGAAGGTTTTTTTTATAAAAAGGTACGCGCGGGAGGCGTCAAGGAGGAGGAAGAGGGCCAAGGTCTGCCTTGTGCGCTGCGTCCAGCGAGGAAGGGTGGCCACATTAGAATAAGGTAATGGGGGGGGGGTGCGCTTTAGGTATTTGCTCCATAAGATGCACCCTAATTTCCACCCACTTTTTTGGGGAAAAAAAGTGCGTCTAATGGAGCAAAAAATACAGTATATGCTAAAGTGCTGCATTTTGGCGAATGTATTTACACCAGCCATAGACCTTGCATAAATGGGTCCACTTAAATGTAAACATGCTGATACCAACTTATGTTAGTATTGTATGACGGCAGGACCCTATATTAAACGCTCAAAAGGTGTTCACCAGCAACAAACAATCAAAAATAGTCAATAGGTGTTAATAAATAAATAGATAAATATGAGGCGCTTCAGTATGGGCCTAAATGTGCAATATCGATAACCATTCCCGACCCCGGACAAAAGCTCATAGGTGACAGGGGCAGAGAAAGGTTATCGATATTGCACATTTAGGTTCATACTGAAGCATCTCATATTTATTTATTTATTAACACCTATTTCTGATTGTTTATTGCTGGTGAACACCCTTTGAGTGTTTAATATAGGGTCCTGCCATTATATATTTTTGTTTTCTTGAACTTTCTTTTTGGCAGTATTTTTTGAGTATTGTATGACAACATCTTAGCCATCAGCACATGGTATCAGTGTATCTAAATTAAGGTCCCTAGTTATATAATTGACCCCTAGGTATATTTTCAGAGCAAATGTAATTGCCTGTAACTCCTGCCCCTAGTGTAGAGCACCTGAGAGATGTTTTACTGTGTCTAGTCTTGCACATCTATACAAGACATTTGTGAGCAGATGTATAATTATATCTTGTGGGTTTGGGGTTGGAAGTGAGAATGAATGTGGTTGATTGTCTTCTAGGTAAGTCATGTTTTAACATATTTATGAAGAAAGCATGCTTGGCTGTTATCTCTGCATCCCATTTAAGGGCCTCTGTCTTATCTAGAAGACAATCAGCCACACTCATTCTCACTCTAACCCCAAAACCCATATTTGATGCAGTGGGTTGGAAGTGAGGCCTGTATTCTAACAAGCTGGAGCCTGCAGGTGTATATGTTCTTTAAAATGGAACATTTAATGGTGTTAACTGCCGTAGAATGAGAGAAAACAATTTGTGAAGGTTTTCACCTATTTGTAATCTCTTTCCTTAGTTGTCAATTTGAGATTATTAATATTATCGAGACTTAAGTTTGAGACTCAGAATATTCCATCTTTATTCAAGCAATTGGGTTGGCTTCAGATTTCAGCACTGTAGTTATTATGGTGAAAAGGCCATTACAAAAGTTTGTGATGCTCCTTTGTACTTAATAGAAAACTAATAAAAAGCGTACAATAATGCCTCCGAATCCACGGTTTCAGTACCTGCAGATTTGCTTCTTCCCAATTATTTTTTTTTTAACCTTCCACAGACCTTACGTGGTGGTCTAGTGGTGATGCGGGGCAGGATCTATCATCCTACACTCCTGCCCCGTGCAGAGCCGTCATCAAAATGGCTGCCATGAATTCCCATTACAACGGGAACTCATGGTAGTCATTATGATGACGGCTTTACACAGGGCAGAAGCTTAGGACGATCGATCCTGCCCCGTGTCCGGGACACAGGAGGGAGGTGGCGGTGGGTCATAGCCGGCCCTAAAAATTATCTGCAATTTTTCAATATTCGCGGGCCAGCTCTGCCCCTAACCTTCGCAAATATTGAGGGTCTGCTGTATTTATAAAAATGGCTGGCATAGTATAAATATTCCTGTGGATATTTATTGTTCATTTTTCCTTTATTCCTGCACCCTCTGAAACATTGTAACATTTTCTTATTGACATAAAAAATAACTACAGGTGTTCAATAAAGAGTTCATAATACGGAGCATTCATATAATATCTGGTTCTGAACCTATTTAGCAAGGACTTCTAGAAACAAATTTAAACAGAATTTTGGAAAAAATAAATCTTGAAATTTAGCATAATTTTTGACAGTCTGACAAGCCCACTAAAGGTGTACAGTAAGGAAAGGATTGTCTTAGATGAATCTGTTCTACTGAGCTCTCCCTCAACTTGCTGCTTCTCTGGATTTACCCTTTAGCCCTTCAAAGCTGAAGTGCCTTCTGTAATGTAGTGGGAACTAATGTATGGTAATCTTCACCAGCCCCTGGAGACACTGAATATCACCAATGTTGACTAATCAAGACTAGCTGTTAATGTTTTATTAAACAGTTATGCATGGAATGGGAAACATTGAAAAAATAATTTGAGAAATTCTTTATAGCTAAGCTGTTTGAGAACTAAGAATTTGTTATGAAGACATGTTGTGAAGCTGAAATTAACCACTGTAACACATTTGTGTTAAAGAATTATATCAGGAGACAAGATTTTAAATTGTTATAGCCAGTGAGAGAGTACTGAACACTGTCATTAGATTTACTTTTACAGTGGGGAATGTAATATACTGTGATAAAATGCTCCTACTTATATGTAAAACAGTATAGAGAATGACACGGGGAAAAATTTGTCCCCGTTCCGCAAGCTCAGTCGCCGTCCCATCACCGCAAGCTTGGTCCCCATCCCTGCAAACCATCTGATCCCATACACACAAACCTTGAATAGTTTTATACTGAACTTAGGGCTAGATTCACTAAGCAAACCGATCGTGTACCGATCGGTTTGCGACCCCTTTGCTACCTGGGTTTCCTCCGACCCAATTCACTAACCTCTATGCTGATCCGATTCTGATCCGTGCATGCAAATGAGGGGAAACAGCATGCAAAGTAGGAAGGACACGATTCATTAAACAAATCTGGGACACCGACTGGACTGGTTGATCAACAGAAGTAGTGACTGCTGGGGACCAGTCGCTCACGTCCTTTACGACTGTCCTCGCCCTGAAATCCCAGCCCTGCAACCCATCAAACCATCAAAAAAGCCCCCTGCATCTCTGCCACTCTGCTTTCTGCCCTGAAGGGTGCAACCTGCTCTCTGCCTGCCCGACTCTCTCTCTCTGCCTCTCCTGCTCTTTGCCACAACCTGCTCGCTGACTCCCCAACTCTCTCTCTCTCTCTGCCGTCCTGAACCTCTAGTGCTCTCTGCCTCCCCGACTCTCTCTCTCTGCTGTCCCAAACCTGCTCTCTGCCTCCCGACTCTTTGCCTCCCCATGCAGTGTCTTTCTCCTTTTCCTTCTCCCCTGTCTCTGTACTTCCACGTCTCCCTGTGCATCTGTGAATAACAAGACTCCCCGACTCACCTGCCCTTCCCCAAGTAGTGTGAGCCCGTGGTTTTAACCCATGGGTTTAAAGTGGGTTAAAACCACAGGCTTGAGAAATAAAAATCACAGCTCTTCATAAGAACATAAGCATTGCCCCTGCCGGGTCAGACCAGGGGTACATTGCGCCCAGCAGTCCGCTCCCGCGGCAGCCACCCAGGTCCATGACCTGAATGTGCTCCTTACCTAAGATGTTTATACCCTATTTATTTAATATCCTGTAAGTAACCCTCTATCTGTACCCTGCTATCCCCTTCTCTTTCAGGAAGTCATCCAGTCCCTTTTTGAACCCCAATAATGTACTCTGTCCTATCACCTCTCCTGGAAGTGCATTCCAGGTATCTACCACCCTCTGAGTGAAGAAGAACTTCCTAGCATTCATTTTGAATCTGTCTCCTCTCAATTTTTCTGGATGACCTCTTGTTTTTGTTGTCCCCGCTAGCCTGAAGAATCTGTCCCTCTCCACCTTCTCTATGCCTTTCATGATTTTATAAGTCTCTATCATGTCCCCTCTAAGTCTCCGCTTTTCCAGGGTAAAGAGCCCCAGCTTGTCCAACCTTTCGGCATATGAAAGGTTCTCCATGCCCTTTATCATCCTTGTTGCTCTCCTCTGGACCCTCTCGAGTATCGCCATATCCTTCTTAAGGTACGGCGACTAGTACTGGACGCAGTACTCCAGGTGCAGCGCACCATCGCTCGATACAGCGGCAGGATAACTTCCTTCGTTCTGGTAGTGATACCCTTTTTGATAATGCCCAACATTCTGTTCACTTTCTTTGAGGCCGCTGCACATTGTGCCGCCGGCTTCATTGTTTTATCCACCAATACCCTCAGGTCTTTTTCTAGGTTGCCTTCCCCCAGTACCCTTCCTCCCATCGTATAGCTATACATGGGGTTCCCTTTCCCTATGTGCAAGACCTTACATTTCTCCACACTGAAGCTCATCTGCCACCTATTTGCCCTACTCATCTGCCATGGAAGTGGGCATGCATAGACCATCTACAGGCAAAGAAGATGGTCTGCGCATGCTTCAAGATCACTCACTAGCGATCCATATGGCCGATGGGGGCGTTCCTCCGATTGCCCTCATTTGCATCCTGACCCATTATGAATCAGTCGGCCTTCTGCGGATCGGGCACAGTTGTTATTTTTTAAATCAAAATTCTGGCTGCTGAATTAGAGAAAGAGATGTTCAGCTGGCACGGCTTTGTTTATTAATTTTTATCAACATATATAATATACTACTTTATCCTAAAGCAAAAAAAAAAAAAAAAGAAATATAATTTTTTTTCTACCTTTGTTGTCTGTTCATTCAATTCCTTTCATCCACTATATGCCTTCTCTCTGCCTCTGTCTATTTTTGAGTTTTGTGGATTTGGTTCTTCTGTTCTTTGATCTTCTCTCTGCCTCTTCCATTTGTTCTGTCACTCTGCCTCTCCCTCCCCCACCACCTCCTCCCCCATTGGTCTGGCATCTCTGTATGCAATTGGTGACTACGCATGTTCCCTCCCTTAACTGCGGAGACAAAGTCATTCACCGCTCCAAGGGGCGGTGGATGGCCTTGTTCCCATACCTGCGGTGAGCATTTTCTTTTTCCCCCACCATTTCAGTGGGTTACCCTCGGCTACCGGCAGCTAGACACGGATAACAGCCACCATGTCATTCTCTAAAACAGTAGCTGCTAAACAATATATAACTTCTAATCAATGGTAGATTGAATAAGCTCATGGTGGAAGGCAGCATGCGGTCGTTTATATAAAAAAGTCCTTATGATCTATATTCAATTTTAAGCATTAATGCAACATTATTTTTTCTTTGTCTCGTTTGCCTGCTTTGTCTATTTATTTTTTTAAAAAATATATCCTGCTTATATAATAAATATGTAACAAATTATTGCATAATTATTATCTTCATATCCACAAACCTAACTTCCACTCTTCTCCAATGCTGTTTTCTTATACAGTACTTTGTATCAAGCCTCCTAACTCCCCCCCCTTCATCCCAGTGTGTGTCACCTCCAAATTCATCCTGTCTCTCAGCTTCTCTGTCCTTTCACATTTTGACTTGTTCCCAACCTCTGTTACCCTTCAAGAAGTGTGCCTTTGTCATCTCTCATTTCTATGGCCCGTGTTTATATTTATTCCCAGCTATCCAAACCACCTCTTGCTGCAGTTTGAAAAAAAAAAAAAAAAAAAAGACAAGGCTAGACTGTGTGAGTATGCAGGGGGTTCCCATGGCTGGCAGAGGAAAGGATTTTCTGAACTGGCAGAACAGATTTTTCTCTCTTTAGCGGCTACAGCGGTTTGCTGCCCGATTATCGGGGATTCCCTTGTTGGTAGTCAGAGAGGTTTCCCGTGCCAGAGGGAGGAAGGGTTCCCCTGTTCAACTGAATCACTACTGTAGTGGTTTTGCGGCCCATCCTTGGGATTCCCTAGCCAGTGGTTAAGGGAGCCCCCAAGCCAACAGAGGACTTCCACAGTTGACTCAGCAGCTCTAGCGGCTTTTTGCCCTCATGTTGGCTTCAGCAAAGTTAGCAAAACACTGCGGAGCACATTGTGAAGCTTCAGGAAGGCATCTCTGTAAGGTAGGAAAGATGAGGAATGAGCCAGAAAGAACTGGGGATCCTGTGGTTCTGGACTGTGGGCAGCTACTGCTGGCAGTGCGGCCTTTGGGTTCGCAGGAGGTAGTGGCTGTAGAGCAGGCTACAGGCGACATGGGAATGGTGTCTTTTAAATCTTCTGGGTCTGCAGGCCCTGCGGGACTTCCTTCCTTGTCTGTGGGCAAGGACCTTCTATAGGATAAGATGTTTGTTTTCCCCAGAGTTGTCCTGGTGTTACCCCAGGCCTTTCTTTTGAAATAGGACCAAGCTGAGTCTTCTGCCTTTTCTATGACCTTCCTTCTGGATGACCAAGCAGTTTCTCCGACTCTGAAGCATTCCAAATTAACCCTTCAGGATTTGGGTGGTGGGAATGGGTCTAGGTATCCCTCACTGCCTGCCATAGTCTCTGGTTGAAGGAGGCATCTGTTAGGAAGCCTTTGGAGGATGGGAAACTTCCTGGACCATGGGATGATTTTCTAAGGGCTGCTGAGCAGAGAAGATGTGCATCTATAAAAGAAGGGAAGAATTATTTTTGGCAGCAGGCTAGCTAATCTACTGAAGAATGCTTTAAACTAGAAGTGATGGGGCAGAGTGATCAAAGCCCCCAGGTGAGTATAAGACCTCGGGTAAGTAAATCACTGAATATCTCTACTATGGATAGGAAAAGAGGGGAATGTCTAGAAAACAGTATATACTAATGCTTGGAAGTATGGGAAACAAGATTCTGGATCTAGAAGCTGTGATGGAAGAGGATGATTTGGATATAGTGGCAATCATGGAGACATAGTTCACAGAGAACAATGACTGGGAGTAGTTATATCGGGCTATAATCTGTTCAGGAAAGACAGGGTAGGAAGGAAAGGAGGGGGAGTAGCGTTATACGTTAAAGATCATATAAAAGCCACACAATTGCAAGGAAGAGGCACTGTGGATCAATTTGGAAAGAGGGAATGGTGGATATATTTACATTGATGTGATATGCAGGCCTCCTTTACAGATGGAAGAAGTGCACAGAGATTTAATAGTAGACATTCAGAATATATCTAAAAAAGGGGAAGCTTTTGAAAAAAACAATTTTATTAAATATGAAAATAAACTTAAATAATAGGTGATTTTAATAAGCCAGTTGTTGGTTGGGGCATTCCTATTGCGGGGTCTTCTAGAAGTAGGGAGATTCTGGATTCTGTACAAGGAGAACTGTTCCAGCAGTTGGTAATGAAACCCACATGGGATGGGGTTATACTGGACTTAGTGCTAACAAACAGGGAAAGTGTTTCTGATGTTACATTGGGTGATTATCTGTCATCCAGTATAGAGAGGGCTCATTCAAAAACAAAGGTTTTATACTTTTAAAAAATGAACTTTGTTCGGATGGCGGATTACATCAAGGAATTGTTGTCTGGATGGGAATGTCTGGAAGGAGTGAAAAGCAAAAAACAAAAAAACCCAAAAAATCTCCACAGAGAAGAAAATCCAGAAGAAACCAAAAGAAACTCCGGCTCACCACATATTAGCTTTCCCACGTATGATTTTATGTGGATGATATTAGTGTACCTTTGGAACTTTGACATTTTCAAATAAGGTCCATTTAGAAACATCTGGAAGGAGTGGAAATGCAGTGGGCAAAACTGAAAGGAGTAATTGTAAGAGCAACAAGCCTTTTTCTGAGGCAAGTAATTAAAAGTAAGAGATAAATAAGACTGCTTTGGTTCTCAAAAGCAGTAGCTGAGAAGAGGAGAGCAGAAAGGACTACAGGGTGAAACTGAAAGAAGCCAAGAGAGAGATATGTTTGGCGAAGGCACAGGCGGAAGAACAAATGGCTAAAAATGTAAAAAAGGGAGATAAAAATTTTTTCAGATATATTAGTGAAAGGAGGAAGATAAAAAATAGAATTGCTAGGCTAAAAGATGCTGGGAACAAATATGTGGAGAATGCTGAGGAGAAAGCAAATGTGCTAAACAAATACTTCTGTTCTGTGTTCAAAGAAGAAAATCCTGGAGAAGGACCGAGATTGTCTGGCAAAGTTACACGAGAAAATGGAGTAGATTCTGCGCCGTTCACGGAGGAGGGTGTTTATGAGCAACTTGAAAAACTGAAGGTGGACAAAGCGATGGGACCAGACGGGATCCATCCCAGGATACTAAGGGAGCTCAGAGAGGTTCTGGCGAGTCCTATTAAAGACTTGTTCAACAAATCTCTGGAGACGGGAGTGATTCCTGGGGATTGGAGGAGAGCGAATGTGGTCCCTATTCATAAAAGTGGTCACAGGGATGAAGCAGGAAACTACAGGCCGGTGAGCCTCACTTTAGTTGTTGGAAAAATAATGGAAGTGTTGCTGAAAGAAAGGATAGTGTATTTCCTTGAATCTAATGGGTTGCAGGATCCGAGGCAACATGGCTTTACAAAAGGTAAATCGTGCCAAACGAACCTGATTGAATTTTTTGATTGGGTGACCAGAGAGCTGGATCGAGGACATATGCTAGATGTAATTTACTTGGATTTCAGCAAAGCCTTTGATACAGTTCCTCATAGGAGGCTATTGAACAAACTTGAAGGGCTGAAGTTAGGACCCAAAGTGGTGAACTGGGTCAGAAACTGGCTGTCGGACAGACGCCAGAGGGTGGTGGTTAATGGAAGTCGCTCGAAGGAAGGAAAGGTGACTAGTGGAGTCCCTCAGGGTTCGGTGCTGGGGCCAATCCTGTTCAATATGTATGTAAGTGACATTGCTGAAGGGTTAGAAGGAAAAGTGTGCCTTTTTGCAGATGATACCAAGATTTGTAACAGAGTAGACATCGAAGAGGGAGTGGAAAATATGAAAAAGGATCTGCAAAAGTTAGAGGAATGGTCTAATGCCTGGCAACTAAAATTCAATGCAAAGAAATGCAGAGTAATGCATTTGGGGATTAGTAATAGGAAGGAACCGTATATGCTGGGAGGAGAGAAGCTGATATGCACGGACGGGGAGAGGGACCTTGGGGTGATAGTGTCCGAAGATCTAAAGGCGAAAAAAGAGTGTGACAAGGCAGTGGCTGCTGCCAGAAGGATTCTGGGCTGTATAAAGAGAGGCGTAGTCAGTAGAAGGAAGAAGGTGTTGATGCCCCTGTACAGGTCATTGGTGAGGCCCCACTTGGAGTATTGTGTTCAGTTTTGGAGACCGTATCTGGCGAAAGACGTAAGAAGACTTGAGGCGGTCCAGAGGAGGGCGACAAAAATGATAGGAGGCTTGCGCCAGAAGACGTATGAGGAGAGACTGGAAGCCCTGAATATGTATACCCTAGAGGAAAGGAGAGACAGGGGAGATATGATTCAGACGTTCAAATACTTAAAGGGTATTAACGTAGAATAAAATCTTTTCCAGAGAAAGGAAAATGGTAAAACCAGAGGACATAATTTGAGGTTGAGGTGTGGTAGATTCAGGGGCAATGTTAGGAAATTCTACTTTACGGAGAGGGTGGTGGATGCCTGGAATGCGCTCCCGAGAGAGGTGGTGGAGAGTAAAACTGTGACTGAGTTCAAAGAAGCGTGGGATGAACACAGAAGATTTAGAATCAGAAAATAATATTAAAGATTGAACTAGGCCAGTTACTGGGCAGACTTGTACGGTCTGCGTCTGTGTATGGCCATTTGGAGGAGGATGGGCAGGGGAGGGCTTCAATGGCTGGGAGGGTGTAGATGGGCTGGAGTAAGTCTTATCAGAGATTTCGGCAGTTGGAACCCAAGCACAGTACCGGGTAAAGCTTTGGATTCTCGCCCAGAAATAGCTAAGAAGAAAAAAAAAAAAAATTTAAATTGAATCAGGTTGGGCAGACTGGATGGACCATTCGGGTCTTTATCTGCCGTCATCTACTATGTTACTATGTAAGGAATAAGGTTAGCTTTCATAAACTACAAAAGGTCACAGAAACTGGAAGACAGGCAAAAATACCTGGAAAAGTTAAGAGAAGCTGGTCATGTAGTCAGGTTAGCAAAGATGCAAATGGAAGAAATAATAGCTGACACGGAGAAACATTTTTTAGACACGGGGAGAGAAGACAATTTTTAGATATATTAATGATAGGAAGAAGTTCAAAAGTAGCATTGTGAGACTCAAAGGTGAAGGGGAGAAATACAGTGGAACCTTGGTTTACGAGCATAATTCGTTCCAGGACCATGCTCGTAAACCAATTTACTCGTATATCAAAGCGAGTTTCCCCATAGAAAGTAAGGGAAACTCGCTTGATTCATTCAACCTCCCATCCCCCCCGGCCACCAGCGATGCTCCACCCCACCACATCCCCGAAAGCCCCACCCCCACCCCCGAGGCCACTGATGCGCTTCTACATCTCCCCCCCCACAAACTGGCATGGCCCCCTGCCCGTAAACGCTGCCCCCCGCAAACTGGCATCGCCCCCCCTCGTGAACGCCCCCCCCCCCACAAACTGGCATCCCCACCCAAACTGCAAACTTACCCCCAAATGTGGCACCGGCATGCAACACCAAGCCACAGGAGGTGCTGTTGCCCGAAG
The DNA here is from genome assembly GCF_902459505.1 of Geotrypetes seraphini. Taxonomy (NCBI): domain Eukaryota; kingdom Metazoa; phylum Chordata; class Amphibia; order Gymnophiona; family Dermophiidae; genus Geotrypetes; species Geotrypetes seraphini. Next base: position 95,588,823 of record NC_047089.1, on the reverse strand, counting down.
ATCGTGCCTCTCCTCAGACTGGGTCTTGAGCATCTGCGCATGCTCGAGGCCTTCTGGCTCTCATTCTCTTTGAGAATCTCAGAGAGAGGCGGGAGCCAGAAGGCCTTGAGCATGCGCAGATGCTCAAGGCCCAGTCGGAGGAGAGACATGATCTTCGTGCCTCGGCACCTCCTGTGGCTTGGTGCTGCATGCCGGTGCCACATTAGGGGGTAAGCTTGCAGTTTGGGCAGGCAGGGGATGTCAGTTCGTGCAGGGGGGCGGGCGTTCGCAAGGGGGGGGGAAAATCCGGTTTGCGGGGGCAGCATTTGTGTGCGGGGGGGCGATGCCAGTTAGCGGGCGGGGGGACTCACAAATCAAGTCAATGCTCGGTTTGCGAGTCACGATTTACGAGAATGTTTTGCTCGTCTTGCAAAACACTCGCAAACTGGTGCACTTGTAAACTGAGGTTTGACTGTGTGTAGAAACTGATAAATTATAAATTGCTTAACAAATATTTCTGTTCTATGTTCACAGCTGAAGCGCCGGGACCGAGACTGCAGAAGACAAACGTGAATAGGGATAGAGGAGTGGTAGCCCCTGATCAATTTTCAGAGGAGTTAGCTAAAATAAAGGTAGACAAAGTTATGGGGCCAGATGGTGTACATCTGAGGGTGCTTAAGGAACTTAAGGAAGTTCTGGTGGCTCCGCTGACTCACCTTTCCAATGAGTCTCTAGAATCAAGAGTGGTACCGGAGGACTGAAGAAGGGTGGGTGTGGTCCCTCTCCACAAAATTGGAAGTAAGGATGAAGTTGGGAATTACAGGCCAGTAAGTCTGACTTCTGAGGTAAGTAAATTAATAGAAACACTTTTAAAACAGAGAATGGTGAAGTTTCTGGAATCCTGTGGATTATAGGACCGGAGGCAACATGGATTCACTAGAGGGAGGTCTTGACAGACAAATCTGATCCATTTATTTGACTGAATGACCAGAGAATTGGATAGAGGAAGTGCATTAGGTGTGGTGTATTTAGATTTTAGCAAAACTTTTGACAGTGTTCCACACAGATGTCTAATAAATAAGCTGAGTGCTCTCAGGATGGGTCCCAAAGTTATGGGCTGGGTCAAGAACTGGTTGAGACTGGATGAGTAGAAGGTAACAGAGGGTAGTAATCAATGGAGATCGCTCTGAGGAAAGGGATGATACCAGTGGGGTGCCTCAAGGTTCTGTTCTTTATAAACAATATTGCTGAAGGGCCGTTGGGTAAGTTTTGCCTCTTTGCTAATGACATCAAAACCTGCACACCCAGGATGGTGTTAATAACATCAAGAAAAACCTGGCAAAGCTTGAAGAATGGTCTGAAATTTGGCAGCTAAAATTTAATTCTAAGAAATATAAGTTCATGCATTTGGTCTGCAAAAACCAAATGAAACAAATGGAGTCGGTCCCGAGAAAGGCTACTAAAATGGTATTTGGTCTTCGTCATAAGGCGTATGGGGACAGACTTAAAGATCTCAATACTTTGGAGGAAAGGTGGGAGAGGGAACATAGTAACATGGTAAATGACGACAAATAAAGACCCAAATGGTCCATCTAGTCTGCCCAATCTGATTCAATCTAAAAGTTGAGTTTTTGGGGGTATTTTTCTTCTCTTTAGCTATTTCTGGGCAAGAATCTAAAGCTCTGCCTGGTACTGTTCTTAGGTTTCAACTACTAAAGTCTCTATCAAAGCTCACTCCAGTCAATCTACACCAGTGGTCTCAAACTCAAACCCTTTGCAGGGCCACATTTTAGATTTGTAGGTACTTGGAGGGCCTCAGAAAAAAAATAGTTAATGTCTTATTAAAGAAATGACAATTTTGCATGAGGTAAAACTCTTTATAGTTTATAAATCTTTCCTTTTGGCTGTCTTAATAATAATATTGTAATTTATAGCTAAAATAACATATAATCAAGAAACGGTTTTATTTTACTTTTGTGATTATGATAAACATACCGAGGGCCTCAAAATAGTACCTGGAGGGCCGCAAGTTTGAGACCACTGATCTACACACTCCCAGCCATTGAAGCTCTCCCCAGCCCATCCTCCCCCAAACAGCCATATACAGACATAGAACGTGCAAGTCTGCCCAGTACTGGCCTTAGTTCTTCAATATTTAATATTATGTTCTGATTCTAGATCCTCTGTGTTCATCCCACGCTTTTTTGAACTCTGTCACCATTTTCCTCTCTACCACCTCTCTCAGGAGCACATTCCAAGCATCCACCACCCTCTCTGTAAAGAAGAATTTCCTTACATTGCTCTTGAGTCTCCCACCCCTCAACCTCAAATTATGTCCTCTGGTTTTACTATTTTCCTTTCTCTGGAAAATATTTTGTTCTACGTTAATACCTTTCAAGTATTTGAATGTCTGAATCATATCTCCCCTGTCCCTCTTTTCCTCTAAGGTGTACATATTCAGGGCTTCAAGTCTCTCCTCGTACGTCTTTTGTCACAAACCTCCTATCATTTTTGTCACCCTCCTCTGGACCAATTAAAGCCTTTTTGTGTCCTTTCAAAGATACGGTCTCCAAAACTGAACACAATACTCCAAGTGGGGCCTCACCAACGACCTGTACAGGGGCATCAACACCTTTGTTCTTCTGCTGGTTACGCCTCTCTTTATACAGCCCTGCATCCTTCTGGCAGCAGCCACCGCCTTGATAAAGACGTTTTTAAATACCTACATAATATAAATGCGCATGAGTTGAGTCTCAATTGAAAGGAAACTCTCGAATGAGAGGGCATAGGATGAAGTTAAGAGGCGATACACTCTGGAGTAATCTAAGGAAATACTTTTTTTTACAGAAAGGGTAGTAGATGCGTAGAACAGTCTCTTGGAAGAGGTGTTAGAGACAGAGACTGTGTCTGAATTCAAGAAAGCCTGGGATAGGCACATGGGATCTTTTAGAGAGAGGAAGAGATAATGTTTACTGCGGATGAACAGACTTAGATGGGCCATTTGGCCTTTATCTGCCATCATGTTTCTATGTTTCCTCCTGCTTATAGGAATAACCTGAGCGTCTTGAGACTTTTCTGTGGAGAGGAACTCTGTTACCTCATTATGGAGGCTTTGGTGATGCTCTCCTTAGATGAAAGACCTTTGGGGTCCCTCCATGGCATTTCCCATGCATTCAGACATTCAGGACCTGATTACATAGAAACATAGCCTACCTGGCGGATGGAATCTATGACATGCTTCACTCTCCTTTTTTTGAGAGGAAATTCTGTAGGCATGTGTACTACAATTGGACAGTATTTGGGGGATTGTTAAGCAGCTAAACATTACCTTTGGACAGTTCTGAGGGGGACCGGCAAAAGAGAGTCATATTCTTCAACTGCAAGCAAGTTTTGGACTACATTTTGAGCGGGACCAGTGAAAGAGTTATACCCCTCAGACACCAAAGATAATTGATGGCATTTACTGAAATTTTCATGCATCGATAATACAGATTAAATGTGAACTTTACTTTGTAAAACATTTTTCTTCAATAAGATATTTAATTGATACTATTAGTTCTAATGCAGTAGAGAAGAATAAGGAAAAATTACTGGGACTATGTCAAATAAAGCAGTTTATAAGAACCAGGACATTATTATATGAAACAGTCCTTTATTAACTTTGTTTCAAGTCCTCTATTTTTCCTGCTGATTGGGAGGAACTGTTTACATGTTTTTAACTTTTGAGACATGGTAGAGTTTTTTTGACCAGTAAATGAAGGATGCTGTTTAATAGAGTGTGAGTCATAATAGCAGAGCTAGTAGAAGGTACTAAGGTCTTTTATCTCCACCTTTTGATACTGATACCATTTAACTGTTCCTCTCACAGCAGAAGAGAGTGGGTTTGTTTTGGTATATGTGATTTCAATTACCCCAATGTTGGCTGGATAAATGTAACATCAAGAAGTGCTAAAGAGGTAACATTTCTAGATGTAATAAATGACTGCTTCTTCGACCAACTGGTCTAGAAACCAACAAGAGGGGTAGCTATTTTAGATTTAGTCCTTAGTAGTATGTAGGGCTGCTGGGAAACAGTGATCCTAACATGCTCAAATTTGAGCTCATATCTGGAGTGATGAGGCTAAATAAATCTACTTTAATGGGATTTAATTTTTGTAAGGGTGACAATGATAAAATTGGCTAAAAACCTAAAAGGATTGATGGCAAAGGATAAGACTTTAAATCAGGCATGAATGTCATTTATGAAAGCCCAGACCAGATGTATTCTGCTTTTTAATAAGGGTGGATAGAAGAGCAAATGAAAGCTAGCATGGTTAAGAGGTGCAATGAAAGAGACTATTAGATCCAAAAGAGCATCCTTTAAAGAATGGAAAAAGGATCCAAATGAAGAACATAAGAAGCAATATAGGCACTGACAAGTTAGATGCACAGCATTAATAAAGAAGGCTAAAAAGAATATGAAGAGAAACTTGCCTAAGAGGTAAAAACTCATAGTAACAGCTTTTTCAGGTATATCAAAAGCAGAAAGCCTGGGAGGAAATCCATGGGTACCATTGGATCATCAAGGAGCAAAAGGGGCTGATTGCCGGCCACCAGGGAATGTGAGGAGAAGCTTTGATGCACGTGCAGACTTTTGCACATGCGTAGAAGAACTATGTCATAGGCCGCGGGAGGACGCCGAAGAGCTAAAGAAGGGCTGGGAATAGTAGAATAGGCCCGGGGAGCCGGAGGGTGGAGCTTAGCCCTGAGACAAGAGGTATTGTAGGGAAAGTGCTGCAATTTTTAGCAAACTGATGACCACCATTACTACTAAAATTTATCTCTCTATCCCATGAGTATCTTGATTGTGTTTGTGAAAAACTCTGAGACTGCTGTAACAACTGTGTCACCATTTGCTTCAAATCTTTCAATTTTGTCTTCATAGCAGTAACTTTATCTTCTTCTACTTTCATACTTCTCAGGACAGGTTCACTACGGTTGCGAGCTAATATTCTTGGAGGATCCTCCTCAGCCCACTTAACTGCTTCCTGCAACAACGCAGTGAAGGACATATCCGGCACTCTTTCTATCTTTTTTTTCATCTCTCTTCTCAAACCATCTTCTTTAATACCCAACTCAAAACGTTTCTTCAACATTTTCTGAGGGTTGCTAAACATTGGGCATCTATAGCTTTAAAACTTGATTATTTATCCTGTAAACCATATGCATAAGTTCTTATATCTTCTACATATGCCTGCTTTATATTGCAAAATTATTTTACTTGTACCATTACAGGCACTTTATCACCATACATGGTTTTTTAAACTTGGAATAAATCTTCCATTGTCTGCTGAGATCCTGACTCCAGAAATCTAGCAGTGTCGCTTGCTTGACCCACCAAATAATCTTTTACTATCTCCAGTTGATATTCAGGAGGAATTCTCAGAACTTTCAATGCAGCTTTTGTCTTCTCAATCCAATCCATGTTTCTTCGGTGTACCCTCAAAATTAGAAATCCTTTATCTTTAGGAATATACATGGCAGTAGCCATTCTAGGCCCCTCCATACACAATCTCTCTATCATCATTTGTTGATCTTTTCTTCTCTCCTCCATCAACTTATTCAATTCTTCATCCTTACGCCGTAATTCTTCCTCCAACTTATGTTTTTCTTGCTTCTCCGCCTCTTGTTTATCTTGGAAGGCTTTCCATTCTTCTATGAAGCAAGATGATAATTCTTCAGTTTTTCTAAAGAGCACTAAACTCTCCCAGGAAATAGAATATCAATAGAAACTTTTGAAGTCCATGACTTTCTCCAAAACAATTCACTCACTCCTTTGCCTGCATTGTAACTGTATTGAAACCTGTACTGATCTACCTGTACAAGCAACTCTATTGAATGTCTTTGTCAAACTGTCTATTGTAACTTCCTGGGTAACTGACCCAACCTTGCCAGAGGATGTGGTAACAGTGATTAATGTAGATGGGTTTAGAAAAGGTTTTGACAAGTTCCTGGAGAAAAAGTCCATAGTCTGCTATTGAAACAAATTGAAACAAATATGAGGGAAGCTAATGCTTGCCCTGGGATCAGAACCATGAAATTGTGCTTCTATTTATTTTTTTGCCAGGCATTTGCAACCTTGATTGGCCACTGTGGAAACAGGATATTGGCTAGATGGACCATTGGTCTGACCAAGTATGGTTATTTTTATGTTCTTATGTAAATGCAGAAGGATGCTATTAGGCTTTGTATTGTTATAGGCAGGACCTAGACCCTTACAGTCTTATAACGGTAAAGTTAAATATTTGAAAAGGTTTAAAAAAAACCCCAAACACATACCCCCTCTTCTATTAAACTGCATTAGCAGTTTGTAATGCAGAGAACCACACTGAATGGCCCACGCTGTTCCCAACGCTCATAGGAACTCTTTGAGCGTTGAGAGCAGCGCAGGCCATTCAGTGTGACTCACCACGCTAAAAACTGCTAGTACAGTATAATAGAAGAAGGCGTTGGTATCACCACAGGTATGTTTGAAGGCTAAGAATGAGAGTCCATATCTCCCATTTTGTTTTAACTAGTTTGTGCATAGTTATATCTTTTCTGTTTAATGCTGATTCCCCTCCCCCCTCAAAGTTCAACATTGCAGCATTAGAAATAGAGCTGAAAACACTTACATAATGTGCTTCTCTAGAAGTGACATCAATATTGGAGATATTTGACACACTTAGGCATGTACTGTAGTAACACTGGTAAAGCACATTGGTGAGCATGTGACTAGATATCTGTTTCCTGTAAGAAGATTCACTCTCTTGATTTAATGTGGTATGACTGAATTGTATACTGCATAGTACACTATGCTATCTTCTATGTTGCTTTTGTATGAAAATATTCTCCAGTTTCACATAGCAGATAGCAGATAATGTTTAATATTTGCCTGCCATTGTTAAGTATCTCAGGAAAATTACACTGAAGGAGGTTGGCCTTCAATTTGCAGTATCCACAGAAAAGAGGCAACTTTGTATTTACTACATGCATGCAGGTTTTATAGTGCTGTGCTCTAAAGAATATCCTAGTAATGTAGTAGTTCTCAATCAGTGTCAGGACCAGTGCTGCCCGATTCACAATTCAAATCTGTTCAACGATTCACTTTGGGTGAATCGATTCAAATTGATTCCCTATTAAAAAAATCGGCCTTCCCAATTTGGTGCCCACGGATTGGCTGCTGTTGCTTCGGGGTGGGGTTATGCATGGCACAGATTATATCTGAAGTGTGTGAGTGGGTGTTGCTCTCGCAAGGTTTAGTAGAAGGGGGCCCAGTCTAGAAACGGTTCTGCGCCCCCCCCCCCTCATTGTCTGTCACTTCTGTTATGGTAAAGAAGCCCACGAAGGAGCAGGATGAGGTCTGGGGTAGAGAATGACACGGTGACAAAATTCATCACCATTCCCGTCCCCGTGGATAACCGCGGGAAACCATCATCATGTCATTCTTTAAGGAGAGAGGGAAGAATCGGAGTATAATTGGGCACAACCACTGACCCGCAAGCTTTGCTTTGAAGAATGCTGGTGTAGAAGGACCGAGGTTGAAATAGACACTAGAAAATGACATGGGATTATTTCCCACGGTTATCCGCGGGGCTGGGGACGGTGATGAATTTTGTCACTGTGTCATTCTCTAGTCTGGGGTTGGCGAGTACAGGAGCTTGGCTCCAGCCTGACCAACCGCCACTGCTTTGAGTGTGAGCAGCACGGGATGACATATATTGACCTCACTGTCGGAAGTTTCCTGCTCCGGCCTCTTATGAGTATCATCTAATAGGAGTCCCAGGGTATTAATAATCATCTCAGCTTGTAATAGGGCTTATGCTGTTCCTATGTTCTGTACCTTTTTTGTGAATTCTAACAGTATTGGTAACACCATAAATGTCCGCGGAAAAAACATTATTGGCCCTGTACTTGGTTATTCCTGCCCACACTTCTTATATAGATTGATTGCTTCCCTACATGAGCTTTAAAAAATGAGCAAAAAGAACAAACTTTTTTTTGTTTATTTTATTTACACCACAGCGCCTGTGTGGATAGGAGAGGGCAAATGGGGTGAAGAGGCTATAAAAATAAACCCACTAGGATGTTTGAAAAAAACACCCAATTGGGAAGGAAAATCAAATCGAATCAAAAAATCGATTCGATAGGCTGAATCGAATTGAATCAATTTTTTTTTTCCTGAATCGGGCAGTGTGTCATTAAGAAATGGGATGTGTCTCCAAAAATGTGGTACTGGTATACACTGCAAATCTGTGCCTTTCTTAACACCCATTTCTACAAGCAAGCATGGAAGAGCAGAAAAATCAGTACAGTAGATTCTCTGTTAATCAGAACTCAATTAACCAGAACTCTCAAGCAATCAGAAAAAAAAATATATAAGAAATACTGTAAATAAAAATGAAAATAAAATCAATTTCTGGTGGAAATTTAGGTGTAAACTTGACACGCACACCTGAGTATACCCATGCTTTGTCTACCACATGTCCGGTAGTTTCTCTGGAACAGTTTATGGTATGGCATAGTATAGGGTATAGTATTAGTCCTATTTTTAATAGTGACTCTCAAGCAACCAAAAACTACATTTATCTGACATCTATTGATCCCCATGGGTGCCAGTTAACTGAGAGCTATTGTATTTCAGATCTCCATAATTGGTCCCTGTTTCTGTTTTCCCACCATCCCCAATATTAATTGCTGCCACCAGCCCCAACTGGAACTATTCTGTTATCCATAGATTCTGTTTCCTACAAAGTTTCTGAGCAGCTTATTTGCCAGGTTTTCTTTTAATTCACAGTATCTGACAGTGGAGGGATTTTGTGTTGCAGTTATTGAGAAGATACAGAATTTGAACACACATTTATTTTGTGTGAATCTGTAAGGGAATACATCCAAACTCTGTACTCTGCATACTGTAGACCAGGGGTGCCCACACTTTATGGGCTTGCGAGCTACTTTTATAATGACTAAGTCAAAATGATTTACCAACAATAAAATAAAAAAAAAAACACAAAGCACACTGAAAGGCAGAGAAAATGTTAATTATTCATATTCCGGGTTTTTTCAAAGAGGTCACGGCAGATGACTCTATGCAATGTCACTTCAGTAACAAAATACAAAAATAGACAAATACACCCTCTCCCTTTTTACTAAATCACAATAGTAGGTTTTAGCACAGGGAGTTACGCTGAATGCCTCGTGCTGCTCTCAATGCTCATAGGCTCCCTGCGCTAAAAAACGCTATTGCGGTTTAGTAAAAGGGAGCCATAGTGCAAAATATAGACAGCAGATATAAATTCTCAAAACAGACACATTTTGATCACTAAATTGAAAATAAAATCATTTTTCCTACCTTTGCTGTTTGGTGATTTCATGAGTCTCTGGTTACACTTTCTTCTTCTGACTGTGCATCCAATCTTTCTTCCTTTCTTTCAGCCTCCTGTATGTTTCCTCTCCTCCAGACCTCATTCTCTCCCCCAACTTTTTATTTCTGTCTCCCTGTCTGCCCTCTTTCTTTCTTTCTCCATGCCCTCCCCCAAGCCACTCGGTTTGCTGCCACCGCCATCAGGGAACAGCCCCCAAGCCACCGCCGTCCCAAGCTTTCCCTGCAGAAGCGTCGCGCTGACCAGGATTCCGCTCCCTGACGTCAATTCTGACGTAGGAGAGGAAGTTCCGGGCCAACAAGGCATTTCTCCTCATTCCATCCAGCCTGAGCCCCATCTCTCCTTGATCCAGCATTTCCCTTCTGTGTCTGTCAGAATTACCATTCCACCTATTTTCCAGCATCACCCTTCTTTGTGTCCATCTCACCTATATCCCTATCTCACCACTTTTTCAGAATCTTCATTTGTCTCTGTCCTTGTCTTTACCCCATGTTCACCATTTGCCCTTTCAATGTCTTTATCTCCCCCTCCCACTTTTTCAGCATTACTCAGCATTCACCTCCTCTTCATGTCCCCTCTGTATCTCTATCCTTATTCAGTAGGTCCTGCTTACTCTTTCTCTTCTTTGTGTCACTATCTCCATTTTCAGCTTTCCCCCCTTTTCCTTTGTTACTGCACCCTGTAGCCAGAATCTTTCCACCCTCCCTCCACTCCAGCCCAGCCCAGTATGAAATATTTCCTTTTGTTTCCCTCCCCTCTCTCTTTCTCTCTCTCTTCTGCTCCCTCACCCATGAGTTCTGCATCTGGCCCTCTCCCTTCTACCTGCACCTGGCAAAACCCCCCTGCTCCGCGGCTCTCTTAAGCAACTCGTCAGCAGCGGTGATCAAAACAAGCTGCCGACATCGAGGCCTTCCCTCTACGAGTCCCGCCTTTGTGGAAAAAGGAAGTTGAAACAAGCGGAACTCACAGAGGGTAGGCCCCAACATCAGAAGCTTGTGTCGATCGCTGCTGCTGAGTTGGCGAAGAGAGCCGCGGAGCAGGGGGTGTGGCAGGAAGCAGGTAGAAGGGAGAGGGCTGCTGGAAGAGGTAGAAGTTCCAGAGTATGACACCGACCCGGGCCAGGATGATTTCTTTTTCAGGCTGTTGCTGTTGCTGCTGCTGCCGCCGCCATGCCACCACGCCCCCCCTCCCCCCACGAAATGACAAAAACAGCCTAATGCCCGGCGTCGGCGTCTTTGACGTCGGGGAGAGGAAGGCTGATAGGCCCGGTAGATCGGGACGGCAACACGAGTCTATCACAGAGCCCGGGATGGGCTCTGCGATCGACTCACGTTGCCTTCCTGAGCTACTGGTCAATCGCGATCGACGCGTTGGGCACCCCTGCTGTAGACTCTAGAATGAGTAAAAGTTTCTTGATGTTGATATAAAATTTAGTGTAAATTGCCTACCATTCCAGCCCTTATTGAAAAACTGTATACAACACATCAGTCCCAGATTTCTAAATGATAAATTAACTTCCCCCCCTCTCCATTTATAAAAGCGTAGCATGGTTTATAGCGCCAGCCACGGCAGTTAATAATAATAATAACAGTTTATATACCGCGGTTTACAATAATTTAAAAAAAAAAAATGCTACAAATTGAGTAAAACTTACACAGTTGGAGATTAGTGACTAACAGTTTATGAGATCAGTTGTTGGAGAGATTGTGCAGATCAGCTACCTAGGTACTTCAAGAGTTAGAGCTCTGTTCACTCATAGGTATTCTATAAGTGTCGGAGCTGTTACCGCCACCGCCAGCACTAAAAAACACTCTACACTTTTGTAAAAGGGGGAGGGGGGAAGTAAGTGAAGATTATAACTTCTTTGAAAATTCTGTTTAAGAATATTTTGTTTCCCTTGCATCATTTTTTAAACAATATTTTGTTTTTGTTGTTGAGCTGTAGATTTTAGTGTTTGTTGTATTACACATGAACACATGCATTAAATGTGTCACAACGTAAGAAAGGTTGAATACCATTCTATGAATGTAATTTGCTAATGATTATAGTATTTTCATATTGTTAAACATAAGGAAACTAGCACAAGTATTTCCTTATGTAGAATATGGGTTAAATGAGAACTTGACATCTTTTAAATGACAAAAAGTAAAGAAATTGCAAGACCTTTTCACACATTAGATCTGTAATGCCATTTATCATCGAGATATCAGGCTAGCAGTGTAAAGTAATAAAACATATCATCGAAAAATGTGCTATAGGTCTGAATCACTCTTTCATTCCACCTCCCAACTAACTGTAGTATTAAATCAAACAAGCAGAACATTTCCTTAGGCAGCCATTGCCTTTTAATTTCCTGAAGAACCTTAAAATATCATTCATTACAAGTACTACACATATTTGGTTTTTAAAAGTCTCATAAATCAATAGCAGGCTGAGTGTAATAATTATTACAAGTTAGTGCATAATTTTCATGCTGAAGGCTGCATGCAGAACTTTAGCATATGCAAACGAGGCAATTCAGACTGTGTATAGATATTAATATGAAGAAGCAGGTAACGAGGTGCAGGCTATGAATTATGCATCAAGAGCGACTGATCTTCAATGAAGAAAATGAATTCAGCATGTAATCTAATTAGTGATGGAAGTCTATTACATCTAACTGCAAAAGCAACCGTCCTTGAAACAAATTTATTTACAGTCCATGCTACTTACTACTTGAAACAACTTTGAAATGATGTTTAAAAGAGTATAATTGTAAAACAAAAAGACCCAAAAATAATTGTTCCCTCCCTCCCCCCCCCCCGTTATAGACCAGGAAGGCCTCCTAAAAGAAAACAGTGTCACCTCTGCAGAGAATTATCATATCATGCCACATATGCTACTTACTACTTGAAACAATTTTGAAATGATGTTTAAAAGAGTAGAATTGTAAAACAAAAAGACCCAAAAATAATTGTTTTTTTTCCCCCCCAGTTCGAGACCAGGAAGGCCTCCTAAAAGAACACAAAGTGTCACCTCTACAGAGAATTCTCATATCATGCCACATGCAGTCCCAGGCCTAATGTCTCCTGGAATGATTCCTCCAACAGGTAAGATTCAGGTCCCCTTTTATGAAGCCACATTAGGGTTTTCTATCGCCAGTCGTGGCGGTATTAGCTCTGATGCTCATAGGAATTCTATGAGCGTTGGAGCTCTTACCACCGTAGCCGGTGATAAAATAGCCTAACATGGCTTCATAAAAGAGGGGGTCAGTTATTAACTTTTGTAGACAGATATTACTATTGTACCTGTTCTAGTCACACAGTTGGAATTAAGTAATAGTGACTGAAGGAGTTGGTATTACCATGTCCTCTTCGAAGTCCTAAAAAACTGTAGAAATTAATATGTAACTATATGCCAGGGATAACAATAGCAATTACTTGGTAATTTCTGACTTGACTATTTTTGAATTTTTATTATTTCATTTTCCCCCCCCCCTCCACTCTTGTTCTTTCATTCATTCTTTTAGAAGCAAGATTCAATAAATGCATAATATTAGTGCCTACTCTGGCTTATAATGATCATTGTCAATGTTTCTTATGCTAATATGATATCACTTGCATATTTATATTGAAAAGTACAACTTTATGACATGGTGTTGTAACCTGCCTCTAGTTGTCTGTAAATATTATTTGCATACATAACAAATCTATATATATAAAATCGGAGGTATGTATGTATGTGTGTGTGTGTGTGTGTGTATGTGCCGCGATCACGCAAAAACGGCTTGACCGATTTGAACGAAACTTGGTATGCAGATCCCTCACTACCTGGGGTGATATGTTCTGGGGGTCTCTTCACCCAAGAATTTATATGTTCTTGCTCCTGGAGGTGAAACTAAAAATGTTGTTTATAATCAAGTTTTGTGTTAGTTGTTTTGTATTCATTTTGTCAAATATTTCACATTATAATTTGAATATTGTACTTTTTATAAAGCTGTAAAAAAATAATTTCATTCACCACTATAAAGTATCTTTATTTGAATCCATTTACAGTGTTATTGCTATAATTAAATACCCGTGCAACGCCGGGGCATCAGCTAGTATAGTATATAAATGCTGCCTGTTTAATGTACATGGGATAAAACAAGCATCATTTCAATGCACATAATTGCATTTTATCCTTAGCAGAAGTTAGCTTTTTTTTGTTCTTGCTGCAAATTAAATTCTAAAGCCAAATGTTACATAATTTGCTAGCTTATTATGCTCTAGCATCTTTAGAAGTTTCCATCAGTTTTAACTGGATTTTCAGTTGCTAAGGTTATATTTATGTAACTGCATACATTAGTGATGAATTCTTCATGATCTGAACAAGTATGCACACTTGAAATAAGCCTTTTAGTTTGCAAGGTTTAAAAATAAAAAATAGAAAGCTTTAGAAGACTGAGTCAAGGAGGAATGTAATTAAATCCAATGAAGAAATCTTCACAATGAGAAATAAACATGCTAATTTGTTTAAGATTTATTTTCTCCTTTCTGATCCTAATGGTACCGATTCACAATGTAAAGAGTCCTAGGAGACAGAGTGATAGCTCAGAATTGGGTTGATCCTATGCTGGCCTCTATCCTCACTAGAGAACCTGTGGGGGCTGAAGGATGACAACCTTGAGCTATTATTTTGGATGCCATGTTCTTCCGACAGCAGCAGCAGCATTCCCAATTAGCTGCTCTTACCAGTATTGGGCCTTCCTCTCTGCTGGATCCTGCCTACTTCTTGTTTCCGCGAAGGCAAGACCTTTCAGAGAGGAAGGCTCAATGCCGGCAAGAGCAGCACATTCTGAACACTGTGCTGCCAACCGGGGAGGGGGTGGTACTTGGGGCAATGGATTGTTAAGTGACTTGCCCAGAGTCACAAGGAGCAAGCTGGGATCAAACTTGCAACCTAAGGGTGCTGAGGCAGCAATTCTAACCACTATGCCACCTCCTCCACTTTTATGATTATCTAGTCATACAAATGCTGTGTTTCCAAAGGAGGTAGTAGTGAGGGATATAGTAATTTCTGTTTTGTGAGAAGCTTATTATTTGGGGATATGTTGATTTTTTGGTGGGTTTTTTTTTTTCTTTTTTTTTTAAGCCCTGAGACAGGTGACCTACACTGTAGGCTTTTGTTTAGGTCAAGGAAGATGTGTCAGGACTATTAAGCTCACCCAAGGCTGGGCAGGGGCTCACCCAGAAGTGGCCTTGGGTGAGCTTAAGTGGCCCTAGACATCTCCCTAGGGCTGCAACAGACACCTGAAATGTAGGCCAACAAAATGCTGGTCTACATTTCAAAAACTAAATATAAACTTTTTTGAAGCAGCTTTCAACCCTTAACTCTCACTCACTGTCAGATACCTATACCCATTGTATAATTCATTTTAACCAAAATCTTCCCAACTCTGAGATGTCCTGTCTGTCCAAATTTGATTGTAAGCTCTTCTGAGCAGGGAGCATCTATTGAAAGTTAAATGGGTATGCCTTTCAGTGTTATATAAATAATTGGGGGGGGGGGATACCACTGCCACGCTCAGCTAAGTGGCTCTAGCAAGGATACCCACTCCCTCCTGCCATAATCCCTGACCCTCCCCCCCCCCCCTTTTGAAGGCCCCTAGCAGGAGATATGCCCATTCCCTCCTGCTGGATCCCCCTGGAACATCCAACCTCCCCAACCAGGGACATCTCCCCTCCAGACTCCCCTGACACCCTCCCACCCTCTCCCGTACCTTCGTAGGTGAATATCTAGTCAAAAAAATTAACAAAAAATGGGGGTCTCGGTTTATATTTGAGTCTACTAATGTAGTTTAAAAAACAATCCAAATTTAAGCTTACCGGGCTGTGGGGAATGGAGGTGCGGGTCAAGGGCAGGCCCGACATGCGAGGTAGGCAGCTGATTCCGCTCAGCCATGGCCACAGTAGTCCTCCATGCTGTTTGCCAGCCACTTGGAGGAGGAGGGAGTGAGGAGTCAGTGGTACATCCAGATTGTGAGCAGCTCTACCTTCAGTCTACCAGCTGACAATTATGAAGCCAGACGCCCTTTTGCTAAATCAATATAATAATAATAGTAATAACTGTATTCTTTTATACCGCCATAACCAAAAGTTCTAGGCGGTTTACACTAAAAAGAGCTGGACAATCAGCAAAATAGAATAACGCAGTAAAAAATACAAATATTTGTAAAATAGAATTTCAATAATAAAACTCACTAAGTAATAAACTTATCAAACAAAGTGGTCTTAATTAATTCTGAAAACTGCAATAGAATAACATAGCTTGCTGAATACATTTACTTAACCAAGATTGTTGCCTACCAGCTTGAAATGCTAGGGTCCTATCTAAGAAGGTCTTATATCTACACCCATTCATTTTTGGATAAGCAAATAAGTAGAAGTTTCTAGTTTCTCTTAATGGTCTATGCTACACAAAATGAGGAAAAAGGTAAGACAATCCCGATATTAGCTTAAAGCAGATAGAGGAAAATTTGAATAACACTTTTGCTTCCAAAGGCAGCCAATGAAGTAAACGATAATATGAAGTAATATGGTTGTTCTTTTTTAAACCAAAAATCAATTGAATTCTGAATTATCCTTAATTTCCTTAGAATGTTTTTTTGGGTACTCCTAAATAGATGATGTTACAATAGTCTAAAATAGATAAAACTAATGCCTGCACCAATAGTCTGAATGATAAAGGATCAAAATATTTTTTTATGTTTCTTAATTTCCACAATATAAAAAAATCAGTTTTGCACTGCTAAGTTCATGTGTTCTGCTAGTGTTAAATGTCAGCCTAGTGTGACTCCCAGGATTTTGATAGATTTCATAATCAGATAGTCATGACCATTAAGATGAAGCAATGAGTTTATTTTGTCATTAGTTTGGTCTTTTCTGTATTGAGTTTCAGTTTGAAATTAATTGTCCACTGTTCTATCTGAGTCATAATAGAAGATATCTGGTTTAAAATTTCAGTGGTAAAATTATTTAGAGGGAGCTCGGTTTTCCAGTATGACACTTTATTGGTTTTAAAATGATCACCTATTGAGCACCATTACTTTAAATGATCCAGTCTATGGCTGCCGATTAATCAACAACCTGCCTCCCGTTATCATCTTCAGATAAGTTACCATTATATAGCAATATATTAGAGTGTTTGATTGGTAACTCAGGAGGTTTGGGACTGTAAAAATAGCGATGATGGTCCCATTGGCAACCACAGTTAAGTGATAACACTGAACTAAATCGGTTATTGGGTCTGAGCACTTTACAAAATATCACATTATATTTATGAGGATATATTTATCAGTGTATTGATTATTACATAATTTACATACACTTCTCCCTCTGTATTTGTGGTTTCCGTACCTGTGGTTTCGCTTATTCGCAATTTTTCGGCTGCTGATTCCACCCCCAAAAAACGTCTTCACTAAAGATTTTTAATTTTACTTTTCTGGACAGTACCGATAAAAAAGTTTATCACTTACCATTACTGTACTGTAACTTTGAAAATCGCTGCTGCCATGCTTTCTTGCACAGATTCACTGCTTCCATGTTTCCCAATGTGCACTGAGAAAACGCTGCTTCCCAGTATCCCTAGAGACAAAGGCTTCTTCCCAGCGTGCATGAAATCGCTGCTTGCTTGCTTGCCTGGCCTGGTTGGCTGCCCAGAAATCGGTGCTTGTTTGCCCTGGAAATATGACTGTACAGGTATTGTTGTATACAGTAATAAAAATTTGAGAATTTCTATAGTAGTAATAGTGGCAGCTTAATTCAAAAACTGCAAATAACAGTTGATATGTTATGCACGATTTCAATAGTAAAAACAATGTCACTTTCCAAAAACCGCAAATAACAGTTGATACATTATTCGCGGTTTTTTCATATTCATGCCTGTTGCCAGAACGCATCCACTACGAATACGGAGGGAGAAGTGTACATAATTTTAAAACAAAAACATGATAAAATAAACATACAAACAATTCTCAGAAATTATGACTACAAAATAATACCATAGCTTGCATAGAAAGAGGCAGATAGACTGTAGACCCTGGAAAGAAAATTAAGAAAAGACAGAAGAAAGCAGAAACTGGGATAAACATGAATAAAATGACCAGACAACAAAGGTAGAAAAAAGTAATTTTATTTTTAATTTCATGAACAAAAATTGCAATTTTACTATAAATTTGCACTGCTTTCTTTTTATATTTCAAAGTGTATAGTGCTGTTTCTCTCTCTGATGTTGAACTGCATATGGTTTCTTGAGGTTTAAGTTTGATTTTTGTCTACATTTATTTAAGTTTGTGGCTGCTTGTAGTTGTGTTTTCCTAAGTAGGGGCCTTGTTGTGAATATGTTAGCTTAGAGATATGCTAGTGCAGTGGTTCCCAAACCTGTCCTGGGGGACCCCCAGCCAGTCAGGTTTTCAAGATATCCCTAATGAATATGCATGAGAGAGATTTGCATATAATGGAAGTGACAGGTATGCAAATCTCTCTCATGCATATTTATTAGGGATATCTTGAAAACCTGACTGGCTGGGGGTCCCCTAGGACAGGTTTGGGAACCACTGTGCTAGTGCATCACAGATATTTGTATTATATGTAGTGACTTACGAGATATCTACTAAAAGTATCACCGAACCATGTCCATAGAGGTACTAAAGATGCCTTTGTCTAAAGTAGGTATGGTTTTACACCAGAAGTTGATGTAGCTATCCTTCGTCACCTCTAGGGACATAATTCTCATGTAAAGTATGTGCTAGAAATGTAGTCTTATAAAACCTTGGCCTACATTTCTGGTGCCTACTTTAGACTTGGTCGTGATTCTGAAAATGATACTGTTGCGTGATGATCATGCGAATTGCGAGATGAAGCGAGAATGCAAAAACAGTAACACAGTTATTATGGGAGACTTCAACTACCCCGGGATAGACTGGAGTCTTGGAAGCTCAAAATGCGCAAGGGAGACAGAATTCCTGGAGGCTATACAAGATTGTTTCATTGAGCAGCTTGTTAGAGAACCAACGAGAGGAAATGTCATTCTGGATCTAATCCTAAATGGGTTAAGGGGACCTGCAAAGGAAGTGGAAGTAGTGGGACCGTTGAGAAACAGCGATCATAACATGATCAAGTTCAAGGTTGAGGTAGGAATATCGAAAGGAAAGAGAACCATAGCAACAACTGTCAACTTCAGGAAAGGAAACTACAAAGCAATGAGGGAAATGGTAAGGAAGAAACTTGGGAACACTGCAAATGGTAGATATACCTGGTCTTTTCTCAAGGACACAGTGAGCGAGGCGCAAAATCTGTATATCCCCAAATTCAGAAAGGGGTGCAAAAAGAGTTGAACAAAAGACCCGGTGTGGCTAACTAATATAGTGAAAGAAGCGATAAGCAATAAGAAAAATTCATTCAGGAAATGGAAAAAGGACAAAACTGAGGGGAACTGGAAAGAGCACAGGAAGTATCAAAAAGAATGTCACCGAGTGGTTCGAAAAGCCAAAAGAGAGTATGAACAGAGGCTAGCCAGGGAAGCACAAAATTTCAAATCGTTCTTTAGATATGTTAAAGGGAAGCAACCGGCTAGGGAGGAGGTGGGACCGCTGGATGACGGAGACAGGAAGGGAGTGGTGAAGGAGGAGAAAGAAGTGGCAGAAAGACTTAACATGTTCTTAACATCCAACATACCAGAACCTGAGCAATTCTTCAATGGAAATCAAGCAGAAAAATTAACATCCATGGAAGTAGTCTTGAAGATGTACACAGGCAGATAGAAAAATTAAAAACTGACAAATCCCCGGGTCCGGACGGAATCCATCCAAGGGTTCTGAAGGAATTAAAGGAGGAGATAGCGGAACTACTGCAACAAATTTGCAATCTATCTCTGAAAACAGGCATGATCCTGGAGGATTGGAAGATAGTCAACGTTACGCCCATCTTTAAAAAGGGATCAAGAGGTGACCCGGGAAACTACAGTCTGACCTCAGTCCCGGGGAAAATGGCAGAAGCACTGATAAAAGAAAACATCAATGAACATTTTGAAAGAAACAAACTTCTGATAACCAGCCAACATGGTTTCTGCAAGGGGAGATTGTGCCTGTTGAACTTATTGCACTTCTTCGAAGGAATTAACAAATGGATGGACATCATAGATATCATATATCTAGATTTCCAAAAAGCCTTTGACAAGGTGCCCCATGAATGTCTACTCTGGAAACTGAAGAACCATGGGGTGGAAGGAGACGTACATAGATGGATCAGAAACTGGTTAGCGGGTAGGAAACAGAGGGTAGGAGTGAAGGGCCACTACTCGGACTGGAGGAGGGTCACGAGTCGGGTCCCACAGGGCTCAGTGCTCGGGCCGCTGCTATTTAATATATTCATAAATGATCTAGAAACAGGGACGAAGTTTGAGATAATAAAATTTGCAGATGACACCAAACTATTTAGAGGAGCTCGAACTAAAGAGGACTGCGAAGAATTGCAAAGGGACTTGAACAAACTAGGGGAATGGGCGACGAGATGGCAGATTAAGTTCAACGTTGAGAAATGTAAAGTATTACATGTGGGAAATAGAAACCTGAGGTACAACTATACGATGGGAGG
The DNA here is from genome assembly GCF_902459505.1 of Geotrypetes seraphini. Taxonomy (NCBI): domain Eukaryota; kingdom Metazoa; phylum Chordata; class Amphibia; order Gymnophiona; family Dermophiidae; genus Geotrypetes; species Geotrypetes seraphini. Next base: position 95,568,830 of record NC_047089.1, on the reverse strand, counting down.
GATGTTATTGAATGACAGTACCCAAGAAAGGGACTTGGGGGTAATGGTGGACATGACAATGAAGCCGACGGCAGAGTGTGCAGCGGCCGCTAAGAAGGCAAATAGAATGCTAGGCATAATCAAGAAGGGTATTACAACCAGAACGAAAGAAGTTATCCTGCCATTGTATCAGGATATTGGATTGTTGCAGTAGTTCCGCTATCTCCTCCTTTAATTCCTTCAGAACCCTTGGATGGATTCCGTCCGGACCCGGGGATTTGTCAGTTTTTAATTTTTCTATCTGCCTGTGTACATCTTCAAGACTACTTCCATGGATGTTAAGAAGGATATGGCGATACTCGAGAAGGTTCAGAGGAGAGCGACACATCTGATAAAAGGTATGGAAAACCTTTCAAACGCTGAGAGATTGGAAAAACTGGGACTGTTTTCCCTGGAGAAGAGGAAACTTAGAGGGGATATGATAGAGACTTACAAGATCATGAAGAGCATAGAGAGAGTAGAGAGGGACAGATTCTTCAAACTTTCGAAAAATAAAAGAACAAGAGGGCATTTGGAAAAATTAAAAGGGGACAGATTCAAAACAAATGCTAGGAAGTTCTTCTTTACCCAACGTGTGGTGGACACCTGGAATGTGCTTCCAGAGGGCTTAATAGGGTAGAGTTCAGTACTGGGGTTCAAGAAAGGATTGGACAATTTCCTGCTGGAAAAGGGAATAGAGGGGTATAGATAGAGGATTATTGCACAGGTCCTGGACCTGTTGGGCCGCCGCGTGAGCGGACTGCTGGGCACGATGGACCTCAGGTCTGACCCAGCAGAGGCATTGCTTATGTTCTTATGCACTGTTTTTGCAGGCAGCTGCCGCTAACAGCACCATTTGCAGAATCCAGGCCTTTATGTCAAGTTAGTTAATGAAAAATAATAATAAATCAGTAGAGAAATAATATAACAAGTGAGGGTTGAATTCCTTAGAATCCCACTAATAGTGTTACTATTAGTGGATAGTGTTACTATTAGGGATCCGGCCCTCAGCTACCAACAGGGGATAGCTCAATAGACCCGTGTTTCAACTTCAAGTTTACGCCCAGTAGTGTCTACAGCGAACTATCCAAACTCAAGGTTGACAAAGCTATGGGGCCAGACAACATACACCCCAGAGTACTCAGGGAGTTAAGAGACACCTTGGCGAAACCACTATCAACACTCTTCAATCTCTCCCTTAGCAAGGGAAGAGTCCCGCTAGACTGGAAAACGGCTAATGTCATTCCACTACATAAAAAAGGATGCAGGACGGAAGCCACGAACTACATACCAGTGAGTCTCACATCAATAGTGAGCAAACTAATGGAAACTCTAATCAAACACCAATTGGATACGGTCCTGAACGAGGGGAATCTGCGAGATCCCCGCCAACATGGGTTCACAAAGGGGAGGTCTTGTCAATCCAACCTAATCAGCTTCTTTGACTGGGTGACGAGGAAGCTGGATATTGGGGAGTCCCTGGACGTCATGTACTTAGATTTCAGCAAAGCATTCGATAGCGTACCACACCGCAGGTTGTTGAGCAAGATGAACTCTATAGGTTTGGGTGATACCTTGACTACATGGGTGGGGGACTGGCTGGGAGGTAGACTTCAGAGGGTGGTGGTGAATGGCTCCCCCTCAGAAATGACAGAGGTGATCAGTGGAGTACCGCAAGGCTCAGTCTTGGGCCCAATCTTATTCAACATCTTCATAAGGGACTTGGCTGAGGGACTTCAGGGTAAATTAACGTTATTCGCCGATGACGCCAAATTATGGAATATAGTAGACAAGAACACAACAGGACCTGACATCAAATCCAAGACCGATAGTATGGCACATGACCTCCTCCTACTGGAGAATTGGTCCAGGACCTGGCAACTAAATTTCAACGCCAAAAAATGCAAGGTCGTGCATCTTGGCAACAAAAATCCATGTAAGACTTACAGTCTTAATGGTGAGATCCTAGAGAGAACTGTAGCGGAACGTGACTTAGGAGTAATAATCAGTGAGGACATGAAGACTGCAACTCAAGTGGAGAAAGCTTCATCTAAGGCCAGACAAATCATGGGTTGCATACGCAGGAGTTTCGTTAGCCGTAAGCCCGAAGTCATAATGCCATTGTATAGGTCCATGGTGAGACCCCATCTGGAATATTGTGTGCAGTTCTGGAGACCACATTACCCCAAAGATGTGCTGAGACTTGAGTCGGTCCAGCGAATGGCCACACGGATGGTAACAGGGCTCAGGGAGCTCCCGTATGAGGAACGGCTGAATAAATTGCAGCTCTACTCCCTAGAGGAACGCAGGGAGAGAGGGGACATGATCGAAACATTCAAATACCTCACGCGCCGTATCGAGGTAGGGGAGGATATCTTCTTCTTCAAGGAACCCACGTCAACACGAGGGCATCCGTGGAAAATCAGGGGAGGGACATTGCATGGCGACACCAGGAAGTACTTCTTCACCGAGAGGGTGGTAGATCGATGGAATAATCTTCCGATACAGGTAATTGAGGCCAGCAGTGTGCCTGATTTTAAAGCTAAATGGGATCAAAAGGTGGGATCTCTTCACAAAGGGAGGTAGGGGAGGGTCATTGGTGTGGGCAGACTTGATGGGCCTTGGCCCTTATCTGCCGTCACTTTCTATGTTTCTATGTTTACCATGATAGAACAGGAGAGCATTGTCCTTTCATTAAATAATGATAAAAATACATTTTATGCAAAAAATCTAACAGTATTTTATTAAATGAACCTTTAATGTCCTCACTTTATTGTGGAAAGTAACAGAAATTTAACATACTTTGCTAACAGCTAAACACATACACTTTGTGGCGTTTGAAACAATCAAGCATTCAGTGTTTTCTGAGGTAGAATAAAGTCTGCAATGTTGTTTTTGTAACTGTTTTAAATTTAACACAAGAGGATTAAGCTCATATTGATCAACAAATAATTCCAAAGAAAAGAGGCAATAAAGAAGAAGGCCAAATACCTTAAGAATTTTTGATGGGAATGGGCTGCTGAACAAAGACCTAAACTAGTGTCTCTCAAACTGTGTGCCCCAAAGAGATTCCAGGTATACTACAAGAGATTCCAGAATTTTACTTTATTTTTAAAAATTTCCTTCATAAGTATAAACTAGAATAGATGACATTGACAGAATTATGTGTTTGTGATGTACATGTTTTGAGCGTCTGCATTTGTAAGGATACAACCGCCCAGACAAGCATCATTCTTTAATCTGATTGGTCCTTGAAAACTAACAGCAAACAATTTTAGTTGCTTTTTGTTTGTTTTTTGCATTAGTTATCCTAGATCAAACACGAAAACAAAGGTACTCCATTTCCGCGGCACAGACTTCGCACGCATGGGAGATTTTGTCCATCGGACGCTGCAGGACCAAGTGGAGACCGATGATGTAGAAGCTAAGTGGTTAACACTGAAATCAACCATACATGAAGCAACTAGCCGCTTCATAAAATCAGTAAATAAACGACAAAGAAACAATAAACCCCAATGGTTCACCGCAGAGATCTCACACCTTGTTAAGGAGAAGAAAAAAGCATTTCTTTCCAACAAGCATACGGAAACAAGAGAAGCCATCATGGAATATAGGACCAGATCTACAGCGGTCAAAATAGCAATTAGGGAGGCCAAACTTCGTGTGGAAGAAACTCTAGCAAAGAACATTAAGAAGGGGGACAAATCCTTCTTCAGGTATATTAGTGATAGGAAAAAGAACACAGACGGGATAGTACGCCTTAGCAAACCGGATGGGAATTACGTGGAAGCAGATTCAGATAAAGCTGAACTACTGAACGAATACTTCTGCTCTGTCTTCACTTGCGAGGCACCAGGACACGGTCCTCAGTTAGAGGCTAAGTCAAGTGCGGACGACCCGTTTCAGAATTTTGAGTTCACACCAGGTGAAGTTTACAGCAAACTGTCAAGACTAAAGGTAAATAAAGCCATGAGACCAGACAATCTGCACCCAAGAGTGCTCAAAGAGTTGTGCGATGTCCTGGCGATACCGCTAGCCGCACTCTTCAATCTCTCCCTAAGCACAGGGAGAGTACCCTTGGACTGGAAAACAGCCAACATCATTCCCTGCACAAAAAGGGTTGCAGGGCAGAGGCTGCAAATTACAGACTGGTGAGTCTCACATCAATAGTGTGTAAACTCATGGAAACTTTAATTAAACGCGAATTAGACACGATCCTGTCTGAGGGAAATCTACGGGATCCCAATCAACATGGATTCACCGGGGGTAGGTCCTGCCAATCTAATCTCATCAGCTTCTTTGACTGGGTGACAAGGAAGCTAGACTTGGGAGAGTCTATGGACATCGTGTACCTGGATTTCAGTAAAGCATTTGATAGCATCCCACACCGCAGGCTGTTGAGCAAAATGAAATCGATGGGGTTAGGAGAAACACTAACTACTTGGGTCAATGATTGGCTAAGTGGAAGACTTCAAAGGGTAATGGTTAACGGTACCCTCTCTAAAACATCGGAGGTGACCAGCGGAGTACCGCAGGGTTCAGTCCTGGGCCCACTCCTTTTCAACATATTCATAGGGGATCTGACTCAGGGGCTTCAGGGTAAAATAACATTTTTCGCCGACGACGCTAAACTATGCAATATAGTAAGGGAATGTAATTTACAGGATAGTATGACACGGGACCTACTTACATTGGTAAGATGGTCCTCGACCTGGCAGCTGGGCTTTAACGCTGGGAAATGTAAGGTTATGCACCTCGGTAGCGGTAATCCATGCAGAAATTACACCTTGAATGGAGAAACTTTAACTTGTACTTCGGCGGAACGAGACCTAGGAGTAATCATCAGTGCAGACATGAAAACTGCCAATCAAGTGGAGAAGGCTTCATCTAAAGCAAGGCAGATGATGGGATGCATCAGTAGAAGCTTTGTCAGCAAGAAGCCTGAAGTCATAATGCCATTGTACAGAACCATAGTGAGACCTCATCTGGAATACTGTGTACAATTCTGGAGGCCACATTACCGTAAAGATGTGCTTAGAATCAAATCGGTTCAACGGATGGCCACCAGGAGGATCTCGGGGCTAAAGGGTCTCTCGTACGAGGAGAGACTAAACAAACTACAGCTCTACATTCTAGAAGAACGTAAGGAGAGGGGAGACATGATTAAGACATTTAAATACATCACGGGACGTATCGAGGTGGAGATGATATCTTCTTTCTCAGGGGACCTTCTGCCACTAGAGGGCATCCGCTCAAACTCAGAGGCAGGAAATTTCATAGCGACATCAGGAAGTATTTCTTCACAGAAAGAGTGGTTGACCGTTGGAATTAGCTTCCAGCGCAGGTGATCGAGGCCAGCAGCGTGCTGGACTTTAAGAATAAATGGGATACCTATGTGGGATCCCTACGAGGGTCGAACTGGAATATTGGTCGCTAGGTATAGACTTAGGAGGATGGGTCAGTAGGGTGGGCAGACTTGATGGGCTATAGCCCTTTTCTGCCGTCATCTTCTATGTTTCTATGTAACAAAGCAATCAAGGCTTTGTTACCATTTAGATATTTTTACCTTTGCAAACTTGGATTTTCAGCTCTGACAGAAATTAAATTGGAAAAAGGAGAATGATTACAGATAGTGGATAAGAACATAAGAATAGCCTTACTGGGTCAGACCAAAGGTCCATCAAGGCCAGTAGCCCGTTCTCAGTAGTACCTGGCCAAAACCCAGAGTAGCAACATTCCATGCTACCAGTCCAGAGCAAGCAGTCTTTCTCAATAATAGACTATGGATTTTTGATCCAGGAAATTGTCCAAACTCTTCTTAAAACCAGCTACGCTATCTGCTCATCATAACACAACCTCTGGCAACATATTCCAGAGCTTAACTATTCTCTGATGAAATGTGTGTTTACTTGTCGAGCTACATTTTGAGTTAATTTGCACTAAAAAAACAAGCTCATCCATTGCATTAGCAATTCTGTTCTATCTACTTTAGTTTCACCATTGTTACAATTACCCATACATAGTTTAAATAACTTGAAATAAATAACTCTCAAATGTAATTTTTGGTTGGTTTTGCAAATTTTTTAATTTCAATTATAATGTGCCATGAAAAACATTTGCTCTGTTTAGTGTGCCGGAACTAAAAAAGTGTGAGAGATACTGACCTAAACAAAATTATTTAAGAAGCAAAGAGCAAATGCAGAGGTGTGGAAAATAACTGTAGAGGGGTGGGGGTACCTGTGTATAGTGAAGCTATAAAGCAAAAGGCTGACATGATTAAATTTCCTAGCTCCACACGGAAGAAAAATGACAGTGTTTTGAATAGTTTGTAAACATTTCAGTCCAGAAGAAGTAATACCGGTACCTGTGTGTGGCAGCGTAGCTGATACAAGCAGAGCATAGTATAAGTAAAAAAAGAAGAGCTTTATTATTGAACCATTATAATTGAACATTTCAAAAATTAATCCCCTTGCAATTTTAGCATATCTTTTTTAACTATTGTCAACCGAGTCGAGCTTCCTCTGGTTGAAGACCCGGAATATAAAGCTAAGTTTTAGTTTAGTTTAGAACCAGCAATTACAATAGCACAGTTGATTCCTGTCACAAACTCAGGCTCAAATGTAGGCAACAATGTACTGACAATTATTTCTTCTTCGCTGAACAGTTCTGTTTTGTCAGGCTTCCTCAGCACAGTTCAAGTTACTCACACATAAATTCAGGTCTGGTTCCAGCTGGGAAACTCAGGGCCTGGGTCTTCATAGATAAGTAAAGGTACTCTTTTTTTTACATTTACAGTCTTCTGTTTCTTTCATACAGTCCTTAAGTGTCCATTTCTTAACACAGGGTGCAAGACCTCTGAGTTAAGGCCACTCCTTTCTGCCTTGAGACTCTCCCACAGGTACTGCAGCCCAGCCAGCACTTTGGGAGGATTTATTCAATTCACTTGGAGCCTCACCCCCTCTACCCACAGGAGACCTACAACTTGGGGTCTCTCTGATCTGTTTTGTCCTAGGGCATTTAACTACCTCCATTACTGAGTCCCACTCCTCTGACTCAGCAGGTTAGCACCACCTGCCCTAAGGTTGTTTAATTTCAACATCAGTGATGGAGTGTTTGAAGAGAAACCTTCTGTTATACCACTCACTCCCTCACACCATATAAACCATGTTACAATAGTCTAGATGGGAGATAATCACAGAATAAATAAGTGTGCTGGGCAGATTTGACAAGAAAAGGTCTAATCCCTTTAAATTGCTTAAGGACAGCTGAGATCTTTGCTGAGAATAATTGATTGTTGATCTGGACACTGAGATATTTAAAGATATCAACCTGGAACATGCTTAATTATTGGAGCAGAAGATCTAGTTCAGGGGTGGGCAACTATGGTCCTTGAGTGCCACAACCCAGTCGGTTTTTCAAGATTGCCACAATGATACTGCATGAGATCAATTTGCCTATAATGGAAAGAGAACATGGAAATTGAGCTCATGCTTATTCATTGTGAAAATCTTGAAAACTTAACTGGATTGTGGCCCTTGTGGACTGTGGTTGCCCATCCCTGAACTAGTTGAATGACAGGTAATACCATGTAGCAAGGGATCTACCTTAAGATAATCACATACCGTAACACCCAAGACTTGCTCCTCTTTTCTGCACAAAAGTTCTTCACCACTTAAACTGCACTGTTCTTGGGTGTTTGCAGATCAAACGCGTGATATCACATTTTTTGGCATTAAATCTTAGCTGCCAAATTCCAGACCGAGCTTCAATAGGTCCTTCCTCATGTTATCCACACTATAAGATGTGTCTACCCTATTGAAGTTTTTGATGTCATATGGAAAGAGACAAACCAGACAGCCCTACAGCAATATTGCTTATAAAAGTATTCAAAAGAACAGGTCCAAGAACCAAACCTTGTGGCACACAACCAATATCATCCCTTTCTTGGTGTGAACCCCATTTTTATACTACTCTCCATCACCTTCCAGTCAACCAGTTCTTAACTGTCTGTCACTCTGGAGCCCATACCGAGGGCACTCTGTTTATTTATTAGCCACCTATGTGGAATTGTGTCAAAGGCTTTGCTAAAATCTAAATACACCAAATCTAGCATTTTCTCTCTATGCAACTCTAGTCAACTAGTCAAATAAATTGATCAGATTTGTCTAACAAGACCAGTCTCTAATTAAACCATGTTGATGTGAGTCTTGTAAATCATTGGATTCCATAAACTTCACTATTCTCTGTTTTATTTAATTTAAAAAATTATATACCATATAATAATAATTTTATTTATTATATACTGCTTAACCAAAAAATGGTTCTAGGTGGTTTACAACAAATAATAATTAGTCATACAGTGAAGAGTACAATTTAAAAGGAAAATACAATTCTAAGCAATGTACAATAAATAGGAACCGATCCTACAGTGGAGAATATGATTTAAAAGAAAAGTACAATTTAAAAGAATGGTTTTAAGCGGTTTACAACAAATAAGAACCAATCGAACAGTAAAAATGCAATAATTTTTAAAAGAGTTAGGATATAAATTTTTCAAATAGTTGGGTCTCCAATAATTTTCTAAAATCAAGATAAGAAGAAGATCCTAATATAATTTTGCTGAACCAACCATTCAATTTAGCAGCTTGAAAAGAGAACGTTCTCTACAGAAATATTTTGTAACGACATAATTTAACAGATCCTACAGTTAACTATGTGGTTTACAAAATTACATGCATATATATTTAAGAAATGCTAAACATGTTTCAACAAGACAAACACAAGAAGACATTAACTAATGGTTATTAAAATCTTCTTTTAAATTCATCCTACAAGATGGAAACACAAGATCCCATAAAATAATTAAAAACATTTCCATCAATGTAAGTACCACAAAAATCAAACTTATAGGCCTGCAGTTTCATATCTCTTCCTTTGGCTTTTGTGTAGAGGGACCACATCTGCCCTTTTCTAGTCTTCCAGTACCATTCCTGACTTTTGGGAAGCATTGAAAATGTCATCCAGCGGAGCCACTAGAACTTTCCTATGTTTCTTCAGTACCCTTAGATCAGGGGTGTCAAAGTCCCTCCTCGAGGGCCGCAATCCAGTCGGATTTTCAGGATTTCCCCAATGAATATGCATGAGATCTATTTGCATGCAATGCTTTCATTGTATATTAACATAAGAACATAAGAACATAAGCAATGCCTCTGCTGGGTCAGACCTGAGGTCCATCATGCCCAGCAGTCCGCTCACGCGGTGGCCCAACAGGTCCAGGACCTGTGCAGTAATCCTCTATTTATACCCCTCTATCCCCTTTTCCAGCAGGAAATTGTCCAATCCTTTCTTAAACCCCTGTACTGTACTCTGCCCTATTACTCCCTCTGGAAGCGCATTCCAGGTGTCCACCACTCGTTGGGTAAAGAAGAACTTCCTAGCATTCGTTTTAAATCTGTCCCCTTTCAACTTTTCCAAGTGTCCTCTTGTTCTTTTATTTTTCGAAAGTTTGAAGAATCTGTCCTTCTCTACTCTCTCTATGCCCTTCATGATCTTATAAGTCTCTATCATATCCCCTCTAAGTCTCCTCTTCTCCAGGGAAAAGAGACCCAGTTTCTCCAATCTCTCAGCGTATGAGAGGTTTTCCATCCCTTTTATCAAGCGTGTCGCTCTCCTCTGAACCCTCTCGAGTAACGCCATATCCTTCCTAAGGTACGGAGACCAATATTGGACGCAGTATTCCAGATGCGGGCGCACCATCGCCCGATACAATGGCAGGATAACTTCTTTTGTCCTTGTTGTAATACCCTTCTTGATTATGCCTAGCATTCTATTTGCTTTCTTAGCGGCTGTTGCGCACTGTGCCGTCGGCTTCATTGTCATGTCCACCATTACCCCCAAGTCCCTTTCTTGGTTGCTCTCATTCAATAATATCCCTCCCATCGTATAGTTGTACCTCGGGTTTCTGTTTCCAACATGCAATACTTTACATTTCTCAACGTTGAACTTCATCTGCCATCTCGCCGCCCATTCCCCCAATTTGTTCAAGTCCCTTTGCAATTCTTCGCATTCCTCTTTAGTCCCAGCTCCACTAAATAGTTTTGTATCGTCCGCAAATTTTATTATCTCACACTTCGTGCCTGTTTCTAGATCATTTATGAATATATTAAATAGCAGCGGCCCGAGCACTGAGCCCTGCGGAACACCACTCGTGACCCCCATCCAGTCCGAGTAGTGGCCCTTCACCCCTACCCTCTGTTTCCTACCCGCCAACCAGTTCCTGATCCATCTATGTACGTCTCCGTCCACTCCATGGTTCTTCAGTTTCCGGAGTAGAAGTTCGTGAGGCACCTTGTCAAAGGCTTTTTGGAAATCAAGGTATATGATGTCTATGGGGTCTCCTCTGTCCATCCGTTTGTTAATTCCTTCGAAGAAGTGCAATAAGTTCGTTAGGCACGATCTCCCCCTGCAGAAACCATGTTGGGTTGTTTTCAAAAGTTCGTTTCTTTCCAGATGTTCATCGATGTGTTCTTTAATCAGTGCTTCCGTCAGTTTCCCCGGAACCGAAGTCAAACTCACTGGTCTGTAGTTTCCCGGGTCACCTCTTGATCCCTTTTTAAAGATGGGCGTGACATTGGCTATCTTCCAATCCTCCGGGATCATGCCTGTTTTCAAGGATAGGTTGCAAATTTGCTGCAGTAGTTCCGCTATCTCCTCCTTTAATTCCTTCAGAACCCTGGGATGGATTCCGTCCGGACCCGGGGATTTGTCAGTTTTAAGTTTTTCTATCTGCCTGTGTACATCATCAAGGCTCACTTCCATGGATGTTAATTTTTCTGCTTGATTTCCATTGAATATTTGTTCAGGTTCCGGTATGTTGGTTGTGTCTTCGTTTGTAAATACAGACGAGAAGAACATGTTGAGTCTTTCTGCGACTTCTTTCTCCTCCTTCACCGCTCCCTTCCTGTCTCCTTCGTCCAGCGGTCCTACCTCCTCCCTAGCTGGCTGTTTCCCTTTAACATATCTGAAGAACGGTTTGAAATTTCGTGCCTCCCTGGCTAGCCTCTCTTCATACTCTCTTTTGGCTTTTCGAACCACACGGTGACATTCTTTTTGATACTTCCTGTGCTCCTTCTGGTTCCCTTCAGTTTTGTCCTTTTTCCATTCCCTGAATGAATTTTTCTTATTGCCTATCGCTTCCTTCACTATTTTAGTCATCCATACTGGGTCTTTTGTTCGACCCTTTTTGCACCCCTTTCTGAATCTGGGGATGTGCAGATTTTGTGCCTCGCTCACTGTGTCTTTGAAAAAAGACCAGGCATGTTCTACTGTTTGCCATTTTTTGGAAGTGTTCCTAAGTTTCTTCCTTACCATTTCCCTCATTGCTTCATAGTTTCCTTTCCTGAAGTTGAAAGATGTCGCTATGGTTCTCTTTCCGTTCGGTATGCCTACTTCAACCTTGAACTTGATCATATTATGATCACTGTTTCCCAACGGTCCCACTACTTCCACTTCCTTTGCAGGTCCCCTTAGTCCATTTAGGATTAAATCCAGAGTGGCATTTCCTCTCGTCGGTTCTCTAACAAGCTGCTCCATGAAGCAATCTTGTATAGCCTCCAGGAATTCTGTCTCCCTAGCGCATCTTGAGCTTCCAAGACTCCAGTCTATCCCAGGATAGTTGAAGTCTCCCATAACAACTGTGTAACCACTTTTGCATTCTCGCTTCATCTCGGCATCCATTTCTTTATCGCTATCTCCAGTTTGCCCGGGTGGACGATAGTATAGGCCCATCTTTATTTCATGCCCTTTCCTACCCGGTATTTTAACCCATAGCGATTCCAGTTTGTTGATCATCTCCGCTGTGTCCATTCTTGTCGATTGTATGCTTTCTTTTACGTATAGGGCTATTCCTCCTCCTTTCTGACCTGACCTATCCCGGCGATAGAGCTTGTACCCCGGCAGTGCTGTATCCCATTTGTTTTCCTCATTCCACCACGTTTCAGAGATTCCAATGATGTCTATGTCCTCTGCATTGGCCATGGCTTCTAGCTCCCCCATTTTGTTTCTTAAACTCCTTGCATTAGTATATATGCAGTTTAGATCCTGGCATTTTGTCGTCTTCATTTCTTTTCCCTGTGCTTCAGTCTTTGGTGTCTTCTCTTTTGCTACAATCTTTCTAACCTCCTCTTCTGGGTTAGTTGACTCCTGTAATTTGTCTCTTGTTTCTTCCCTGCCTTTTTTCCCCTTAGTATCTTCACGGGATACCTTTTTCCGAATCATCGACGCTAGGTCGACTGTCGGCTTTCCCCTTTCTCTTAGTTTAAAGCCTGTTCTATTCCTCTCTTGATAGATCTTATGCATATTCATTGGGGAAATCCTGAAAACCCGACTGGATTGCGGCCCTCGAGGAGGGACTTTGACACCCCTGCCTTAGATGTACCCCATCCAACCCCATCACTTTGTCCACCTTTAGTTTAGATAGCTTCTTACAAACACAAAAATCCTTCAGGGTCTACCACACCTCCACTCCTATTTGCATTTGTCTTCCATGGTCCAGAAATATTTATTAAGCTTATCTTTATCAGTTTCTACATACTCCTTCCCTTCAACCTTTAGAACTCTTATGCGGATCAGGATGGTGCGTGAAAATTTCTAAAGGGGGGACTGTTCTTGATACAGCTTGAGGGCGAAACATGTCGAATGACAGGTCCCTTCCCGATGTTACTAACAGGAAAGATCTAAGATAAGTTGTTGAATTAATGCAAGATTGTTAAGCTAAGAAATAACATATTTCAATTATTTAAATTTTTGATACTGCACTGAGCACTTTATATATATAAAAAAGCATAAAAAAAGTATGATGGGGCTAGTGAGGAGGCCATAAGCCAAAGTGAAATGGTGACCATAGAAATCTCTGGCACCATAATGGCAAATCTGAGGCCCTAAAGTAATCTTCAATTATCAATATACAGAGTATAAGGGACATTGAGAATTTATGTCAGCTATTTAAGTCAATGTCTTACACTGAGAACGCAATTGATACATAAAAATTAATGACATAGCATGATTGCTTTGTATTGGACTCTTAAACTTTTTTATTATTATTATTTGCATCTTTGCTTTCCTGACTACCAGCTTCTTCTAACTTTTTCAGATATTTTTTGTCCTACTTTTTCTGCATTCTTTGTAGTTCATAAAGGCTAACCTCTTTTTCCTTACCTTTTCAGCTTCTATTTTTGAGAACCAAAACAGGTTCTTTTCCTCTTACTTGTCTTACAAAATGATTTGTTGCCTTTACCGTAGTTCCTTTCAGTTTTGCCCACTGCTTTCCTACTTCCTCCAGACAATAACTCCTTTGTGTAATCTCCCATCTGAACAAAGTTAGTTTTTTTTGTTTTTTTTTTTAGTCTAGAACCTTTGATTTTGAATGAACCATCTCATCACCTGTCTTAATTAATTTTGATTTCTGTCCCATCCTCTGAACAGGTTACAATAGGATATTACACCACAATATTTGGTGATCACTTGATTCCAGATGATCACCCATTATTACTTGTGTAAGCACTGTCCAGTATGGCTCCATCCCTCATGAATTTTCCAAGTTAGGGTGATATGCATATTGCACAACTATCTGTAGTTGCCCCTCTTCAAGGTATGCTCTGATAATAGTTGACTAGCTAGTAATCCCCAAATTCTATAAAGATCGCTTAAAGTTAGTCATTTACATTGGCACTCCTAGCTGATGTAGGTGCCTAACTTAATTGATTGATAGGCTTAATAAGCACTTATAATTGGCATTTAACAACTCATTATTGATGTTATTTGTACTTAATTGAAAGGTGCACAACTTGGTAGGTGCATAATACAAAGTGCCTAGTCCAAAGTGCCTACCTAAAATTGGGTTAGGGGTGAATTGTGGGCATGTTTTCAGGGTAGGTGCCTATTTTTGACTTGGGCTTTGTTATGTACACACTTGGGAGAAGTTCTGTATACAACGCCAATCTCAGCAGCCGCCTAATAAGTGACTGAGAATCGCATACCGGTGTCCTATACAGAATCGCATCTGCCCTAAGGGACAGACACCTAACCCTGCCTAATCACCCAGAGTCTCAAACCAGCGCCCATGTCACAGGTACTGGTTAGAGAATCACCAAGGGATCCCTTGCAATCAGCTGATCGTAGTAAGGGAATACCCCTGCCACGATCAGCTGAGCGGCCATGGTAGCAGCTGTGAGTGGGAACCCCTGTCTCCCACTGCAGTACGCCGGGTAGGAGGGATGCCCACTCCCTCTTGTACCTGAACCCCCGCAGTATGCTGAGCAGGAGGGATGCTTACTCCCTCTTACTGCCACCCTCCTGAAGCCACAACACCTCCCTCCCTGAGGCTGCAGACCCCACCCGCACCTCACTCCCCTAACTCTACCCCCACCCCCTTGTACCTTTTAGTGGAAAGTTTAGTCAGAGAGATGCTCACACCCTCCGACCAGCAGGTCCACCACTCAAAAATTGCGGGCCACCCCTCCCTGGTGCATTCTGGGATGCACCGGGGAGGGAATAATTGTGCCTCACAGTTAATGTAACATAACACAACAGTTAATGCCATCTGAAATGCTAAAGCTAACTGTATCATGCATTATATTCTGTGCAGTAATGACTTGTTTCTCTGTTAACTGAATAGCAGCACTCGTAGTACAATTTGTTGCATTGCTTTGTTGGATTTCATTGAAAATTACAAAATTTCTGGGAATATCCTTAAAACATAGTTTTGCAGGTACTACACATAAAATGTATCAATTATCACTTTTAACTGTAAACTTTACTGTACTTTAGCAAATAGGGGCCTGGATGTTCATAGCACTGCTATACACTGTATAGTTGTGACCCTCCTTAACATTAAACAAGTAACTCAATCAAATATAACTCGGGCATAAAATGTCCTGCATGAGGCAGTGCAGTGAATCAAGCAAATTACCGAATAGCAAAACTCATTCAGTGCTCTGGGCAATATAAGCTGCCAGCACTTATACGTCAAAACTTCATTCAGTGTAAGATTGATTTTATTTTACTTTGTTTATTTTAATTCCCTATAGCAAGATGTGTTAGCCTTGTAAAATGCTGCCTGCCTCACTGGTTCCTTAGAAATGTTATAGACAAATATGCATGTGTGTTGCTATAAATGAAAACATCAGTATACAATGTAAAGCAACACAAGTATTTTTAAAGGAATGTAATGTATATCAACTCAATAATAAATATATTTGTTAGTGCAGCTTAGGCTACACTGATTTATTACTCATGCAATTCAAATCTAATTTAAAAAAAATACATTTCAATGTATTTTTTGATTTCTGTGTATTTAGTAACATTTTAGATGATGGCAGATAAAAATAAAAAAGGCTTGCTTAGGCTGCCCAATAAGATGGTTAGAATTGCATCTACTGCTCTATGTTGCTTTGTAACTGTTCTCTTTACAAGTTACCCTCTCCAGTCATGTCACTGCAGTTTCAAGCTTAGGCATGCTTTTTTTAATTCCTTCACTCTTTTTGTCTCTACCATCACCTATGAGAGAATATCCCAGATATCTATAAAAACATATTTTCTAATGTTGCTCCTTGTAGCTTCATATCATGCCCCCTAGGTTTACAGCATCATTTTCGTTTGTTTCATGTGCATGAATACTTTGCAGATATTTTAATTAGGTCTACATTTTGTTTAAAATTTTTATTCATGATTAATCACTCAAAAAATTGTGATTAATTGCACAATTAAAGGTATTTTATTTATTAATTTCCCACTGCATATCCTTGTGACTGTAGGCAAGTCACTTAACCCTCCATTGCCCAGGTACAAAATAAATACCTGTATATAATATATAAACCGCTTTGATTGTAACCACAGAAAGACAGTATATCAAATCCTATCTCCCTTCCCTTCCCTAAAGGACTGATAATCTCCCTCCCTCTCATTCCCAGATCCAATTTCTCTCCCTTCCTTCCCTCCCTTTCCTTTTTCCCTAGTCCATTATCTCTTTCGCTCTCCTCCCTCTCCATTAAATTAAATTCTCACCCCTCCCCTCCACAGCACCAAGTTCTTCTTGTGGATTGGATTTATTAACCTTGATATACTGCTATGAGAAATGTATTAAGCGGTTTACAATAGTACAATAACTAAATTAGAGTAATATTTAACTGATAAATTTACAAAACAGTAGAATCACAATCAAAACATTTACAAAATATTGTTGTAAATATTTCTTCATTTTCAACCATATATCTCAAATCAATAGTTTCCAGATCCATAATATTGTTGGAATAATATTAACTTCAGTAGTTTTTGGAAGGCATAATAAGACAAGCCATCATAGAAACTGTTCAACAATGAATTCCAAAGGTCTGGCCCAACATAAGAAAAAGCTCAATTTCTAGATGGCTCAAAGCCTGGTGTCATCATGAAGGCTTCAGGTACATAGGAGGATGGGGAAATACATGGAAGGACAAGAACCTATATTGCACTGATGGGCTACATATTACTACAGCAGGAAAAAGAAACCTTGCAGAGAAATTTAGACAATATTTTTCTAGGCATTTAAACTAGAAGGTGGGGGTGGTGTATGCACGAAGGACAATTATAGAGACCACCCCCGGCAAAAGAAAAGATGTGATAGTAGAAAAGACTGCAACATAAACAATATCAACAACTCATTTCTTAGTATTGCAATGGAAAGTGAAACGAAACAAAAATCCATACGAAAAAGGAGATTATCGCTGAAAAATAGCTGGAAAGCGATGACAACAAATGCTCGCAGTCTAAGCAACAAAATTCATGATCTGCAAGCCCTGATGTTAGAGGCAGATCTAGATATTGTCACTATCACAGAGACATGGTTCAGTGAATCACATGGATGGGATACAAACATACCGGGATATAATCTTTTTAGGAAGGATAGAGATGGTCAAAAAGGTGGAGGGGTAGCTCTCTATGTAAAGATCAATATCCAAGCGACCGAAATGCAAGGGACCTGGGGAGAAGAAGAAGCGATATGGATTGCTCTGAAAAGAGAAGTTGGAACTTCTATCTACCTGGGTGTAGTCTACAGACCTCTGACTCAATCGCAGCAAATTGATAAGGATCTGATTGTGGATATCCAAAAGTTTGGAAGGAAAGAGGAGGTTCTGCTGTTGGGAGATTTCAACCTGCCAGATGCGGACTGGAATGTTCCATCTGCAGAATCGGAAAGAAGTAGGGAGATTGTGGATGCCTTTCAAGAGGCTCTGGTCAGACAAATGGTGACGGAACCCACAAGGGAAAAAGCAATATTGGATCTGGTCCTCACAAATGGAGAGAGTATCTCTAATGTTCGAGTGGGTGCTCACCTGAGAAGTAGCGATCATCAAACAGTTTGGTTTGATATAACAGCTAAAGTGGAGAGCAGCCGCACAATATTTAAAGTCCTAGATTTCAAACATACGGACATTAATGCAATGGGAGAGTACCTGAAAAAAGAGCTGTTAGGATGGGAGGACATAAGAGAAGTGGAAAAACAGTGGTCTAAGCTGAAAGGAGCAATAAAAATGGCTACGGTCCTTTATGTGAAGAAAATCAATAAAAACAAGAGAAAAAGGAAGCCGATATGGTTCTCCAACTTAGTGGCTGAGAAAATAAAGGCAAAAGAGTTGGCGTTCGTGAAATGTAAAAAAAAACAAGAAGAGGAGAGCAGAAAGGACTACAGGGTGAAACTGAAAGAACCAAAAACTAGAGGGTCATGATGTTAATTGACCAATATAGTTTGGTCAATATGAAGGAAAATGATCTCAGATATGCCACTCCTGCGGATTATATTGTTATAGCCCACATATGGAATAGTGGCGTGGTTGTCTTTCATTGATCTATAAAACCTTCATAATGAACATATGACTAATTTTGTCAAAATTGTGGGTGTCTAACCACTACTCTTATTTCAAGGATATCTATCTTATATTTTAAATAGTTTTTTATATTTTTTATGAAATTTCTTTTTCTTTGTGCAAACTTTGCAAAAATATTAAGGAAAGTGCAAACAAGCATAAATTCTATTGGTGCAAATATGCAATTTATATAACTGTGCAAACTTGCAAAAAATTAATTAGCAGCTGATTTACAATAACTTGAAATATGTAAACCAGCAAAAAATATCTATTGTGCAAATAAGCAACAATTAGATTGTGCAAGTATAAAGAGCACAGAAAATAGCAGCAAAATGGTGCAAACACGCAAATTAAAGCAAAGACATATCAAAAATAGCCAAACGGCACTTATCTTGTGTAGTAGTATTACAAGATAGAGAGCTTAATTCCCAAAGTTAGTATCCAACGGGAGCCCGTTTCGCCGTAACATGCGGCTTCATCAGGGTTTAGATCGATATACGGGTTTAAGTGTTTGTCTTTCAAGTTGTTATCACACCTTGAAAGACAAACACTTAAACCCGTATATCGATCTAAACCCTGATGAAGCCGCATGTTACAGCGAAACGGGCTCCTGTTGGATACTAACTTTGGGAATTAAGCTCTCTATCTTGTAATACTACTACACAAGATAAGTGCCGTTTGGCTATTTTTGATATGTATTTGCTTTAATTTGCGTGTTTGCACCATTTTGCTGCTATTTTCTGTGCTCTTTATACTTGCACAATCTAATTGTTGCTTATTTGCACAATAGATATTTTTTGTGTGCCTTTTTGCAGATGATACCAAGATTTGTAACAGAGTAGACACCGAAGAGGGAGTGGAAAATATGAAAAAGGATCTGCAAAAGTTAGAGGAATGGTCTAATGCCTGGCAACTAAAATTCAATGCAAAGAAATGCAGAGTAATGCATTTGGGGATTAATAATAGGAAGGAACCATATATTCTGGGAGGAGAGAAGCTGATATGCACGGATGGGGAGAGGGACCTTGGGGTGATAGTGTCCGAAGATATAAAGGCGAAAAAACAGTGTGACGAGGCAGTGGCTGCTGCCAGAAGGATGCTGGGCTGTATAAAGAGAGGCATAGTCAGTAGAAGGAAGAAGGTGTTGATGCCCCTGTACAGGTCATTGGTAAGGCCCCACTTGGAGTATTGTGTTCAGTTTTGGAGACCGTATCTGGCGAAGGACTGGCTCCCAGTATACTCCAGAGTCCTCTACAAATGTGCCTGCATAGCCTTCAAGATTCTACATGGCGTCCTTCCTCCTGTTATCCCACTCTTCTGGAATTCCTCAAACCCGCTCTCGACTAGATCCTCCCAAAAATTGAAACTATCTTTCCCTTCTATAAAAGGTATATCCCGCGCAGGAAAACTTGGAACATCCCTCCCCTTTAGAACCACAGAACTCTGGAACAACCTTTCATCCCCGCTCAGAAATTCTAGCTCCTTCCAATCCTTCCGCAAACACTTGAAAACTTGGCTCTTTTCAAAAATCTAATCACCTCCCGTGCTCTAGTATCCTGTCCCCCTCTATCTCCTCAGTCCCTCTCCTATTTCCTTTCCTTGTAGTTCCTTTCCTCTCAACCTCTGTAAACCGTGCCGAGCTCTGCGCACGCGGAGATGGTGCGGTATACAAACCTAAGGTTTAGTTTAGTTTAGTTAGTTTAGGCGGTCCAGAGGAGGGCAACAAAAATGATAGGAGGCTTGCGCCAGAAGACGTATGAGGAGAGACTGGAAGCCCTGAATATGTATACCCTAGAGAAAAGGAGAGACAGGGAAGATATGATTCAGACGTTCAAATACTTGAAGGGTATTAACGTAGAACAAAATATTTTCCAGAGAAAGGAAAATGGTAAAACCAGAGGACATAATTTGAGGTTGAGTGGTGGTAGATTCAGGGGCAATGTTAGGAAATTCTACTTTATGGAGAGGGTAGTGGATGCCTGGAATGCGCTCCCGAGAGAGGTGGTGGAGAGTAAAACTGTGACTGAGTTCAAAGAAGCGTGGGATGAACACAGAGGATTTAGAATCAGAAAATAATATTAAATATTGAACTAAGGCCAGTACTGGCCAGTACTGCACGGTCTGTGTTTGTATATGGCCGTTGGGTGGAGAATGGGCTGGGGAGGGCTTCAATGGCTGGGAGGGTGTAGATGGGCTGGAGTAAGTCTTAACAGAGATTTTGGCAGTTGGAATCCAAGCACAGTACTGGGTAAAGCTTTGGATTCTTGCCCAGAAATAGCTAAGAAGAAAAAAAATAAAAAATTTAAATTGAATCAGGTTGGGCAGACTGGATGGGCCATTCGGGTCTTTATCTGCCGTCATCTACTGTGTTACTATGTTACTATGTAGTCTGCTCCAATTTAACTTCTTTTGAACCAGGCACCCTTAACTGATCTATTTGTGAGGATCACAAAAGCCTCCCAGATGAGTATTTCGATAATTTCTTACACGGATACTCAGGGGATGAAAGATGCCATGCTTTAAAAACTAAACAAAACAACTTAAACTCAATGCATTTGGTAACAAGTAACCAATGCAATTTATACATAAGACTAGGGTTATGTGATCATTAGCCTTACTTGATCTCCAAAAGAGAGTGTTACAATAGTTTAAGGCCTGGATTCTCTAAATGACTTTGGATATTTAGGTGCTGAACTTGTTGTTTTTTTTAATATTTTTATTAATTTTTCAGTCTAAAAACAGTGCATAAAGGAATTGCATACAAATAATTTGAAAAACAGCACTTACATCCATCAATAAATACCTGAGAAATCATTTTCTCCCACCCACCCTAATTCCAATTTATTCAATTAAACCATACAACAGTACATACATATAATTAATAAACAAATCCTAAAATAATATCCCTCTCCCTCCCATCCACCCCCCTTCCCTGGATATGCAAATAAAACTGGTAACAGGGGAATATACCATTTAATTATAATTAATAAAATTGGTCAATGGACCCCCACGTCAGTTTAAACAACTTATTATTACCCATTTGTTCAGAATTAATTTTCTCGTATTTATAACACAAGCATAATGAATTCCACCAAAAAGTGAAATTTAATGTCAAAATTCTTCCAATATTTAGTGACCATTTGCATGGCTACCCCAGTCATTATAGCAAGTAATCTGATTTTATGTCTATCTAGTGGAGGTGTAAGAGATAACAATGTCCCACAGATTACTACTTCATACAACAGCGGAACCACAGTCTCCAGAATCAAACTAATATGTCCTCATATAGATTTCCAAAAGTTGAGTATCAAAGGACAATAGAACAACAGATGATCCAGTGTCCCTATGTCTAGATGATAGTGCCAGCATCTATTAGATTTTTTTAATTATATTTATCTTTATTTAACATAAAAAAAAATACCTTTGATAAGGAAAATAACAATCCCATTGGGAAATAACACCCTTAATATAATATAATATAACATAAATTTGTACTATGGTTATAGTCCACAAATTAAGGAGAAAGAATCAAGCCCAATCAAGAGTAGTTGAATTAAAAAGAAAAATGAAACTTATCAATATACTCATTAATACAGAGCAAATCAGTTGTATAATACTAAACAGTCTGGGTGGTGGTATCAGTTGGCATCTGTAAGGTTATGGAAGCAGCTTTACCTTCCAAGAAAAATTGTAATTGATCAGGTTAATAAAAGACATATCTATTAATTTGGTAATTTATACAACATTTACATGGAAAGCGCAGCTGAAAGGTATCTTCTAAAGACAATACTGATTGACGTAACAGTAGAAATTTTTTCTGACGCAATTGAGTCCATTTAGAAATATCAGGAAAACAGCTAGTTTTGAACCAAAAAATTCAACATTCTCAGTTCTAAAGAATAGACGAAGAACTGCTTCTTTGTCTTATAAAAAAACAAAGGTTACAAGAAGTGTAGCCCTTACAGAAATTTCCGATAGTGAAGATTCCAGAATATCTGTAATATTTAATTTTGCAGGATGATTTTCCAAAACCTGTTTTGCTTCCTTAGGAATATTTAAATAGTATAATTTCTGCAATGGTGGTATAGATGTCTCCGAATATTTAGAACTGAAGTTAGAAACTGTTGAAAAAGTTCCTTAGGTGATTGTAACCTGGAAACCGGAAAATTAATTAGTCTTAAGTTTAAGTTCCTATTTGCATTCTCCAGGTTCTCAATCTTCCTGGTCAACAATACTTTGTCCTTAACCTGAAGATTAGAAGAATTCTGTAAATCAGAAACCTGTTTTTCACCTTTATTTAATCTTTGGTCGTGATGTTGAATTTTTTCTTCTAAATTTTCCAATTGTAATGAGGAAGTTTGTGATTTTGAACTATCTAACTTTTGTAATCTAACAGGGGTCCAAAAATTTCTGTGCAACAAAAAAAAAAACATGTTTGTCTCATAGATGCTGACACTGTACATCTCATCCTCCAAGTCCAATCCATGGCCATTGAGTAGCAGAAATGTGTTGCTTTATCTCAATGCTCCAAATGTCTCTTAGACTAGTTTTAGGTTTTTTTATTCAGATATTATTATATACTGCTTGGCTGCCTGATACCCTAGCAAATTTGTCTGGAAGCACAGGCCCAGCAAACTATACTGATTTTTTAAGTTGCGCCAATCAGGGAACCCCTTCTGAATGGCCTGCTTCAAATGCAGCCACTTATATGTTTGAGATTTTGTAATGCCGAATGATTGTTGCAGTTGTGAAAAATCAAGCATTTTCCCATTTGATAACACATCATCTAAAGTACATATACCTAAGGACAGACCTCTTCAAAAGCCATCACAACACTGCCAGCCACAAGCTGAGAGGAAGGAAGAATTGGAGAGAAAACAGAAGAGAAAAAAGAGAAAGAGAGAGCACAGTATAAGAGGAAGAAAAGCAACAAGAGTAACAGTGTGAGGCAGACAGAGAACAGAGTATGAGGGGGATGCAGGAAGAGCAAAAAAAAAAAAGCTGAATATAAGAAGCAAAAAGAGATAGCAGAGGGAAAGGATGAAAAAAGAGTTAAGGGAAATAAAACAATGAAGGAGATAGAAAGAATTCAAGAAAGTTGAAAGATCATTGAGAACAAAGTACAAGAAAAGGGAGAACAGAGTAAAAACAAGTCAAGGAAAAGGAGAGAAAGAGATGTTAAAGTATAAGATAAAACAGAAAGCAGTATAGACCAGTGTTTCCCAACTGAGAAATAAAAGGAAGACCCAATTCATATTCTAGTATCTCATAAAAATTACTTTATATCAAATTCTAAAAAGAACAGTAAAAATCTTCATTCCTACCATAAAAATAATAAATATAATTTAGTTCATTTCAAAAAGCCCATTAACTTAAAATTAATTTCAATTACATATTAAATCTAACGCAAATAGCATCAAGGACTACTGAAAACTAATTTCCTTTTACATTAGAACAGAAATTCCCTTCTCCAATTTGCTGTTACCCTTGCAAAATCCGGTACAATATGTATTTTATGTTCATGCCATTTGAGCATTTTTAACTGCCTGGCCATGTTTAGAATGTCCAGTGTCTTCTGAAATCTGAGTAACTTACATATAAGAGGCCTGGGAGCTTTCTGTCCATTAATAGCTCTGGATAGAACTCTATGAGCTTTCTCAATTTCAAATGGATGTTTAAAGATTAGTGATAGAATCTGTGGCAGCAGGTCCTCCAAGAAGAAGATAGGATTTGATCCTTCTGCCCCCTCCACTAATCTCAAAATCTTGATGTTACATCTGCGGCTCCTGATACTGACATCTTCTAATTCTTTGGAAATGCAAGATATATCTTTTTGTGCAGTTTGAACTGAAAGTAAACTGCACCTTTAATTGTTGGGATAAGGTATGTACTTCTTCTTCAACCAGGTTTAATTTTGTAATATTGTCTTCGAGCAGGGCTGCTATACTATTCAATTTATCCATCAGCTGCTCAAATTCTGAGGTCTCCTTTGGAAGGGGGATTTTAGATGGGATTGGAGGGTCAGGCTTGGCCCGCTTGGCATTTTTCCCTACCGCAAATGCTGCCTCTAATTTTGACTGCATCCCAGAAGCCATTCTTATACTTGATGGATTTAGTAAGGGAATTTGCCTGTTTTAGAATAAAAATTTCCAGATTTGCTCTGAGTAATCAGTTTAGTGGTGCAGATGAAGGAGGAGCTGTGGAATCACATGACCATCTTGGCTGCAGGCAAGCCACACCCCTCTGAACTTGTATTTCTTTTTAATTGGCTTAATTGGTTGGTAATCTTTAGATGATAACAGAGTAGCTTTACCTCATATTTCTAAAGCTCATTTGGCATCTACTAGAAATTGTGCTTTTTTCTACCTAGCACTAGTTTTATGGAATAGTTTACCATTGAAATTAAGGAAAGAAGAATCCTTAGTAAGGTTTAAAGTCATATTATTTTAAATTAGCTTTTTCTTTGGAATCTGCGTTTTGAATTCCTTGGTATTTTCTGCATGTAAACTTATCTGGTATGTTTGAATTATCTTTCCTATTTTAATAGAGTTGCTTTATGTCTGTATTGTATTATTTTGTAGACTGTTTTCTTATCTGAAGTATAAGTGGTATAGCAAGAGTTTTAACAAACATAAACATAATTGACCATGCCAGTTTTCAGCCAATCAGACAAATAATAAAAATTAAGTAATTTAAGAGTTTGGTGCTGAACTCTTAGGATGCCTAGTGATGCCTAAGTAGAGGTGTCATCCAACATCTAGGGATGCCTAGCGATGCCTATGATATAAAGTAGGAGTGGTTATGGGCAGAGAATAGGTGTGGTTGACTTAGGCATTGTTAGATGTCTGATATAAGTACTGCCAAATTAGGCAAGTCAAAAGCTTGCCTAATGGAGTAGTGCCTATGTCTAGGGTGCCTAGCAACACCTAAGTCCGCTTAGGAACCGCTTGGCATGACTCAGTAAACTGTGCCATTTTTTTTTATTGGCAAGCATGCTGAGTGGCACTAACAAAGTAGGTGCTGCTTGGTGCCTTTTATAGAATCTGGCACTATGTTCCTACTGGAAGAAATGATTTGAAAAGGAACAATATCTAACTGAACTGCCAATGAATTTATCAAACACACAATTTGCTCCACTTAGTAGCTGAAACAGACTTAAACTGATCCCACATTTCGGTTGCTGGAGCTCACTGTCTTGGCCATAGTTTCCAGTGGTAACCCCTTCATTTCTGCTCATTGGTCTGCAGCTCACTCTCCTCCTCCCACTCGGGGTTTGGCATTTGTCTCCTCTCTCAATTCCTGCTCCACTGATCTACCTTTAAGGAGGCCTTCTGTTGGTCCCCAGTAGTGGTAGCTTTGCACATATACTGCCTGCAGCCTGCTCCAAAGCTTTCCCTATGGCTGTTCCTCCTTTTCCTGACATCACTTCAAAGGGAAAGCTTTAAATCAGGCTGCAGACAGCATATGCACAACACTGCTGTTGCTTGGGACCAACAAAAGATTATCTTTAAGATAGACTGGCACAGGATGTGTGATGTTGAATCACGGGTGGGGTGAAAGATGCTGTACTGTACTGAAGACAAGTGTTTTGAGTGGAGAGAAGAAGAGATGTTTAGAGGAGACGGGAGATGTTACACCATGATTATACTAAATCTTGATTAATTTTTGCAATTCTAATCAATTAACTGTGATTATCTTGCAGCCCTAAATTCAGGAGGAGAATAAACAGTGGAGTGCTGCAGAAATCTGTACTGGGTCCTCTGCTATTTAACTTATTTATTAATGATCTGGAAATTGGAACGACGAGTGAGGTGATTAAATTTTCAGATGATACAAAACTGTTCAAAGTCGTTAAAACGCATGCAGATTATGAAAAATTTAGGCAGACCTTAGGAAATTTGAAGACTGGGCGTCCAAGTAGCAGATAAAATTTAATGTGGACAAATGTGTGAACAAATGTAAAGTGATGCACATTGGGAAGAATAACCAAAATCACAGTTACCGGATGCTAGGATCCACCTTCGGGGTTAGCACCCAAGAAAAGGATCTGGACTTCCGCCCAATGTGCAGTGGCAGCCAGAAAAGCAAACAAAATGCTAAGAATTATTAAAGGGATGGTTAACAAGGCTAAAATGTTTTAATGCCTCTGTATCGCTCTGTGGTGCAACCTCACCTGGAGTATTGTGTTCAATTCTGGTCTTCTTATCTCAAGAAATATATACCAGCACTAGAAAAGGTTCAAAGAAGAGCAACCAAGATGATAACAGGGGATGGAACTCCTCTTGTATGAGGAAAGACTAAAAATATTAGGGCTCTTAAGTTTGGAAAAGAGATGGCTGAGGGGGAGATATGATTAAAGTCTACAAAATTCAGAGTCGAGTAGAACGGGTACAAGTGTATCAATTTTTCACTCCATCAAAAATTACAAAGACTAGATTACACTCAATGAAGTTCCAGGGAAATACTTTTAAAACCAATAGGAAATATTTTTTCACTCAGAGAATAGTTAAGCTCTGGAATGCATTGCTAGAGGTTGTGGTAAGAGTGGACAGCGTTGTTAGTTTTGAAAAGAGTTTGGACAATTTCCTGGAGGAAAATTCCATAGTCTGTTGCTGAGAGACATTGGGCAAACCACTGCTTGCCCTGGATCGGTAGCATGGAATGTTGCTACTCTTTAGGTTTTGGCCATGTACTAGTGACCTGGATTGGCCACCGTGAAAATGGGCTACTGGGCTTGATGAACCCTTGATCTGACCTAGTAAGGCTATTCTTATGTTCTGCAGTGGTTATCTGGTCACTTTGGATACCTATTTGGAACTTATACCTATTTTTACATCATCTAACTCACAATGTTTACGTTTCATCCAGGATGTCTAGTAAAACATTCTGCAGGAGAACTAAGTCTAGATCAGGGGTAGGCAATTCCGGTCCTTGAGAGCCGGAGCCAGGTCAGATTTTTAGGATATCCACAATGAATATGTACGAGATGGATTTTCATGCCTCCTTGAGATGCAAATCTATCTCGTGCATATTTATTGTTAATATCCTGAAAACCTGACTTGGCTCCGGCTTTCGAGAACCAGAATTGCCTATCCCTGATCTAGGTGAACCCCTATCCCACCCACATACTGCTACAACCACTCCTCCAGATACACCCCTTTCAGCTCTTGGCGCACAGCAGCATTCAGAGGCATAAACAGTCTCACGGCACATCCAGAAAGTTGGTTTGATTATCGGCATTTGGACGACCTGTCTTTTAGGTCATCCAAGTGCCGACTTGGGTGGGTTTTTAGACATGTTTAAGTTTTGATTATGAGCCCCATGTTCTATAAACAGTGCCTTAAATTAGGAACCTAGTAGGCACCCTACTGGCGCTTAACATAATTGGCAAAGTGGTTAAAAATCGGTAAAAAAATGTAGGTGCCTACAAAAACAGCATCTTCATTGCGGCTATGGAGGTGCCTTAGAATGCCTAAGGTCAAACTTAGGTGTGGTTTGTAAGGTTTCCCCCCCCCAAAAAAAATGTAAGGTTTTGAAGGGGTAATGTTGAAGCAAAGGCAGCCTTACAATCCTCTAGGTCCGGGTTTGATACCCTCATTGGATATTCAGTAGGAAGTAAAATTACTGACAAAGACAGTAAGAGTGCTTGCATAAAGAATATAATGTGCAGAAATAGGCTTAATATTACAGAAAAGCAAAATTTATAAAGATTCATCAAGCATTACAATTGTACACAAAGAAATAGAAATGAGCTGTACAAATACAGAGAATGCTTCTGTGCTCTTGTGAATGAGAGAGAAAAGACAGTTTACCTGCCTTACAGAGTCCTGAGGAAAGAGAGAGGGGTAGGGGGGTGATGTTTCAGAGAGAGAGAGAGAGAGTGGGGAGTTCTAAGCTCCCATATTTATAAGTTTGAGGCTTGTTCTAAAAATAGAATCTATTGAAGCTAAGTACCCCTATCTTTTGTAAACTGTTTGAAACAATGATGATTAAGGTGAGTGGGGTGTGAGAGACTGGAGAAGAAAAGAGGGAGAAACTGTTCCTCACAGACTGGAGTTGAATGTAATTTCCAATATCACTCTGACAATGGTTTCTGATTAACCCTAGATCAGCTAAAGCAGGGGAGCAGCAGCAAGCACACTGAGAACGGGTGCACGTGGAGAGTGTGCACGTGGTGAGCGGGTGCTTGTAAGCAGTGGAGAGGGCTGAGATAGCAGAGCAGAGAGGAGTGGAGAAGCAGTCAGGAGGCGGAGGAAGCTGGTAAAAGGAGCAGAGAGGACAGGAGAGACAGTCGGGAGACAAAGGACGCTGCAAAGGGGAGCGGAGAGGTGCACAGTCAGCGGCAGAGAGGGAGGCGATCTGGTCACGGAGAGGTGAAGAGGCGGATAGTAGCTCCTCCCACCCCCCAATGTCACACACCCGATCTCCCCCCATAAAAGGGGACGAGCCAACGGCGCGCAGCGAAGGTGAGCGGCAAAGGCGCTCGCCTTAGCGAGAGCGCCTTTGCAAAGGGCCTCAAGAAGGGCATCAAGAAAGGGCTATCAACTCTAGCCGGTTTCTCAACTTATACAACTAGCTAATTAACCAACTGACTTCAGTCTTTCTTCAACTTTCTACCAAGTCTTTAAACTCTCAACTTTCAACTTTCTATCTAACCAACAAGCTACTAAAATCTTTCCCACTAGACAGGCAGACCTCACCAATCACTCTATCCCCAAACCATTTTAACAGGCAGACACGCTATTCTCTAACATTTAATCAGACTGACCTCTTTAGCACACTAACAAACAGATAACCTTAACTGACAATTGACCAACTATTAATTAACTACTCTATCCCTCAGACTAAGAACTAACTAACTACCTCTATCCATCCAACCTCAGCACTTTCTGACCAACACCTACAAATATCTTTAAAAAAAAAAACTTTTCTAAATGGCAGGTAGAACTAGAAGCGGCAAGACTTCAATCAAAACAGGCAGTGCAATCACCGGAAGTACCCAGGGGATGGCTATGGTCCTAGTACAGATGGAAGGGGAACCAGGACGGAAGGCAGAGGTCTCTGTACAGACCAAGGCCATCCCCTCAAAGATGTCTACAGTCTCAACGCAGACGGAAGTAAAGGATCAGCCAGACGAAAGCCTTTTGCTAGAGCTGAGGAGCCTGAGAGAGGAGGTTCAGCGCTTAAGGAGCATCCGAGACGACGAGACCTTCATCGATGGAGTCATCCAGGAGCTGTCTCAGATCACTGAACAGGAACCTGGCAAGACCACCCTGGGAACACCCAAAGCATCCAAACCTGCAAACTTGAGACCAACCGCCGAAATGCAGGAAGTGGCTGGAGACATTGACTCCTGGCAGCTGGTGACCTCCTCCACAGGAAAACGCAGAGGACCTAATTCTATCTCTTTCTCTCACATACAGTGCAGCTCTACATCGACACCACAAATCGCCCTGAGGAACAGATATCAGCTACTACAGGAAGGTCCTGAGAACGAGGTACAAGAAGTTAATCAACAGACGGTTCCAGTTCCGGAATCAACAGAACGGCCCACCCCTAAGAAGCGCAGAGTGGTGGTCATCGGGGATTCGCTACTGAGGGGCACCGAAGGACCAATTTGCAGATCAGACCTGCAATCAAGAGAGGTCTGCTGATTGCCAGGGGCCAGGATCTGGGAAGTAACCGCTTGTCTTGACAGACTCATCAAGCCCCGAGACCACTTCCCCATGATTCTCATCCATGTCGGAACCAACGACATTGCCAGGAGCACCCCAAACAGCATACCGGAAGACTTCAGGGCCTTGGGTGAGAAGCTGATTAGGGTGGATGCACAGGTGGTCTTCTCCTCGATCCTCCCAGTGAGGGGCAAGGGCAGTGCCAGGGAGGATCGCATCCAGAGGGCAAACGACTGGTTGCAGGGATGGTGCAAGGAGATGAACTTCGGGTTCCTGCACCATGGAGAGGCATTGCAAGGACTACAGGGACAAGATGAGTTACATCTGACCAGAAGAGGGAAGAACGTCCTTGGACACCGTCTGGCCCGCTTACTTCACTGGGCTTTAAACTAGGTAATTTGGGGGAGGGTACGGGCACAAACAACCTACCTGGCGAGCTAAACTGCCAATACTTTTAGAGGCTGAGGTAAGTAGTCACCAAAATTCTGGGTCTGGGGCGAGTATACACACTTTCGAGTCTGGGGTAGGTTCACATTATAATTCTGGGTCACATTGTAATTCTGGGTCTAGGGGAAGTACACATTGTAATTCTGGATCTAGGCGGAGTACACATTGCAATTCTGGGAATGTGGAGAGTACACATTGTAATTCCGGGACTAAGGGCAGTACATATTATAATCCTGGGTCCAGCGGGGGTACACACATTGCAACTTGCACCAAAGGAGTTCAAGTAGCCCATGCGGGAACACCTCCACAGGGTACACACATTTCCGTGTTTGGGATAGGTACACAATGTAGTTCTGGGTCTGGGGAGTCTGTGATAGGTGCACGATGTAGTTCTGGGTCTAGTGAGATTTCAAAAGATGCGAATAATGCTAAAAGTGTCCAAGTAGCTCAAGCGGGAATATCCCCACTGAGACGTAATAAAAATACAATGTGAAGGGCTATGTATGTCAACGCACACAGTTTGAGAAACAAGATCCTGGAATTGGAAACAGAAATAAGGAATGCCAACCTGGATGTGGTGGCGATAACTGAGACCTGGCTCACAGAATCCCACGGGTGGGACATGGTCATACCGGGTTACAACTTGCTTCGCCGGGACAGGGAGGGCAGAATGGGAGGAGGTGTATCATTATATACAAAAGATGACATTAAGGTCACAAGGATCGCAGATGTCCAGTACACTGGGGAATCCCTTTGGGTTAATTTGGCCAGAGGGAAGGACAAATGCCTGTATCTTGGCATAATTTACAGACCCCCAAGACAACAGGATGACCTGGATATGGAATTAATCGCAGATATAGAGAATTTTACCTTGCGTGGGGACACAGTATTGTTGGGTGACTTCAACATGCCTGATGTGGATTGGGACACACTTACCGCTGCTTCCGGCAGCAGCAGGAGGCTATTAAACTCTTTGAAGGGAGCACGTCTCAGGCAACTGGTGTTGGACCCAACAAGGGATCAGGCAATACTGGACCTGTTACTTACCAATGGTGAAAGTGTCACAGAGGTCTCAGTGGGAGACACATTGGCCTCCAATGATGGTTCAATCTTAGGAAAGGCTTCACTAAATCTACCACAGTGACCAAGGTCCTCAAATTCAAGGACACAAACTTCCAAGACATGGGTGGCTTTGTTCACCAGGCGCTACAAAACCAAGCAGAAACCGATATCGTGGAAGAAATGTGGTTGACTTTGAAAGCCACCATACAGGAAGCGACAAACCGCTATGTTAAATTAGTAAGTAAATGGCGAAGGAACAATATGCCGCAGTGGTTCACTGCAGAGATCTCAGACCTCATCAAGGAGAAGAAAAAAGCATTCATCTCTTACAAACAATCGGGGACACGGGACTCTAGAGCAGACTATCTGACCAAGTCAAAAGCCATCAAAACAGCAGTTAGGGAGGCTAAATTCCATATGGAGGAGTCTCTAGCGAAGGGATTTATCCAGAAGGGAGATAAATCCTTCTTCAGGTATATCAGTGACAGAAGTCGGGATAGTACATCTTAGGAAACCAGACGGAGACTATGTGGAAAAAGACTTGGAAAAAGCCCAACTGCTAAATGAATACTTCTGCTCAGTCTTCATCCGAGAGGCTCCGGGGCTCGGCCCTCAGCTACAGACAAGGGTTGACTCAGTTGACCCATTTAGTAATTTTGAGTTTATGCCCAGCAGTGTCTACAGTGATCTATCAAAGCTCAAGGTTAACAAGGCAATGGGACCTGACAACCTACACCCCAGGGTGCTCAGGGAGTTGAGTGATGTCTTGGCGGAACCACTGTCCGCACTCTTCAACCTCTCCCTTAGTACAGGCAGCATCCTGTTGGACTGGAAGACAGTTAACGTCATTCCACTCCACAAGAAGGGCACTAAGATAGAGGCAGCAAACTACAGACCAGTGAGTCTCACATCAATAGTGAGCAAATTAATGGAAACTCTAATCAAACACCAATTGGATACGATCCTGAATGAGGAGAATCTACGGGATCCCCGTCAACATGGATTTACTAAGGGGAGATCTGCCAATCCAACCTGATCAGCTTCTTTGACTAGGTGACGTGGAAGCTGGATGTTGGGGAGTCCCTGGACATCGTATACCTGGACTTTAACAAAGCATTCGATAGCGTACCACACCGCAGGTTGCTGAGCAAGATGAGTTCTATAGGATTGGGTGACACATTGACAAAATGGGTTGGGAACTGGCTTGAAGGTAGGCTTCAAAGGGTAGTGGTGAACGGCACCCCCTCTGAAATGGCTGAGGTGATCAGTGGAGTGCCCCAGGGCTCGGTCTTGGGCCCTATCTTATTCAACATCTTTATAAGAGACTTGGCAGAAGGGCTCCGAGGTAAAATAACATTATTCGCTGATGACGCCAAACTAAGCAATGTAGTGGGCAAAAACACAACGGACAAAAATTCAATGCCCGACAACATGATGCACGACCTACTCCTACTGAAGCGCTGGTCTAGGACCTGGCAACTCAGCTTCAATGCCAAAAAATGCAAAGTTATGCACCTGGGCAGCCAAAATCCATGCAAGACTTATACCCTTAATGGCGAGATCCTAACAAGAACGGTAGCGGAACGAGACTTAGGAGTGATTGTCAGTGAGGACATGAAGGCTGCCAATCAAATAGAGCAAGCTTCATCCAAGGCAAGACAAATCATAGGTTGCATACGCAGGGGTTTCGTCAGCCGTAAGCCTGAGGTCATTATGCCACTATATAGATCCATGGTAAGGCCCCACCTGGAATACTGTGTGCAATTCTGGAGGCTGCATTATCGCAAGGATGTGCTGAGACTGGAGTCGGTCCAGAGAATGGCCACCCGGATGGTCTCAGGACTTAAGGATCTCCCTTACGAAGAACGGCTAGATAAACTACAGCTATACTCGCTCAAGGAGCGCAGAGAGAGGGGAGACATGATCGAGACGTTCAAGTATCTCACGGGCCGCATTGAAGCGGAGGAAGATATCTTTTTTTTCAAGGGTCCCACGGCAACAAGGGGACATCCGTGGAAAATCAGGGGCGGGAAATCGCGGTGACACCAGGAAATTATTTTTCATTGAAAGGGTGGTTGATCGCTGGAATAGTCTTCCACTTCAGGTGATTGAGGCCAGCCTCAATCAGGCCGTGCCTGATTTTAAGGCCAAATGGGATCGACACGTGGGATCTATTCACAGGGTAATGGTAGGGGTGGGTCATTAGGTGGGCAGACTGGATGGGCAGTGGCCCTTATCTGCCGTCTATTTCTATGTTTCTATGTTTCTAACCCTAACTATCTGGGTTAGACCATGCACCTGAGCTTACTGTATATCTTAAGCTGTCCATCTTAAGCACCAGATATTAACACATCTTAACTGTCTTTAGCACATCTTCGCACCTCTTAGTCTTCCCCCTCTCCAACATAACCCCCGAGACAAACAACCACCTAGCTTCAATCCTAACGCAAATCGAACTATGGATGGCCGACTTCAAACTGAAACTCAACTCAGATAAAAGCAAATTCTTCCTGGCAAGCCCAAACAACAAAATCAAAGACACCTCAATCTCCCTGAATGGCCAAGTCTTTCCCTTAACAAACTCCTTAAAAATCCTCGGCGTGACTCTCGAACGCAACCTTACCTTCGAAGCTCACACCGACCTTCTGGTCAAAAAAGGCTTCGCTACCTTATGGAAGCTAAGATCCATCAGAAAATACTTTGACACCCCCTCATTCCGCCTACTTGTGCAATCCTCCATCTTAAGTCTAATCGACTACTGCAACATCATCTACCTGGGATCTTTCAAAAAAACTACACAAAGATTGTGAATCATTCAAAACATGGCAATCCGACTGATCTTCGGACTAAAAAAATGGGAACACATAACTCCCTATTACCACAAACTTCACTGGCTACCCCTGGAAGCAAGAGTGCTATTCAAGTTCGCCTGTTTCTGCTACAAATCCATCCATGACTCGGCCCCCCTTTACTTAGTACCCCCATTTTATCCTAGACCGCCCATCCAAACTCACACGTAGAACCCATCTGTTTAGCTACCCTACCCTAAGGACCTGCCGTTACAAAAGATATCTAAATAGAAATCTTGCCTTCCAAGCAGGTCAGCACAATAACTGGCTGGCCCACATCATCTCACGCACTTCATCCTACTTAAACTTCAGGAAACTACTAAAAACTAATCTTTTCACCCGATTCATACCCTAAAACCCCTATGCCCACCCTAGCCCCTTCTTTGCTGACTGTACCATCCTTCATCGATTGCACCACTGCTCGCTGATTATTCTATTTTTCTCTCTGTTTGTACCATTTTTTTTTCTCTGCCACCTATTTTCTCTGATTGTAACATTGTACCATTTTCGCTGATTGTCCAGCCCTTCTTCATTGTAAACCACCTCGAACTACTATGGCTTTGGTGGTATATAAGAAATAAAATTATTATTATTATTATTATCAAGGTTGGCACAATGTGTGGCAGTGGCAAAGAAAGCAAATAGAATGTTAGGCATGATAAAGAAAGGAATCACGAGTAGATTGGAGAAAGTTATAATGCCGCTTTATAGGGCAATGGTCAGACCACACTTGGAATACTGTGTCCAACATTGGTCTCCCAACCTAAAGAAGGATATATAACTGCTGGAGAGAGTGCAGAGACGAGCAACAAAGCTAATAAAAGGTATGGAGAACTTGGAATATGAGGAACGACTTAAGAGACTGGGATTGTTCTCCCTTGAGAAAAGGAGACTGCGAAGGGATATGATCGAGACTTTCAAAATACTGAAAGGAATTGACAAAATAGAGCAGGAAAAAAAATTATTTACAATGTCCAATGTGACACGGACAAGAGGAACATAAGAACATAAGAATTTGCCTCCGCTGGTTCAGACCAGAGGTCCATCGCACCCAGCAGTCCGCACCCGCGGCGGCCCATCAGGTCCATGACCTGTCATGTTTACTTGATTTAGCCCTATAGCCCCCTTGTTTTTATCTTTACTCTTTCCATACTCTTATCTACCCTTATCTGTATCCCTCAATCCCCCTATCCTTCAGGAATCCATCCAATCCCTCTTTGAATCCCCGTAGCGTATTCTGCCCGACCACTTCCTCCGGGAGCGCGTTCCATGTGTCCACAACCCTCTGTGTGAAGAAGAACCTCCTGGCATTGGTTCTAAACTTGTCCCCTTCCAGTTTCTCCGAGTGCCCTCTTGTGCCTGTGGTTCCCCGTAGTTTGAATAATCTATCCTTGTCTACCTTCTCCATACTCCTCATGATCTTGAAAGTTTCTATCATGTCTCCCCTAAGCCTCATCTTTTCCAGGGAGAAGAGTCCCAACTTGTCCAGCCTGTCAGCGTATGAACAGTCCTCCAACAGTCCTGAAACTAAAGGGAGATAAGTCCAGGACAAATATAAGGAAGTTCTTCTTCACGCAACAAGTGGTGGATACCTGGAATGCTCTCCCAGAGGAGGTTATTGCGGAATCCACCGTTCTAGGATTTAAAAGCAAACTAGATGCACATCTCCTTACGAGAGGCATAGAGGGATATGGGTGACTAAAATTACGCCAAGTGTACACCTGGCAGACTTGATGGACCAAAGGTCTGATCTGGAGATGGCAGTTTTTATGCTTTTATGTTACCTTTAAGCACTGATATAATTTTGGCATTCTGGGGCAATCTAAGGCTGTCTGCACTGACATGCCCTAAGGTCAGATATGAATGATATGATCTCCCATAGGCCTTTGCTGACATTGGTTAGGCCAACCGAAAATGAGCAATGCTAGGCTGACATGTTTAATGCCGGAAATGACCTTAGGCATTCTCAGGTGCTTTTGTAGACGTGATTCATGTCAAACAGGTGCCAGAAATGTAAAACTCTGGCTTACATTTCCAGTGCCTATGTTTAAGGTAGCCATGATTCTACAAATGGCACCATTGTGTGATTGACACATGATCATTGGCCGTTTTTTGGGCAGCTGCTGTTATTAGCGCCATTTGTAGAATCTGACCCTAAGGGATCTCGTGTTGATCACACGTTTATCAGTTGGCATGCGGCTGTGCTATCCGATTAGCACTAGGCACATCTACTCTCCTTCCCAAACATGCTAAAAATATTTTCTATTTTTTAACATATGAGTAGCATATGCGAAACACAAAACTACCACGAGATGGCTGATTGACCCCCACAGTAGTGGATTTTAAACTGTGGTAAGCATATGTTAGTGCTTATCACAGCTTAGTAAAAGGGCCACTTAGGTATTATTTTAGCACTGAATGTCTGTTTAAGATTTATTTGTATTAATCCAGCTTATTTAGCTTCCCCAGTAGGTATATTGAGCTACTATCTACTACAATTCTGCTGCCTCCTAAGTAGGCCCTTGTGTGACTGCTTGACATTATTGCTATTATGATATGGTAGAATTGCTTTACAGGTCCTGAGTGACTTTTGTAGTGATTTTTATTAGTTTACAGTATGCCTAGTACTGGTTTTTGGTTTTGTATTTAGCTCACACATTTCCCAGTAGTAGCTCAAAGTGAGTTTCATTCAGGTACATTAGATAACTAGTATTTTCCTATTTCCTGGAAGGCTTACAATTTAAATCTATATATGAAGGGATGGAGATTTAAGTGATTACATTGCATTAAGTGCATGATAAGTAGCACATGCTGTGAAATGTGCAGTTAGCATAGACCATCTCAAGAGGTGATATTAAGTGCATCCGCTTTCATTGGACTTGATATTAATGTGTGGTAGGGAACTTGTGAGTGCAAAAACTGCTTTTATCAAGGGCCTCTTTTATCAAATTGTGCTAGTAGTTTGTAGTGCAGTGAGTTGTACTGAATAGCTCGCGCTGCTCCCGACGCTCATAGAGTTCCTATGAGCATCAGGAGCAGCGCAGGCCATTCAGAGCAGCTCTCTGCGCTAACAACTGCTAGCGCAGTTTGATCGAAGAGGCCCAAGTGTTAATTTTGTCTGATAATGTGCAGTAGGTGAAAATACTTAACATACCGTAGTGAACAGTTCCTCTTGCGCTTGATAGATCACAAGTATTTAAATGGAATTTTGTGGCTTACGACATGAGCATGTCAATTAATTTTGTCCATCTTGCTAAAATATACTCTATAGTAAAATAGTTTTTGGGCTTCTTTTACTTAGCTGCGCTTGCGGTTTTAGCATGCGCGCTAGACGTTAATGCCACCATTGAGCTGGTGTTAGTTTTTACACATAGCACGGGGGCAGCGTGCACTAAAAATGTTAGCGCACCTTAGTAAATGAGGGTTTTTTTGTTTTTTTTTACAAATAAAGGATACATAATTTTTCCTGTTTTTATATTCAGTGGTTTACAAAATTTATGTTTTTGAAATAAATCTGCTATTGAAAATAAGGAACACTTTTATATTATTTTATTTTGATACATTTAAAAACTTTCCCTCCCCACTTCCCTCTCATTCCACATACGTCAGTGCAAACTTGTTCACTATTCTTTTTTTTAACTTTATCTTTATTGAATTTTCAAACTAATCACAAGATAACTTTGTTCAATAAAATCAGTTGTAAATGGTACAAATACAAATTAAATCATTTCTCTAAAGAAACAAATTAAGCTTTCTTAGACCACAATCAATCCTTGGAGAATTCCTGGAAAATGTGAAGAGAAACAATAATTCTTACAACAACATAATATAAAAGAATAGGCTTAGCAGTAAGGTTCCCTGTACAACTTGTTTAACACTAACAGTAGACAGTTTCTTCATATCAAGAAATGCGCGCAAGTGTTCAGGTGCAAAAAAAACCCATATTTAATTGCAAGATACTTAACTAAACATTTACATGGATAGGCTAAGAGAAAAGTTGCTCCCAGCGTCACTGTCTCAATTCTCATTGCCAAGAAAAGTTTACATCTCTCTTGTGTTTGTCTTGCGACATCTGGGTATGTCCAAACCCTTTTCCCCAGAAAAGGTGATTGAGAATTTTGAAAGTATAATCTGAGGAGTGAATTAGCGTCTTGCTCAAACACAAAAGAAACCAGTAAAGTGGCTCACTCTGTGGAGTCTGTTAGTAATGATTCAAGTATACCTGTAAGATTTAGTAAGATTTAATTGCTCCACAGCTGGACCTTGAGGAGTTTGAGGAGTGTCTCCTAACTTTTTTGTATGAATATAATAAATATGATTAACCGGAGGAATTAAGTCAACTGAATATTTCAATACTTCAATAAGATATTTTCTTAGCATTTCCTTAGGTGACATTCCAATTGAAAAAGGAAAATTGAGAATTTGCACATTTAATCTTCTATTATAATTTTCCAATTGTTCTATTTTCTTATTCAAATTTATTTTATCTTTGACCAATTCTGAAGATAGAGTTTGTAAATCAGTAACTTTAGTCTTGACCTGGGATACTTCCACATTGGTCTATAGTACCTTGCAGTTTCTCTCCCAAGGCATTAACAGTACTCTCGAGCGCTGCAATTTCTTTAGAAGAGCTGGAAACTGTTGTGTTAATCTTCATGAGAGCCTCCCATATGCTCTTAAGTGACACTGCCTCAGATCTCTTTGATTGGGGAGAAATCTCCAAAGTTTCTCCTGCCTCCAGCTTCTTCTGTGCGGCTACAGCCCCTGCTCCTGGGGGCCTCCCTCGAGAGTACCAAATCGGGAGTCACATCCGGGTCAGCCGTGTCGGGTGCTGGGAACGGCGGTGGGACTGACATCAGGGGGGGGAGAGAGATACCTCCCAGTCCGAGTCCCCAGCCTCTCTTCCAGCCAGGGTGCCACCAGACTCTGCCCCGATGAGAGGAGAACCTGCCCCGACGAACTCGAGCATGGAGCGCTGTGAGGAAGTGGAAGTTTGTGCCGAAGGGGGATCGGCTTGAAGTACTCCCTTCCTCTTTGAGTGTGGCATGGTCAAGATTGCTGCAGCATAAACTGAGACGCTCCTGCAGATCGAAGTAAGAGACGCCGAGGGTAAGCTGCCGCCATCTTGGAATCCTCCCTCCTTGTTCACTATTTTTAACATGTGATAAGACATTTATTTTAATTTGCCCCTTTTTATTTCTTTTTAATCTCATTTTATTGTACACCGTTTAGACACATGTTTGATAGACGTTATATCAAAAATAAAGAAACTTGAAACTTTAATAAGCAGTCAAAAAGACTTACCCCCTCTTTTACGAAACTGCGGTAGCATTTTCTAGTACAGGGAGCCGTGCTGAATGGCCCACACTCATAGGAATTCAAGCGTCGGGAACAGTGCTGGCCATTCAGCGCGTCTCCCCGCTCTAGAAACTGCTATTGCAGTTTCATAAAAGGAGGCTTTAATGTAAAAGAAAGTAAACACACCATACCATAATGCCTAGATGCTCCAAAACCATCAACTAGTCCCTTCTGTACCAGAATAGAATACCATTACAGAAATTCTCTAAATCTGTACTGTTAACACCACTATAGATGTTCTTGTATGGAAAACCATCACAGAAACACTCAAACTTAGTTTTGTACAACCAGCACAGAAGCTCATGTAAACTGCTCTGAATTGACTTCCCAGTCATTAGTAGTCATTAATGCTTGAGTGCCTGAATACATGTAAACTGTCCTGAGCTCCCCTGGGAGAAGAGTATAGAAAATGAACAAATTAGTGTCAGTATAAAAGCTTTCAATAAACAAAAAGAAAATAAACCCTTGTTTTTATACCAGCTGCTTGCTATACTTTTATTATGTCATAGAATTGTACCAACTTCCTCATGAATTTTATAAATACAGTATTATTTCCTTGATCATGTAATATACTGTATATATGATTATTATTTACTAGTCTTTAAGCCCGTTAAATTAACGGGTGCTAGAATAGATGTCTGTCTGTCTGTCTTTCTGTCTGTCTCTCTGGCCCCCTGTCTATCATTCTTTCTCTCTCTCTATCCTTGGTTAGTGTTTGTCTGGGGAGGGGGAGATTTCTTTCTCTCTTTCTCTGCTGTCTTTCTGTGTTTATTCTATCTGTCTCCCTGGCCCCCTGTCTTTCTTTCTGTATGTCTTTCTGTCTTTCTCCCTGGCCCTCCTGCCTACCTGTATTTATCTGTTGTCTCTCTGGCCCCCTGTCTGTTTGTCTTTCTTTATGTCTGTCTCTCTCCCTGGCCCCCTGTCTTTCTTTCTGTATGTCTCTCTGTCTTTCTCCCTGGCCCCCTGCCTATCTGCATTTATCTGTTGTTCCATGCCTGACTGTATCTCCGTGACTCCCTTCTGACTCCCTACCCCCTCCCGAAAGCAAGGCCGTTACATTAATGGGTGCCCTGTGCAGCAGCATTAGCGTTTCCTCTACCCCCTTCCCTTCCCGCGGTCCCGACTACAAAGCTGGTGATTCCAGCAGCGTGTGCAGCAGTCTTCACACGCTGCTTCGGGCCCTTCTACTGCCCTGATTTACTCTGGCATGTCCCTGATGACATCATCAGAGACGCGGCAGAGCAAATCAGGGCATTAGAAGGGCCCGAAGCAGCGTGTGAAGCCTGCTGCACACGCTGGAATCACAAGGTTTGTAGTCGGGTCCGCGGGAAGGGAAGGGTGAGGTGGCAAAGGACTCGGGTCCCAGGCGGCGGGGTCAGTTTTTCGGTTCATCCTGGGGGGGGGAGGAGGCGCTCTTTGTACCCCAGTCCCGGCTTGTGGAGGCGATCGTTTGTTGGCTGGGAGCAGGCTTGTGGAGGCGATCGTCCGCGTGTAAAGAAACTTCCGTATTGTGAGGTGGAGAGCAGGGAAGCTTGTCTGGCGCACATGCGCACTCGTGCCGTCGCGACGGATCAGGGAACACGACTTTTGAGTGCGCATGCGCGGCCTAGCATTTTATTATATTAGATTAACTAATAACTTTTATCATACAGTGAGTGATTTCCTTCACTCACCGGCGCTCTGGCTGCTCTCTCCTGCCTCTCCCGCTGCCTTCTCCAGTCTCTCCCACAAAAAACAATATTCACAGTTTTTCAAGATTTGCAGGGGTTCCTGGAATGGAACCCCCGTGAATATTGGGGGAGTACTGTATACGGTATTTTCCAGCATAACTCTGAAACGCATGGAGAGATTTCAATGAAACTTGGTATACATATCCCTCTCTACTTTCTTCTATGACAAGATATAAAAAATATGAGATACCCTAGACATGGAGGCCAAAGTTCTGCCAAACAGCCCAACATCTTCACAACAGGATAACCTAACAAAGAGAGAAACCCTAAACAGCTTCAAACCAGTTTCCATAGATGATTTGAAAAATTCAATAGATTCCTACATCCCACAACCTTGATCTTAGACCCATGCCCGTCCATAACACTTCTAGCTACCAACAAAATCATATTTTCCTCCATCCTACCCTTACTAAACGAGTCCCTAAAATCAGGCATAATACCACAATGTTGGAAATCTGCTGTAGTGAGACCAGTTCTAAAAAATCCACCTTGGACCTAGAAAATCCAAGCAGCTATAGACCAGTCTCAAACCTTCCTTTTATCTCAAAAATACTTGAAAATATAGTACTCACACAGCTATGAGACTTTATAGAAATAAATGCCAGTCTCTCCATCTTCTAATCAGGATTTAGGAAACACCACAGCACACAAACAGTACTACTAGCCATAGTAGATGACTGCTGGAAAATTCTAGATGAGGGGAAAGACACATTATTGATACTATTAGACCTAAGTGCTGCCTTTGACACTATTGAACACTCACTTCTTCTATCCAGACTACAATCTGTTGGAATCAACTATATCACACTAGCTTGGCTCTCCTCCTTCCTTAATGAAAGATCACAGAGAGTACTGTTAGGACACTCCCTATCTGAGCCAAAACCACTCCGCTACAGAGTGCCCAAAGTTGCATTGTTATCCCCACTCCTCTTCAACCTTTATGTCAGACCAGTACTCAAAATTGCAGTAAAATACCAAATCAAAATCCAATCATTCGCAGGTGATACACATCTCTACCTTTCCTTAGGTCAACACTGAGACGCACAAATCATGAAACGCCATAGCTGCCTAACTGAAATAAAGAGCTGAATGACTGCAAATAAACTACAACTTAATGCCTCTGGATACACAAAGACACCTGCACATATCCCTGCCAATCCTTTTCCTGGGGAAATGATACACTTACAGCTAAAGGTAACATCCACATCCTAGAAGTGATCTTGGACTCAAATTGTGCATCAAACGTTGTGTCTTCATCCTTCTACTACCTC
Organism: Geotrypetes seraphini; assembly: GCF_902459505.1. Classification (NCBI taxonomy): domain Eukaryota; kingdom Metazoa; phylum Chordata; class Amphibia; order Gymnophiona; family Dermophiidae; genus Geotrypetes; species Geotrypetes seraphini. Next base: position 95,526,520 of record NC_047089.1, on the reverse strand, counting down.
TGGCAACTGAAGTGCATCCATACTTACTTTTCAGAAACTGATTTTGCCCAACTACTACATGTGTTTGTATTATTCCGCTTAGACTATTGGAACACACTACTAGTGGGCTTACACACAAAAACCCTCTCCCACCTGCAAGGTATACAAAATGCAGCCATTTGTCTCCTGAAAAACCTTGGCTTCCAAGACCATGTCACCCCAGCACTAACAGCAGTGCATTGGTTACCTATCCAAAAATGCTGTGCCTTTAAAGCCTTGGCCCTAGCCTTCAAGAACTTCCATAAGCTTACACCGAACTACATGACATCAAAACTACAAATTTATGTCCCAAACAAATCACTAAGATCTCAAACAGAGAGACGTCTCACACTATCACCTGGTCATTCAATCAAAACTGAAACAGCCTACAAACGCTCTTATTCACAGTTTATACCCAGATTCTGTCACATCATCCCCAAATCCATTAGATCGCTAGACAATCTATGGAACTTCAGGAAGGTCGTGAAAACCTTCCTCTTTACAAATCCAGCTCCTTAATGTCCAACGCTATTCACGAGCTCCATAATGCCCAATGCTACTCACGGGATCTAAACTGCCGACCACCAATCATGTACTCGCTTACATTAAAGCTTTAGTACAATTATGTTATGTTCTGTTAGTACAGTGAATGCTGTCCTAAATCTATACTATGATCCAAATGAATAGACTTGTATAATACATTATCTCTAATCAAAAACTCACTTCTGCAGTTAACTATGCTCTCAGATGCCTGCACTGTATAATCATAAATAATTTTCTTTACAGCATTTGCAGGACAAAGGTATCTTTCGTCGAGTTTAGTACCTGTGAGCTGATAAAGTGCTAATCCTTGGTGCTTTAACCAATGTAAAGTGCTCTTTGTGCAACATAAATAATAAATAATTAAATAGTTATAACCTGCACTTATCTCTATAACAGCTTTTTTGCCGGTATCTTAGTTGTAGCGCTATGAACTTATGCCCAACGGGGACCCGTTTCACCTATTGGCGGCTTCTTCAGGGGTCTGCTTTGCAACTACAATAAAACACATCGTAACACGACTTAACTTAAAATGTTAAAGATAATAACAAAGAAACTTTATGAGAGAATACTCACTGTGCAGCTACGCTCCTAACTGAAAAACAAAATGGTGCTGTCAACCGGCAGACGCCCACGCATGCGCTTATAAGCTCTACAAATCGTTTCACACTGATTGTCTGCCAATAATGTAGCTTAGTGCAAACAACAACTACAAACTTAAACGGGAAAATTTAAAGAATTAAACTGAAAAGAATTAAACTAAATAAATTAAACAGATTAAATAAAAATTAAACAAAAGATCCCCAATCTATAGTAGTATTGTCTAAAGATCCAACGCGACTCCCGTTGGATCAGTTTTTTCTGTCTATCACCACCCCGGATATTTGCAGTTTGCTTGTCAATACAAAAACATCTCAATTCAGAAAATCTGTGTTGTAATAACCTACAGTGTTCTTCTAATGGAGCATTTAATCTTTCTCGTTTAATGTTGGATTTATGTTCTGTGATTCTCGTTCTAAAAGGTCTAGTTGACATCCCCATGTACAGTTTGTTACATGGACAAGAAATAATATATATTATATGGTCCGAAGAACAAGTGAGAAAATGTTTGATAGGATATCTTTTTCCATCAGATGGATTAGTAAATTCTTTTAAAGATACAGTAATATCACAAATGCTGCATTTGCCACACTTGAAAAACCCTGCTGGTAACACATTTCTATCAACTGGAGTGTCCAAAGTGCATACAGTGGGAGATAAAATGTCCTTTAAATTTCTTTCTCTTGAGAATGCTATACGTAAGTCCAAATCTTCAAAAATTGAATGAGTTTTAATAATTTTCAAATTATCTTTCAGGATGCTCGCTCACTCATTACCTTGAGATGAATACTTCAAAACACACGTCAATGTGTCATCTGGTTGTTTCTCCCTGTTGATAACTTTTTCTTGTAATAGCCAGTCCCTATGATAGTATTTTGCTCTTTTAAAAGCTTTCTTTATGGGGGGGCGCTAGAGAGCCCGATCAATATGGAGGCTTGAGTCGCGAGCTCTTGCCTACAGCCCCGGTATTTCTAACTTTTCACTCAATATCTTGGAACGAATCTGTGCTTTAATTTGCCATTACGATGCCTCAACCAAAGCAGGGTAAGATCGAGGCTGCTTTTGCCGGCTCCTCCGGTGCTAAGCGCATGAAGCAAGATCCTCCGACGCCTACCAAAGTGGAACCGTCTAGGCCACGTGCCAACTCGGAGCTTACAGTGTCAGAGCAATTGCAGTTGATATCCAACATGATGTCCGAAAGCAAGGACGATATAAAAGATATCAAGCATGAGATTATGAATCTCACTGAAAAGCTTTTGACAATGGATACTAAGCTGCATGTACTGGAGAAAAAGTGTATGATCGTTGACGAGATTGCTTCTAATCAAAAAATGGATCACAGAGCTCTGCACGCACTGGAGAGTCAGCTTGAGGATCTGGGTAATCGTGGTCGGCGCCATAATTTACGTCTGAACGGCTTCCATGAAGGAGCTGAGGGATCTAACGCATGTAAATTTTTTGAAGACTGGCTACCTAAATCCTCTCCCTCATATTCGATAGGGCCTTGGAAGTTGAGAGGGCCCACCGGGTGCCGACTAAAGCCCCGATCGGCTCTCAACGGGCGAGACCGGTGGTGATGAAGCTGCTGCGGTTCCCTCATGTAGCCATGATTCTGGAAAAAATGAGATCCATCCATAAAATCGAATGTCAGGGTCAGTCCATATATATTTCAGCTGATTATACCAAAGCCACAGCAGAAAAACATTGCATGTTCTTGGCCTTGCGCCCTCGTTTAAGAGCTATAGAGGCGCGCTTCGGCCTTCTATCACCGGCCCGCTTCAAGATAACATATCAAAACAGAACCAAGACTTACTCCGATCCTGATGAGGTAGATCGCTTCCTGAAAGAGCAAGAAGACCTGCAGCGAATGGATACTTGACTAACATTGCAATTTGGTACTGTTTTCTTATCTCCCTGCTTCTAACAGGGTGTGCTTTGCAGTTTGAGCAGCAGCTGTAGTGCTGCTCTATCTTGATTATGAGTGATGAGTTATTTATCCAATATATTTACTGTGTTCTACCATTTTGAGGTTCTGCGGGGCTGTTGGGAGGGAGACTGCTGACTCTTTGCCTTCATGTTGTGGGTCTCTCTTCCCCTCCATAGGCCTTAGGGTCGCCTTTTTGGCGGGATGGTTACAAGGCTTTTGTCTTGTGGGCGGGTGGGAGTTGGGGTGCTTGTGGGGTGGGTGGGGGGGTGTATGTATGAGTGTGTGTATGGGGTTTTTCATTCTTTCATTAGAGCTCAGCGGTTTTTTCTTTTTACCTATGGCAGCATGCAATTGCGGATGGTTTCTGAGTGCATTATACAATCTCTCTTTGCAGTACTGTATTTGTTGACTTTTTACTATGGCATTTTGTAATGTGTTATCTCTGAATATTAGAGGTTTAAATCACCCTATCAAGAGGAAGAAAATGCTCTTGTTCTGTAAGCACCACTTAGCTCAGGTGGTCTTTCTCCAAGAAGCAAAATTGAATATGCTTGAATCAGCTAAGCTTAAGCGAGATTGGGTCTCTCACTGTTTTTTTTCTCCGGCCGTTTCTTCTAAAGGTGGTGTAGCTATTTTGCTTGCTAAACATCTCCAATATAGTATAATTCATTCTTCTCATGACTCCCAGGGTCGCTGGGTATCGGTAACTCTGGACATTGCTTCCCGTCGTTATACCTTTTTGGCACTCTATGCTCCTAATGTTGCGGACAAGGGGTTTTTTAGAGCCCTAGCTTAAGAGCTGTCTTCTGTCTCCACTGACTATCTTATAGTGGGGGGTGATTGGAATTTGGTCCTGGATGAGCACTTGGATCGACAGTCTCAATCCACCTACCATCCTCCACCCACACTCCCACTCCTACTTAATATAGCTAAGTCCTATGGCCTTACTGATGTTTGGCGTCTTTTTCATCCCTCAGACCAGGAATACACCTTCTGGTCAACACCTCATGCATCAGCAATGCGTTTGGATTATTTCTTATTATCTCATTCGCTCATCCAATCTTTTTGCTCCTCTTCCATACTTTCCTGTCCTCTTTCTGATCATTCTGCTATATCTGTGTCTTTCAATCTTTCTGCTTCTCCTTCTCCTACCTCTACCTGGCGATTGAATATTGCTCTCTTGGCAGATCCGGACTTCCTGGCTCAAGTTGAAACCTGGACCACAGATTATCTTCTTGATAATGACACCCCGGAGGTGACTTGCCAGACCCTTTGGGATGCTTACAAGGCATACTTAAGAGGTAAAATCATAGCTTATACAGCTCATATTAACAAAGAGCGTAAAAATTACTTACTGATTTGGATACTCAAATTAAATCGCTGGAAGTCCGATATCATACCTCTCCCACTGCCTCTGATTTGTTGCAGATTTGCAAACTCAAATTTCAATACAACTCTATTCTGTCTGAACGAGCTGGCATCTTGTTGCTACACGAGGGGGCTTTATATTATGAACATTGTAACAAAGCGGGTACGTTATTGGCCAATTACCTTAAAAAGAAGAAAAGAGCTAATCGCATCAAAGCCCTTAAGTCTTCCGGATCCCTTATTACTGACCCTACTGCCATTGCGGATCATTTTCGCTCCTTCTATGAGCAATTATACACATCGGGAGTCAATCCTTCCGAGGAGGACTTTTCAGTTTTTTTTCAAGATCTAAATCCCCCTCCGCTTCCCTCTCAGCTTCTTGCGGATCTTAATCGACCTTTAACTGCGGTGGAGATCAGTGAGGCCATAGGTGGACTCCGCTTGGGTAAAGCTCCAGGAGGAGATGGATTTTCTTTGGGTTTTTATAAATCTTTCCGAAAGGTATTGGTCCCTCTGCTACTTAGGCTATACACGGATTTTCTGGAAAGAGGCACCAGTGGGGGCACATTTGTTGAAGCAGATATAGTGGTTTTTCCTAAACCTTGTCGTGATCCTTTGTTGCCTAAAAATTACAGACCCATCTCTCTACTAAATTATGATTGTAAAATCTATGCGAAACTTCTTGCAGAAAGACTTGCTAAAGCTCTCCCATTGCTTATTCATCCTACACAATGTGGTTTCGTGAAAGGACGGTTAACCATCGACAATTCCAGGATCTTTTGTCATGTGTTACAGGCAGCCCGAAATACTTCCATTCCAACCTGTGTTATGTCTTTGGATGCCGAGAAGGCTTTTTATTATGTGGAATGGAAGTATTTGTTCTATACCTTGCGGTGGTTCCAACTGGGGGATGCCTTTATAGATATGGTTAGCCTTTTGTATGCTAACCCTAGGGCCAGATTGAACGTGGATGGCTATCTGTCTCCCTATTTTTCTCTGTCTCGGGGTACCAGACAGGGATGTCCCTTGTCGCCCCTCTTATTCAATCTGGCCCTGGAACCCTTGCTGCGGAGATTAGATTTCTCTTCTGATATTCAAGGTGTAATGATTGGCCCCAATGAGGTGCGTCTCTCTGCTTTTGCGGATGATGTACTCCTCTATATCTCGAGGCCGGAGTATAGTCTCCTGGCTATCTTTAATCTTCTCTCTACTTTTGGTGGACTATCCGGCTACACCATAAACTGGGACAAGACAGAAGTGTTGCCCTTGAATTCTTATTGCACGCAGGCTATGGTAGCTCCATATGGTCTTACTTGGTGCTCCAGTGATATCAAATATTTGGGCATTCGTTTCTATAACACATGGCAAGATACGGTGGCATTGAATGTCAAGATGTTACTCTCTAAGATACAAGCACTATGTTCTCAATGGTCACCATTACATTTAACAAGGTGGGGCAGATTGGAGACTATTCGTATGATGTTGACCCCTCAAATCCTGTATGTCTTTGCTGATGTTGCCGCTGTCCCTCCCACCCTCCTTGTTTAAGCAGTTAGATAGAATCTTGACCAAATTTCTTTGGGGTGAGAAACCCTCTCGCATAGCGTTGTCTACCCTTAAAAAGCCATGGAGTCAGGGTGGAGTGAATTTCCCACAGTTTTCTCTTTATGCCAAGGCAGCCTTACTTCGAGGTGTCAGTAAATGGTTTCTGCCTCAGACAAGTGCTGTTCGGCCATTTTGGGAGACGCTTGAACGGGGTCTACTGACTCCTAGCTATTTAGAGCTAGTTTGCTTTTCGACTAAGGCTCCCTGCTTCCAAGACTGGGCGGTGCTTGCTGTATCTCGGGAGGCACTGATAGACCTCGGGAAGACTTTACAACGTCCTTTGTATACTAGTATCCACTCGCCTATTTGGGGTAACCCTCATATTACTATTGAATCCCGTATGGTATATTGGTCCACCTGGATTGAACGTGGTATTTGGTCTTTACGGGATTTAATGTTTAATGATACTTTGATGTCCTTTTCTCAATTGCAAGCGGTTTATGCGATGCCCTCCCACCAGCTGTACAGATATCTCCAATTATGTCATAGTATCTCCACTGGATTTGGACCTGCCCTGGCTAAACTCCATCGAGGATCTTCTTATTTTGCTCCATTGCTGGCCTCCTGGAGCCTTAAACCTCATGTTATGTCAGTGATATATGATATCTTACAGGACTAAGGTACGGCGAGCTCTCTTCCTATTCAGAGATTGTGGATGCAAGACCTTCACTGTACCATTTCTGCCCGCCAATGGGATCAGGTATGGAGACTATGTAATAGACCCCTGCATTCAGCCTCTATTAGACAATCCTTGTTTTTTGTTCTTCATAAAGCACTTTGGACTCAGTTAAACAACAACGATCTTCACCGTCTTCTTCCAATATGTGTTGGAGATGCCGGGTGACCGTGGGCACATTCCAGCATATGCTTTTTGACTGTTCCTTGGTTTCTGGTTTCTGGTCAGAAGTTGGAGATATTGTGAGTCGGATTGTCCCTTCCCCTGCTTCTTTGACTTGCACCATGGTGATATTGCGGTCTGCTATTTTGGATCCACCTCTTTCACGACATCAAGCAGCTCTATTTGATATTCTTCTTGGTCTGGCCATCAAGTCTATGCTGCTTCATTGGAAACTACAGAGTCAGGTGTCAACGTCCCGATGGTGGAACATGGTTCTCTCGGCATATCAATATGAGTCTCGTATGGCTGAATGCAGGGGTTCTACATCGACTTTTCAGTGTATCTGGTCTCCCTTGCAACACTATTGTAGTGTGCTTCCTGTTTGATTGTATAGTGCTTTTCTCTCTCTCTCCTTACATTTCTTTCTGCCATACGAAAGTATTATAGCCTATTCCAGGATATTTGTATTTGTATATTGCTCTTATTATTGCATGGTAATTTTTGCTTGCCGTTATGCTTTGACCTAACTAGTTGACTGCTTCATTTTCTGTTTGTATTTTTCCTTAATAAACATGATTGACTTAAAAAAAAAAAGCTTTCTTTATGATCTTCTTTGGATAACCCCGGTTTTCCAATTTATGCAATAGGACTTGAGATTGATATTTGAACTTTTTAGTTGTAGAACAGTTACGTTTTAGACGCAGAAACTGAGAAAAAGGCAGATTCTTCTTTAAGCTGACTGGATGACAATTACGGAAGTTCAAAAGAGTGTTCCTATCTGTGCATTTCACATGAATGTCAAAATCAAAATGGTCATCTTGAGTGATCTTTAAATCCAAATACTCTAATTGGTAGCTTGAGTGATGCATACTGAATTTAGATCACAACTATTCAACTACTTTCTGAACCGATTTAGGTCATCTTCTGTACCTTTCCAAAGCATTAACACATCGTCTATGTATCTAAACCATCTGCTGATACAACTTTCAAAAGGAGAGTTCTGTATCCAAACGGCCTCAAACTCGGCCACATATAAATTGGCTACTGATGGGGCAAACACTGCCCCCATCGCCACTCCTTTCTTTTGTTTGTAGAATTTATTATTATACAAGAAAAAATTATCTTTCATTGCTATTTGTGCTAAATTCAACAAAAACACCGTGGGAATAGTATATGGTCTTTCTCTTTTGTCCAAAGTTTTATTGATGATGTCCAAAGCATCATCCTGTGGTATTGTTGTATACAAATGACTCTTTTGGAATCTGATTTAGTTTCAACATTAGGTCTCTTGAATCTTTTATATATGATCTGATTTTCAAAATCTCATGTTTTAAAAATTCATCAACAAACTGGGAGAGTGGTTCTAAAATTGAACCTCGTGATAACATAATTGGTCTCCCTGGGGGATCTTCTAATCGTTTATGGATCTTGGGTAGAGTATGAAAAGCTGGCACCATTGGAAACTTTTTGTTTAAAAATTTATGATCCGTCAATTTAAGAATTTGTCTCTGTAATCTCTTAGTAGGATCTAAAGGAATTTTTTCATAAACTCCTTCTTCATTCAGTTGTCTCATGTTTTCTGAATCGTATTTATCTTTATTCAATATCACTATGGCCCCCTCCTTTATCAGCCTTCTTTATTACTATAGATTTATCCGTTTTCAATAAATGAACTGCCTGTGTTTCTTCCTTGTTCAAATTCTTATACACATATTTTCTATTATTTTGCCACAATGAAACATCCTTTAGAACACACTGTTTAAAGGCATTAATTATCGGATCTATAGGACCTGGTGGGGACCATGAACTCTTAGGGACAATAATCATCCGGTCCTGAATCAGCACTTGTGTGTTGAAAAAAATCTTAAGTTGTAATTTCCTTAATAATTTTTGCAGGTCAAAATTCTACATCCGTAATAATTTAAAAACATCAATTACGGATGTAGAATTTGCAGACAATTTTAAGAGCCTCAATGATAACATGGAGAAATTTAGAGAGGGCCTAAAGAGGAATAAACTTCGGAAATTTAAACGAGATGAACAAGATTATCTTAACAACAAGGTTTATCCATGGATGTATGTTGCAGACAAGAGTATGACTAAGCAGAATGGCACTATGAATTTGGATGTTTCTTTGTCATCTACCTCTACCAGTGGTGATTGCAGCACTCATTTTTTAAGAAGAGGTCAGTCAACAAGACGGGATCGGACGAGAGGAAGGAGAGGAACATAGCGCGCCAGACCCAGTACTCGCTCCCAGTTACAGATGAATCAGTGGTGATGAATTTATCAACTCGTTCATTGAATACAGCTGACATTTCAGTTCTTATATATTGTCTTTCTTTTGTTCCTTCCACATGTTTTGATTCATTCCAGTGTCAAGTGGATCTGGAGAAATTATTAAAGAAATTACAACTTAAGATTTTTTTCAACGCACAAGTGCCGATTCAGGACCTGATGATTATTGTCCTTAAGAGTTCATGGTCCCCACCAGGTCCTATAGACCGATAATTAATGCCTTTAAACAGTGTGTTCTAAAGGATGTTTAATTGTGGCAAAAGAATAGAAAATATGTGTGTAAGAATTTGAACAAGGAAGAAACACAGGCAGTTCATTCATTGAAAACGGATAAATCTATAGTAATAAAGAAGGCTGATAAAGGAGGGGCCATAGTGATATTGGATAAAGATAAATACGATTCAGAAAACATGAGACAACTGAATGAAGAAGGAGTGTATGAAAAAATTCCTTTAGATCCTACTAAGAGATTACAGAGACAAATTCTTAAATTGACGGATCAGGGAGTTTTAGAAGGTTTTCTAACTCAAAAAGATCATAAATTTTTAAACAAAAATTTTCCGATAGTGCCAGCTTTTTATACTCTACCCAAGATCCATAAACAATTAAAAGATCCCCCGGGGAGACCAATTATATCATCACGAGGTTCAGTTTTAGAACCACTCTCCCAGTTTGTTGATGAATTTTTAAAATAATGAGGTTTTGAAAATCAGATCATATATAATAGATTCAAGAGACCTAATGGTGAAACTAAATGAGATTCCAAAAGAGTCATTTCCTTTGAAAATTGTGTCTTTTGATGCAGCTTCATTGTATACATCAATACCACAGGATGATGCTTTGGACATCATCAATAAAACTTTGGACAAAACAGAAAGACCACATACTATTCCCATGGTATTTTTTGTTGAATTTAGCATGAATAGCAATGAAAGATAATTTTTTCTTGTATAATAATAAATTCTACAAACAAAAGAAAGGAGTGGCGATGGGGGCAGTGCTTGCCCCATCAGTAGCCAATTTATATGTGGCCGAGTTTGAGGCCGTTTGGATACAGAACTCTCCTTTTGAAAGTTGTATTAGCAGATGGTTTAGATACATAGACAATGTGTTAATGCTTTGGAAAGGTACAGAAGAGGACCTAAATCGGTTCACAAAGTGGTTGAATAGTTGTGATCTAAATTTAAAATTCAGTATGCATCACTCAAGCTACCAATTAGAGTATTTGGATTTAAAGATCACTCAAGATGACCATTTTGATTTTGACATTCATGTGAAATCCACAGATAGGAACACTCTTTTGAACTTCCAAAGTTGTCATCCAATCAGCTTAAAGAAGAATCTGCCTTTTTCTCAGTTTCTGAGTCTAAAACGTAACTGTTCTACAACTAAAAAGTTCAAATATCAATCTCAAGTCCTAATGCATAAATTGGAAAACCGGGGTTATCCAAAGAAGATCATAAAAAAAGCTTTTAAAAGAGCAAAATACTATCATAGGAACTGGCTATTACAAGAAAAAGTTATCAACAGGGAGAAACAACCAGATGACATATTGACGTGTGTTTTGAAGTATTCATCTCAAGGTTAATGATAGAGCGAGCATCCTGAAAGATAATTGGAAAATTATTAAAACTCATCCAATTTTTGAAGATTTGGACTTACGTATTGCATTCTCAAGAGAAAGAAATTTAAAGGACATTTTATCTCCCACTGTATGCACTTTGGACACTCCAGTTGATAGAAATGTGTTACCAGCAGGGTTTTTCAAGTGTAGCAAATGCAGCATTTGTGATATTACTGTATCTTTAAAATAATTTACTAATCCATCTGATGGAAAAAGATATCCTATCAAACATTTTCTCACTTGTTCTTCGGACCATATAATATACATTATTTCTTGTCCATGTAACAAACTGTACGTGGGGATGTCAACTAGACCTTTTAGAACGAGATGACAGAACATAAATCCAACATTAAACGAGAAAGATTAAATGCTCCATTAGCAGAACACTGTAGGTTATTACAACACAGATTTTCTGAATTGAGATGTTTTTGTATTGACAAGCAAACTGCAAACATCCGGGGTGGTGATAGAAAAAAACTGATCCAATGGGAGTCACGTTGGATCTTTAGACTCGATACCCTCAAACCCAGAGGATTGAATACTAGTATAGATTGGGGTTCTTTTGTTTAATTTTTTATTTAATCTGTTTAATTTATTTAGTTTAATTCTTTTCAGTTTAATTCTTTAAATTTTCCAGTTTAAGTTTGTAGTTGTTGTTTGCACTAAACTGCATTATTGGCAGACAATCAGTGTGAAACAATTTGTAGAGCTTATAAGCGCATGCGTGGGCGTCTGCCGATTGACAACGCCATTTTGCTTTTCAGTTAGGAGCGTAGCTGCACAGTGAGTATTCTCTCATAAAGTTTCTTTGTTTATTATCTTTAACGTTTTAAGTTGTCGTGTTACGATGTGTTTTATTGAAGTTGCCAAGCAGACCCCTGAAGAAGCCACCAATAGGTGAAACGGGTCCCCGTTGGGCATAAGTTCATAGCGCTACAACCAAGATACCGGCAAAAAAAGCTGTTATAGAGATAAGTGCCGGTTTTAACTATTTAATTATTTATTATTTATGTTGCACAGAGAGCACTTTATATTGGTTAAAGCACCAAGCATTAGCACTTTATCAACTCACAGGTACTAATCTCGACGAAAGATACCTTTGTCCTGCAAATGCTGTAAAGAAAATTGTTTATGATTATACAGTGCAGGCATCCGAGAGCATAGTTAACCGCAGAAATGAGTTTTTGATTAGAGATAATGTATTACACAAGTCTGTTCATTTTGGATCATCGGATGATTTAGTTGACTTGTTTCCATTGTGAAGTATTTTAATGTTTTTGCTAAATCTATACTATGCCATGCAGTGTTCCCTCTAAGCGGGCGGGTGTTGTGAGCAAACTTTTTTCACTGTGAGCTAAAAATATCGGGCGCCAGCAAGTTATGAGCCAAATAAATATGTTGTCAAAGTTGCTGATACATGAGGACGAGGTATTCAAAGGAATTTTAGGCCTACACGCTAAATTAAATAACGTTAAATAATATTTTTAAGAACACAGAAATTGTAGGGATGAAATGATATCTTAATAAATGTTTTACAACAAATGTAGTTATGTCTGTTACATCCATATGTGTAAACTGTAAATTAAAAACAGTCCAGAAGACAATACGTTTGATGCTTTCAATTTCTAGACCAGTGTTTTTCAACCTTTTTTGGGCAAAGGCACACTTGTTTCATGAAAAAAATCACGAGGCACACCACCATTAGAAAATGTTAAAAAATTTAACTCTCTGCCTATATTGACTATATATAAAGTAATTCTCTTGAATAGGAATCAAATAAACACAAAGAAAGTATTTTATAATTACTTTATTATGAAATAAAAATTATAAAAATTATAAAATACTTTATTCAGTGCGAAACCTGGGCCTGTTTGGCTGAACACAAAGCTGATATTCTGGCTGGAATGGAAGAAAGACACACACGTAGCTCTTCGTCAACAGCTCTCAGTCTCTCTCTGTATTTGGTTTTTATAGCATACAAAAATAGACAAATATACCCTCCATCCTTTTTATTAAACCACAATAGCAGTTTTTAGCGCAGGGAGCTGCGCTGAATGCCCAGCACTGCTCTTGACGCTCATAGGCTCCCTGCGCTAAAAACCACTATTGCGGTTTAGTAAAAGGGGACCATATTGTAAAATATAGACAGCAGATATAAATTCAGAACTGTGCATAGTAAGTGAAGGGAAGTTTTCATCTCTGGGAATTTACCCAGTTAACTATTAAGTTATTTGGGCAAATTCCTTTGAAAACTGTGGTAATACTGCCTCCACTTTGCTAAATTTAAAATAAAATCATTTTTCCTACCTTGTCTGGTGATTTCTGGTTGCACTTTCTTCTTCTGACTGTGCATCCAATCTTTCTTCCCTTCTATCAGCCTGTATGCTTTCTCTCCTCCACACCTCATTCCCTCCCCCAACTTTTTCTTCCTCTCTCCCTGACCTTTCTTTCTTTTTTTCTGTTTCTCTTCTTTCCTTCTGTTTCCCTGCCTGCCCCCTTTCTTTCTTTCTCCCAGCCTCCTGTCCAGCAGTAACTCTCTTCCCTTCCTCCCCTCCCAGCAGCATCTCTCCGTCTCCCTCTCCAGTAGCAGCTGTCCCTTTTTTTTCCTTGCCCAGCAGCTTCCCAGATTCCTTTCCCTCCTCCCCTCCCAGAAGCATCTCTCCGTCTCCTTCTCCCTCTCCAGTAGCAGCTGTCCCTTTTTTTCCTGGCCCAGCAGCTTCCCAGATTCCTTTCCCTCCTCCCCTCCCAGAAGCATCTCTCCTTCTCCCTTTCCAGTAGCAGCTGTCCCTTTTTTCCCCTGCCCAGCAGCTTCCCAGACTGATAGTGGTTTTCTCCCCTCCCAGCAGCTCTTCTTACTTCCCAGCGCAGCGATTCACGAAGGCAGCCTCGGGTCCTTTGTTGTGTCGCGCCGCCTCTGAGGAAAGAGGAAGTTGCATCATCAGAGGCAGCCGCGACTCAGCAAAAGCCCCGAGGCTGCCTTCGTGAATCGCTGCGCTGGGAAGTAAAGGAGAGCTGCAGAGAGGGGAGAAAGCCACTGTCGGAGGCTCCCCAAGATCTCTCCGGCCTAGCGCACGCTTCCGATGCTGATCTTGCAGAAGTTCAAATGAGTCAATCTTGCCGGTCCTGCGCTGTGACGAGAAACTTGTGCGCTGCGACCTAATATTTTGTGCGCGAGCGCACGCCAGCGCAGCTTAGCGGGAACACTGAATTATCTTCTACGAATACCACAAATTCTTCTAAGCTATGTCTGCCAAAAATGTCTTTCAATAATTTTGTCCTTCTATACTGTGAATGTACCTTTGTAAACCCTTTCTGGGATCCTTTGGGAGGACAGGCTAAATAAATTAATAAATAAATATGACTTACTATCTGGGAAAAATTACTGTGGGTGTGGGAAGGGGATGACACAGTCATTGAATAGTATATAAGGAAGTGCAGCTGTGGTGTGGTGTGGTAAAGCCTAAACAGAAAGTGAAAACTGAAAATTTGTGTGATGTTAATCCTCATTGAATATAAACCAAAACCCAAAAGAATTTGAAAGTAAAAGTAATTGTCAAATACTTCCCATTTTACCAGGCATAATCACTGAATACAAGTCGATCGATACCGAAAGATTGGGATAAATAAATATCTGGACAACACCGGGTGATCAGCTAGTATTATATATATATTCCTCTGAACAGAACTGTAATTGATATTGGAGTCTTAAATTCCTATTTATAACATTTTGGGAAGAAAGGAGTAAAAAGGTAAATGAAGATATTAGTCATTTGCTAAGTTATGGTAATTTCTAGTTTTATTTTTATTCAAACTATTCTTAAATCTGTGTTACGTTTTATTGGCTACTTTAATATTCCTACTTCTTCCTGATCTACATCTCCTTTTATAATTTTTTTCTTTAAAAAAACAAAAGATAAAAAAAAAAACCCTGCAAACATTTATGATTGAAGCAAACTAGATTGTTCAAATACTGCCATGATGTATCATGTATATCAATATGGCACTGATATCAGTTAGAATGCAAACAAGGTTTTAAATGATATGCCCTTTCATTTCATCTGGAGCATCAGCTTTCTGCCATCTGCCTATCAGATGGTTAGAAACCAGGACTGCGTATTAATGCCACATGTTCGATTTTCTTCCCCTTGTGATGGCTAGATTCATATTGTTAATAGCTGTGCATGAGCGCTGTCAATGAAATTTGTGTGACGGTGGAGTGATGAGATATTTATAAAGCTATCGGTCTCGCTGAATAATCAGGAAGAAGAATGCCAGCTATAAACAGCTTATCAATTTTGCAGCATTAATGCTAACTACTATTGACTCTGGAATGTGGAGTATTTTAACACCTCTCTTTAAACTTTTTAAACTGTTTTACTAAACAGTGAAATTCATGCAATTATCCAAGCAGATGACTATTCTCTGTTGCCTCGTTTCACATAAATTATTTTTGATCTGTGTATACCAAATTGGGATATTATAGTTTGGCTCAAGCAATGTCATAAAAGGAAATATTCATGAGATATTTGGCACAAAAAGAAATATTTGCCATGACCTGAAAAGAAAAGGATATCTATAACATGCTTTGTTAAAATTCTTAGCTCCTTCTAAAGACATGCCTACAAAACTTCCAACTCATTTAAATTGAATACATGTATTTGTCTTGAACATCCCTCTATCTGAATATATTTACTCCCCCATAAAAATAGTATAGGAGGTGATTTGAACCATTTTTTAAACTTCTGCTTGAGAAAAAATAGGACACGTTGCAGCTGGCCATCTCCTTTCTTTTATTATCATCTTTCAATTCCAAAATCTGTTATGCAAATTTGTTTCATGGTATTTTGTTAGTATTACCTCTGCTGCTAGGTTATTGCCATCATCCACCATTCTCTCTGTAAAAATGTATTTACTTCTCTTTGTTTTGAGCCTTATTCCTTTCAGTTGTTAAATACCAGCTGTGTTTCTAAAACAGAAGTAATTCTTGAGGAGTAAATTTCATTATTTGAGCAAAAGCCTTTGCTGCTCACCTTGTAGTAATACTTTGATGCAATCTGATGACTGGAATCTCATTTTCTTTGATGCATATTTTTTCATATAATTTTACTAATTATAATGAAACACCTTTATATCATCTTTGAACTTAAGAACAAAAAGGCATATGATAAATTTAGGCATATGTTTATGTAAAGATTTAATTTAAAAATCTATTATATCTATATCTATATATACACATTACATTATTTTAATTTAAACCTTACATAGAAATATAGAGTATGACGGCAGAAAAGGGCCGACGGCCCAAGTCTGCTCACTAAAGAACCCTCCCTCCTTGAGAATCCAAATTTTAAGCATTCCTCTGGAGCGACCCCACCAGACGGGCCCATCGTCCCTTGAAGTCGAGCGTGGTACTGGCCTCAACTACCTGACCGTGGAAGACCATTCCATCGATCAATTATCTTTTCAGTGAAGAAGTATTTCCTGGTGTCTCCATGAAATCTCCCCCCCCTGAGTTTTAGCGGATGCCCTCTTGTCGCCGTGGGACCCTTAAGAAAAAAGATTTCTTCCTCCACCTCAATTTGGCCCATGATATATTTGAATGTTTCTATCATGTCCCCCCTCTCTCTGCGCTCTTCGAGAGAATATAAGCGTAGCCTGTTCAGACGTTCTTCATATGGGAGATCGAGTCCTGAGACTATCCTAGTGGCCATTTGCTGAATCAACTCCATTCTCTTCAAGTTCTTTTGATAATGTGGCCTCCAAAACTGAACACAGATCCAGGTAAGGTCTCACCATGGATCTGTATAGCGGCAGTAAAACTTCAGGCTTTCGGCTGATAAAGCTTCTTCTAATGCATCCCAACATTTGTCTAGCCTTTGCTGATGCTTTCTCTACCTGATTGGCAACAATCATATCATTCCAGATGATTACTCCCAAGTCCCGTTGTGCTGCAGTTCTTGTTAGGTTTTCACCATTCAGGGTGTATTTTCTGCATGGATTTCTGTTACCAAGGTGCATTATCTTACATTTTTTGGCATTAAAATTCAGTTGCCAAGTACTGGACCATTAATCTAGTAAAAGTAGGTCCTGTTCCATGGTGTCGGGCATGGTTGTGCCATTAGGTTCTGCTGCGCTGCCCACAACGTTGCATAGTTTAGTGTCATCAGCGAATAATGTAATTTTGCCTTGAAGTCCCTGAGGCAGATCCCTTACAAAGATATTGAATAGTATCGGGCCCAAGACCGAGCCCTGCGCACTCCACTGGTCACTTCCGATGTTTTTGAGGGAGTACTGTTTGAAGTCTGCCGCTAAGCCAGTCTTCTACCCATGCTGTTAATGTTTCTCCAAGGCCCATCGTGTTCATCTTGTTCAATAACCTCCAGTGTGGGACACTATCAAAAGCCTTGCTGAAGTCTAAGTACACAATGTCAAAGGGACTCTCCCTTATCCAGTTTTTTTGTTACCCAGTCAAGGAAGTTTATCAGGTTGGATTAACAAGACCTTCCCTTAGTAAAGCCATACTGGTGGGGATCCCTTAGTCTTTCGTCATCCAGAAACATGTCCAATCTGGTTTTGATCAATGTTTCCATAAGTTTATATACTATTGATGTGAGACTCACTGGTCTGTAATTTTCGGCCTCTGACCTGCATACCTTTTTATGGAGTGGAATAACGGCAGTTTTCCAGTCCAAGGGAACTTTTCCCTTGCTTAGGGAAAGATTAAAAAGCTCAGCTAACGGTTCTGCTAGGACATCTCTCAATTCCCAAAGTACTCTGGGGTGTAGATTATCCGGGCCCATAGCTTTGTTCACTTTTAGCTTTGATAGCTTGTGGTAGAAATTGCCCACGTTAAATGCAAAGTCCCAGAATGGGTCCTCCGAGCACCCCTTTGTCTGTAGCTGAGGTCCGGATCCTGGCACTTCGCGGGTGAAGACTAAGCAGAAGTAGTTATTGAGTAGTTCTGCTTTGTCTACGTCCGAGTCCACAAAGTTACCGTTGTTTTTTTTTAGGCACACAATACCGCTTGAGTTCTTCTTCCTGTTGCTGACGTACTTTAAAAAAGGATTTATCCCCTTTATTAACCTGTCTTGCTATATTTTCTTCCATCTGGAGTTTGGCCTCCCTGACTGCCGTCTTAACATTTCTAGATTTTGCCAGATAGGTTTCTTTAGCTTCTGGCCTTTGCGATTGTTAGTAGGTTAAGAATGCTTTTTTCTTTTACTAGTTTTGAGATCTCCGCAGAGAACCAATGTGGTCTATATTTTCTGCGCCGTTTGCTTGCGGTTTTTATGTAAATGTTTGTTGCTTCTTGCAGGGTGGATTTCAAAGCCGATCATAGTACCTCCACACTGTCCATTGTGCTCTGGTTTTGCAGCGCTGTGTAGACATAGTCCCCCATGCACTGAAAGTTAGTTCCTTTAAAATTTAGGACCTTAGTCAAAGTATTTGACCTAGTGGTTCCTTTCTTCAGGTGGAACCACACCATGTTATGGTTGCTGGAGGCCAAAGCTTCTTCCACCAATACCTCTGTGACACTGTCCCCGTTGGTGAGCAGTACTCGTGCGATTATTTACCTCAGGCTACAAGATGGAGTTACTTACCCTACTAGTGTGAGAGTGGGTCCCCTCCCCCAGCTCACCTAGTTTTAAAGCTTTCCGGAGCATGTGAGCTAGATGTCTTCCCAGGACGTTCTTCCCTCTTCTGGTTAGGTGTAGCCCATCTGGTCCCTGCAGTGTCTCTCCATGGTCCAAGAAGCCAAAGTTCATTTCTTTGCACCATCCCCGTAGCCATTCGTTTGTCCTCTGGATCCGTTCTTCTCTAGCTCTTCCCTTGTCTCTTACTGGTAGGATGGAGGAGAAAACAATCTGTGCTTCCATCTGCTTCAGCTTCTCCCTTAGGGCTCTAAAGTGTTCCGGTATCTTCTCCGGTGAGTTCCTGGCTGTGTCGTTTGTCCCAACATGGATGAGGAGCATCGGGTAGTGGTCTTGGAGCTTGATAATTTTTCCTACGCAGGTGGTCACATCCCGGATCCTGGCTCCTGGTAGACAGCAGACCTCTCTTGATTGTAGATCTGGTCTGCATACTGGTCCCTCGGTTCCCTGCAGAAGAGAGTCCCTAATGACAACCACTCTGCGCTTCTTGGGGGGGGGGTGCTGATTCGTTGCTACTTGAGTTGGGGTCAACTCCTGGATGTCCCCCTGAATATTCTCCTGAGTTCAGTTGGCGGGTTCTTCTTGTAGGAGTTGAAATCTGCTGCTCAGGGTGATTTGTGGTGTCAGTGTGAGGTTGCTGTGCTTGCATGAAGATAATGAAGAGGAGTACCACCTTCTGTGTTTGCTTTCAGAGGTGACTAGTTGCCAGGTATCATCGTCTCGAGTCTCTTCTTGTACCCCAGTCATTACTTCCAATGCTGCAAGCCTGGTCGGCCCGGGTGTCTCGAAGATGGATCTGTCTTTGTGCACTTGCTCGGAGTCTTGAGACAGTTCTTGGAGGACTTCATTGATGAATGCCTCACTCTCCCGGATACTTCTTAGCCGCAGCACTTCTTCCCTCAGACTCGTCAGTTTTTGCAGGATGTCTCCGTTGGGCTTTTGCTGGGTGTGCTTTTCAGTCTGCACAGAGACCGATGTCTTCAGCTGGGGCTCAGCTTAGGTCTGCACAGAGACCTCCATCATCCATCGGGGGGGGGGGGGGGGGTCCTCTTCGGTCTGCACAGAGACTGTGGTCTTCCCCATCTGGAACTCTTCGGCAGCCGGAGCGCTGATTTTGATTGCAGTCTTGGTGCTTCTAGTCTTCCTTGCCATTCCTGCGCTTGTCTTTGGTGGTCTGGCTGTGTGTTTCCGCTGGGTGCTGTCTGTTGCTGGCTATGTGTCTCTGCTGGGTGTTTTCTGTCGCTAGCTGTGTGCTAATTGGTCTGCCTTCTAGCTTGTTAGCTCAGTCTTCCTTCTATCTTGTTTGTCTGCCTTCTAGCTTGTTTGTCTGCCTTCTAGCTTGTTTGTCTGCCTTCTAGCTTGTTAGTCTGCCTTCTAGCTTGCTAGTCTGCCTTCTAACTTGTTAATTCAGTTGTGTTAACTATGTTCTTACCTTGCTGCCTCCTAGGTGTCTTTGAGCTGACGACTCGGCCCTTCTTAAGGCCCTTCGCAAAGGCGAGTGCCTTTGCCGCTCGCCTTCGCCGTGCACCGAACGGCTGCGCGCCGTTGATTTGCCTCCTTTTAAGGGGAAGCCCAGGCACTGACGCTGTCTCTGACGCAGTGGGGGTGGGCGGAGCTTCTTCTCGCTGCTACCCCAAGCTGCCTGCCTTCTCCCTTCTCCCTTGTGCCTCTCTTTCCGCCTTCTCCCTTGTGCCTCTCCCTCTCTTGCCTCTCCTTCTCGCACGCGGCTCTATTATTACATTTCCTTTTTTCTCTCATTCAGGCACACCTTTTTGGCCTTAGCTCATTTTGTATACTTTATACATATGTACTAATCAATATTTCTGACCCTTTTATATAAGATAAATACTTGGGAATTTAAAGAGGCATATATTTAATCAATGTTTTAGTTATCCACTATCAGTTCCTCCATCACAAGGCATTAAATAATGCAGTATTGTTGGCTTGTTTTTGGTGGATGTTTCATTCATTGTGATGGGTTAGATTTACAGTAGATCTCTTGTAGATTGCCAGAATTGTGTTAATTGTCTTGTATTTCTTTGTTTTGTTTTTTTTATTTAATCTCACTTGTATTTCCTTACATTGTATAAGGAGCCCTCTAAAACCCACCAAAAACCCTTCTGTATCCAACTATATATCATAACAATAGCCTTTCTGGTGCAATAGGCATATCGTTATGGAACACTTGGGTTGTGCATCCCTGGTTTTGAGATCCTGTGTAGAAAGCCCAGTGGTGTACCATGGTTGGGGGGAGGGTCGGTTCACCCCGGGTGCATGCCCTAAGGGGGTGCACAGCTGGCCCACCGGGTCCGGAACCTCCCGCTGTACTCTGCCATTGCTGCTTTCCTGAACTAGCAGCAGCAGCAGCAAACTTTAAATTCAGTCATCGTGGGACCTTCCTGCACCTCCCCCCAGCTGCCGGTCCACCCCCACTGATGTCACTTCTTTGTTCTGGAGCAGAGCTGGCAGCCGCAGGAGGTGCAGTAAGGTCCCGTGATGACTATGTTTAAGTTTACAGCAGCAGTGGGGACTGGGAGGTGAGGGGGCAAGATACTGGTTGGCATTGAGGTGGAGAGAAATGTTTCCTCTAAGCTGCACAGGTGCACGATCACATACTGCTCTTTAGAGCCCAGCTCTTGGCTGACACACACCAGGAGTAGCACTTCCCACCTCCCTCCCACCACCAGAATGTATCTTGGAGCAGACTTAACAGCTGCTCCCTGCAGTCCGGGGTTCCATCCACCCACCCCCTTTGGGATCCATCTCTGCAACTTTTTCATCCTTCAAGCAGCTGGCAGCGTGAGTGAACACATGTTGCCTTTGGCGGCCCGGAAATTTTATCTTTGCTACTGCATCCTGTCGCCTGTTCCCTCATAGACGGAAGGCAGTAGAGATGGAAATCTTACGGGCTGTCAAAGGTAGCATGTTCACTCATACTGCTGGCTGCCCGAAGGATGAAAGTGTGTCTGTCTTACCAGATCCCGAGGAGGGGAGAAATACAAGGGGGTCCAATTGCAAGGGGGAAGCATTTTAGAGAAATGCTGGACCAAGGGGATGGAGAGGGAAAAAAGAAAGATGCCAGACATTGGGGGCATAGAAGGGAAGGGGAGTACAGAAATGCCAGACCATGGTAGGCAATAGGAGGAGGAGAGAAGAGGAAATACTAGACCACAAAAAGGGAGAAAAGGAAGGAGAGAGATGGACTACTGGAGGGAGAGGGAAGGAGAGATAGAGAGATGCCAGACTAGGGTAGGGAGGAAGAATGAAGGGAAGGAGAGAAATACCAGATCACAAGAAGGGGAAAGGGAAGGAGCGAAATGGACTGCTTGAGGGGGAGGGAATGAGAGAGAGAGAGAGAGGTTTTAGATCAGGGAAAAGAAGGAGGGGAGAGTGATTGAGGCTAAACTGGGGGAAGGAGAGGAGAAAGATGTCAGACCACTAGAGGGGGGACAAAGAGGGAGGATATTCTGAACAGGGATGGGAGGGGTTGGGAAGGGAAGAGAGAGGAAATAATGCTGTTTAAGAAAAGATGGGAATAGAGAAGAAGAAAAAGAGGGAATATGATACACATGAATGGAGAGGAGGGGAAGGGCAGAGAGAGGGAGGAGATGGTGCACATGGATAGATGGGAAGGAAAGATATAGAATAGTAGATAGAATTGAGAAGGAAGAAGAAAAATTGAAGAAAGTTGAATATTGAAAGTTAGTGCCAAAGATGGATCGAGGGCAGAAAGTAAAGGAGAGAAACAGCAAATTGATAAGAAGGCCCTGGAAATTAAGGGTACAAACAGAAGGAAGTACAACCAGAGACTGGAAAACATGTGTAGAAAAATAAAATCACCAGACATCAAAGGTAGGAAAAATGATTTTATTTTTAACTTAATGATTTAAATATGTTGGTTTTGAGAATTTACATCTATGCATTTGTTTCTATTTCTCTGGTGTTGTACTACATGCATGCAGAGTCTGGCATTAGGGTTTCGTTTGTGTATATTAGAACTTTTAATTCATGTTCCTGCATTTGCATAGGGTTGATCTGTGTTCTGCATGTGTGATCAAGGCCAGATGTTCTGATAGGAATTAATGACAAGAAATGTTATTGGTGTCATGGCCCAAAGTAGGAACATATTTTTCGGCTCTCCACCCCTATTGGACTCAAAACAGCCCTCGTTTTATGGGGGCAAAGGAAGGCTTTTTTGTCGCCAGACGCAGCAATATTAGCTCCGAACCTCATAGAAATTCTATCAGCGCTGGAACTTTTACTGCCACAGCCAGTAATGAAAAAGCCTAACACGGCTTCATAAAAGAGGGGGGTGGAGGATGGTTATGAAGTCACATTGGGGTTTTTTTAATCACTGTCCGTGCTGCACAGGAGCCATTGGCTTAGCCTCCTCTAGCCACTCTGGAGGTATGGGATCAAGCTCCAGGTCAGAAATCCAAGCTAGAGCTGGGAACTGGTGACGGGGCATCCTAGGTGAAGCACAGCCATGTGTGTATCATAAAACCCAAGAGTGGACTACAGGAGTGCCTGCTAGAGCCTTCAGGGTGTCCTGGCCTGGCTTTTGCTCCAGAATTCATAAGAATGATGTACAATGCATATTTGAATTACAGTAGTCACAGTGACCCTTCAGGGGTTACAACATGATAGTGTCAGGGGTAATTCCCTCTAGGGATGTATTTTCTCCACAGCAGAGCCATGCACAAGATGTGGGGGTACAGCCATAAGAGGACTGAGATGAAGTTAATTTAGTATCCTTTACTGTCCCAGTCAAGGTCCTCAGTATTAGGAGACTGCATTGTGCCTAGGAGATGTCAGCCAACTGTGGAGGACCCAACTGTGCAATGGCTGTTCAAGCTGTCAGTGGGGATTAATACTGAGTCTCTCCAAGAGTTAAAAATAGAGACTTCTCAGGCCTTTACTGCCCAGTTCTCACTCATGAGCAGCACCAAGGCTCTGGCCTCATACTTTCCCTTTCATCAAACATTACTAAAATGCTCACAGACCATTGTGAGATTGACCTGTTTGGGTGGCTAAGGCACAACAAAACTTTATTCGATGGATGCTGAGTTTCATAATTTGGTCAGTCCACCAAAGGTGGATTCCCTGGTGGCACAGGGGAGTGATGTTGAAGGATACACAGGACTCAGGCTAGACTTTGTCCTGAAGAGGTAATTTGAAGCCATGGTATTGGGGTTGAAGGCGGCAGCAGTGGCTTCATACGTCACATGGGCTTGCCATTCAAAATTATGTCATGCTTCAAGAGCAGATGCCAATGCAGATCCCCTTATGTCAGGAGTGGATTATGTTGCAGATGTTCTGTACGATCTATTCAGGGTCCCAAAGCAAGGTTTCTGCATATGCTCTTTCTGCCAATAGAATGCTCTGGATCAGACAGTGGGCTGGAGATTCATCCTTGATAGCTATGCTGAGCTTCCAAGGAAGGCTTACAGAGAGAAGGCTTCTAGGTCAGCTGTGGGCAGTATGTAGGAACTGTGATTGTGGCTTTGCAAAGAGAAGTACGGTTGGGAGGAGGCAGCTGGCCAGAGGAGGTAAACACCTGTGGGAGGGAGGCATGAATTTAAGATGCAGAATGGAAGAAAGGACTACAAGGGGTGTGTTGGGACACAAAATGGAGGAGGAGGGTCATGTTGGAACAGGAAGTGAGGAAGGAGAGAGCACGTTAGCACAAGGAAGAAGCAGGATTGTATTGGGACACAGAAGGAAGGGAGGGAGCACAAACTTCAGACAAAGGATGGAAGAAAGGAGAGAGGGAGCAGGAACTTGGGACATCGGATGGAAGAATGGAGGGAGTGATGGAAAGAGATGCTGAGGTGGGGAGGGAATAGAAAGAGAAAATTCTTAGGCGTGGGTGTCTGAGTGAGAGGGAAAGAGATGATGCACATGGGGAAATGAAGATAAGTGAATTGTTGGGCATAGGGGGTGAGATAAATATTGGACATGGTGGTGGGAGAGGCATGAGGTATAGATGCATGAGGAAGAGAGAGATGAGAGGGAGCAATGTTGGATGTGGTGGTGGAGAGAGAACAGTGGGATGGATGAAAAACAAAAGTATACTTATCTTTTAATTCTACAGTTTAATTCTATGTTTAAACTACAATACTTTATTTTTTGACAAATCCAGGGCTAATTCAGAATTTTCCTTTGAATAGCCAGGATTTGGACTATGGCAGGTATGTGGTCTTGTCCCTTTAAGGCAAAGTGCTGTTAGAAGCAAGGGCAGGAAGCATGCCAGAGAAATGCCTGAGTCTATTTTCCCACCCTGGCTTAAGGTGCGTGCCCTTTAGTTCCTAAAAGGCCAGGTCAGATTACAGGAGAGATGGGAGGAACACAAGAGGCAGAGTCACAAGAGGCACAGAGACAGGGAAGCTGGAGTTAGAGAAGGAAGCATATCAGCTCTGTAGTAAAAGTATGTTTTTTTAAACTCCGCATTATTAGATCTTTAACATCCATTCTGAACACTGACTCTATCACTATCTTGACCCACTCTCTGGTAATCTCTCACCTAGATTACTGCAATTCCCTCCTTAACGGCCTCTCACAAAAAGAACTACGACGCCTCCAGCTAATACAAAATACCGCTATAAAACTTATCTATAAAAAAAGCAAATATGACCACGTCACCCCTCTTTTAAAGGAAGCTCATTGGCTTCCCATCTCCTACCGTATTACTTACAAAATCATTCTTCTCACTTTCAAAATCAAACTTCTACATCAACCAACTTTCCTTGATAAGCTTCTTATACCTCAAAGTTCCCCGCGCACTTTGAGATCTTCAGACCAAAAGCTCCTTTTTATACCGTCCCTAAAAGACTCTTATTATACTCGTAAAACCAATTTCGCTGTTACCGCCCCAACATTGTGGAACTCACTGCCACAACATCTCCGAGATGAACAACAACTTGCTAAATTTAAAATAAATCTAAAGACATTCTTATTTCAGGATGCATTTAACCAAACCTAAAAAAAAAAAAAAAAAATGCTCTTTTTCATTCATTAGACAAGTATCCATTATTCATTACATTAACGTTCCCCCCTCCTCATGTTCATCCCCTCCCCACTCTCTCCATTTCTTCTATACAATGTAACTTTTTTCCCTTCCCCCACAATTTCCTCACATTCAAGTTTGTCAAGTCTTTGTCATTTATGTTTAATTTAAGATATTTCCATTCACATCCTATTACTATTAATTCTTTTTTTTTAAGCTGATTGTTAACCGGCCAGACAATTGTTTGATGGTCGGGATATTAAAAACCAATAAACTTGGAAACTTGGAAGCTGTGTGTGAGCAGTGCAAAGAAAGATGGTCTGAGCACAGACAAACCAGGAGCCCAGCTGAAAAGCAGTGTGAGTTGCCTTCCAGAGATTATCCCTCTGACTGGGTTATGCAAGAAGAAGAGGAATTTTCTCTCAACCCAGAAGCAGGATTTTCTTTATTGCTTGAAGCTATGGAGGCTGGTGAATGCTTGCTTGAGTCCCAGGAAACAGCTGAGGCTTTGCAGATCAACTAGATCAGTAAGTTCTGATTTTCACTTAATCTACCTGCCTACTAATATATGGTTTTGTTGTTCCATGTTTGTGCAAGCACAATATTTCTGGAAGAGTGTATTTCAAAGGAGAAAGAGTTTGGAATTACCATAGGCTGGTCAGTTTCTTTTTCTCCCGTTTGTGCTAATTCATGTGCTACGTGCAGCTGGGTTGGCTCTATGAGGTTGTCACAGCTACTGAGAGCAGAGCAAGAGCTGCAGGATGTGTGTGTTTTATTCCCTGATACGTGCTGCTAAAACATACCTGTTTTCTCTGCAATAAGAAATTCTATGTGCTTCAAAAGAACTGTTTAAAACTGTATTTCATCAGAACACTGTCGCTGAATGTGTTCATGAACAAAGCTGGTATAGACTGCCTTATCCAAACCAGGATTAAACCAGCACAGCAATTAACATCTGATAGAAAGCATAGCCAAGAATGCATTGGTTTATGGTGAAATATTTATTTTAAACTTTTCTACTTTTTGCTTTCATTTTGAACTGCTCCAGTGCAGTGAACTGGAGTCTGAGTTTGCTAAGGTGTTTTCCCTATGCAAAAACTATTACCATTTCATAAAAGTTGAACTATTTGCTTGATACATGTCATGAACATTATCTGTACTGTGTGCAATAAATATAACAAAATATTTGAAGCTTATCTGGCCAGTACCCTAAATAAATCTCTATTTTGTTTTGGAAGCCATTCTGACTTGGTGTCTGTTAGTTGAAAACTCTCTTACTTACCTGTATCTGCACTAGTAGGCAGTTGCCTAGCTTGGATGTAAATCCTGAAGGGGACTCTCAAGCTACAGATTGTCATGACCCAAACGTGCTAACCAAGCCATTAGATGTCTAGGGATGACAAGTTTGAGGACTTTTTATTTAATGTTTTTATAGACTGTGTACTGTACAGGATCTGAGTTACATACAAATTCAACTTAAGAATGGTTTAAAAATGGAATATGTTCTTAACCCGGGGACTACCTGTACTTGCAAGTTCTGGAGTCAATGGTAGCAATGATAGATGTGGTCCCCTGGGTGAGGGCACATTTATGCCCTCTCCATGATGTGCTCTTATCTCACTGGTCATAACAAATGGATGCATTGTAGATGCCCCTACCTTGGATGGCAGTCATTACACAGTCTGAACTTGTGACCAGAACCATAGTCTCTATCCAGGGATGTGCCATTCCATATCTCCTCATGGGTGATCCTGATGACAGATGCCAGCCTTCAACTGGTGAGCTTATTGCTAGGGTCACCTGGTACTGGGATGCTAATCTCCTGCTCAAAGTGTTCAATCATTCAGCTGGAGCTGAGAGCCATCTGCCTGGCACTTCAGGCGTGCGGCAGCTCACTGCAGGATTAAGACAGTACAAGTTTTCTTGGACAATTAGGTGGTGGTACCCTATGTCAATCAATAGGTAGGAATCATGAGTGCTCTACTATGACTGGAGGCCCAAATGCTGTTCCAGTGGGTGGAGATACATCTGCTGTTCCTCTTGGCATCACATGAAGTGGGAGTAGAAAATGTGTATTTGGATTTCCTCAGCTGGCAGACTCTAGATCCTGGAGAATGGACTCTATCTCAGGAAGCATTCAACAGCATTGTGAGTCAATGGGGGTGACCAATGTTCGACCTGATGGCATCAGTGACCAACAGGAAGCACTGGTCTGGATGCTCTGGTGGAGCCGTGTCAAAAGACGGGGCTTCTGTATGTGTTCCCATCTTGGCCCATGATAGGCAGGGTTCTGCGACACATATTATCACATCCAGGGCTGGTAGTTCTCATTGTACTGGATTTGCCAAGGCATCCATGCTATGCAGATCTGGTCTGTCTAAAGAGGGACTAGGATCTTAGACTACCCTGTCATCCGTGGTTACTCTCTCATGAATGGAGGATCTGGAGTGTTTTGAGCCTGAGCGTGCAGCTTTAGCACACAAAGGATATTTGGAGGTGGTGGTTGCAACTCTTCTGAAATCCAAGAAGCAGTCAATCTTGGCTACCTATGCTTCCAGGACTGGTGTGCCCAGAAGAGTGAGGACATGATCACAGCACAAATACCACTGGTTCTAGCTTTCCTTCAAGAAGGGCTTGAGAAAGGACCTGCGGTTGGATACCTCAAAATACAGATAGTGGGCCTCTCGTGCTTCAGATCTCAGGCTTCTCACTCAAATGTGTCCAGATTTTTGAAGGGAGCATTACATCTGCGTCCTCCAGTACATCAATATTTTCCAATGTGGAGTCTTAATCTCATTCTGTAGGATCTCTCTAGAGCTCCATATGAACCTTTGGAGATAATGTCATTGATTGACCTGATGGTCAAAATATTGTTTTTAATGGTGGTCACATCAGCATGTCGGTTGTCTGAACTACAGGCCTTATCCTGCAGAGAACCCTTTTTCAGGTTTTTTGAAATGGTGGTTTCTCTGAGAACAGTCCACTCTTTCTTGCTGAAAGTAATCTCCAGTTTTCACGTCAACCAGAAAGTACGGTTGCCGGCCTTTTCACCCTCGAGGTCCAAGAGTGACAAGGCTTTGAGATTACTGGATGTTCAAAGAGGGTTGCTTCACTCTCTAGAAGTGACAAATGAGTTTTGTTTGTCAGATCATCCCTTTGTGCTAGCAGGTACCTGCTGCCAGGACCAGCTGGCTTCAAAAGTGACCAGCTTACATCTGCAGTGGAAAGCAATTGCCATTGACCATAAAAGGCCCATTCCACTCGTAGTGTAGCTTCATCCTGGGAGGAGTCCAGGGCAGTTTCCCTGAAGAAATTTATAGAATGGCCACATGGTCTTCCCTCCATAGTTTCACAAAGTTTTATAGGGTGGATGTAGCGGCCAAATTAGATGCCACATTCGGATCTTCACTACTCTTAGCGGGCTTATCTGTCCCGTTCTAACTCCTAGGGGACTTTTTTTGATACATCCCAAGTGTTCTAGAGTGATGTGCCTTTTGCACTAGAAGGAAAGATTAGGTATAAGAACATAAGAATAGCCTTACTGGGTCACACCAACGGTAATGTAATAATCATGGGAGACTTCAATTTCCCGGGGATAGACTGGAGCCTGGGAACCTCGACCTACGGCAAGGAGGTTGAGGTTCCCAGGCTAGGGGACTGCTTCCTGGAAGCGCTAGGGGACTGCTTCCTGGAACAAATGGTGGGAGAGCCGACGAGAGGAAACGCCACCTTGGATAAAAGAAGTAGAAGTCACGGGCCCGCTGGGGACAAATGATCACAACATGATCAACTTTAAACTTGACATAGGGAAAGGGAAACGTACCAAAACCTTAACCATGGGCTTAAACTTTAAAAAGGGAAGATACGATTACATGAGAGCCATGGTGAAACAACTGCTCAAGAAAAAGATGGACAAAGTTAAAACGGTAGATCAGGCATGGTCCCTACTGAAAAAAAATACTATCAAGAAAGCACAAAATCTCTACATTCCGCAGATTTCCAAAGAAAGGAAAACTAAAGGCAAAGGAGAACCGGCATGGCTTACTAGAGAGGTGAAAGAAGCCATAAAAGAAAAGAAGGACTCTTTTAAAAAATGGAAACGCACGAAAACAACCGAAGCTTGGAACAAGCACAAAAATGATCAGAAGAAATGTCACAAGGCGGTGAGGGATGCCAAAAAGGACTAGGAGGAGAAAATAGTGCAAGAGGCCAAAAATTTCAAGCCTTTCTTTAGATACGTAAAAGGAAAAAAAACCTGCAAAAGAGGCGGTGGGACCGCTGGATGACCAGGGAAGAAAAGGGTACATCAAGGAAGACAAACAAATTGCAGACAGACTAAATTCCTTCTTTGTGTCTGTCTTTACAACGGAGGACACCACAACAATACCAGAAGCAGTGAAAGTGTTCAAAGGAGTAATAGAGGACAGCCACAGTAGAAGTGGACGTGTATCAGATATACTACCAGATTGACAATCTTAAAAGCGAAAAATCCCCTGGATCTGATGGAATTCACCCGAGAGTCTTAAAAGAACTGAAGGTTGAAATTGGAGAGCTTTTGCAAAAACTTGCCAACCTGTCAATTAGACCTGGACAGATACCGGACGATTGGAAGAAAGCGAATGTCACGCCTATTTTCAAAAAAGGATCAAGAGGAGAACTTGGCAACTACAGACCTGTGAGTCTTATGTCTGTCCCTGGAAAGATGGTTGAAGCACTGATTAAAGATAGCATAGTCCGGCACTTGGATACACATGACCTGATGAGAGCCAGTCAACATGGCTTCAGGAAAGGGAAATCATGTTTGATGAATTTACTTCAATTTTTTGAGACCGTTAACAAACAAATTGATAGTGGAGAACCGGTGGACATAATATACTTGGACTTCCAGAAAGCGTTTGACAAGGTTCCACATGAAAGACTTCTCAGGAAACTACAAAGCCATGGAATAGAGGGACATATACTAAGATGGATAGGCAAATGGCTGGAGAACAGAAAGCAGAGAGTGGGCATAAATGAGAAGTTCTCAGACTGGGAGAAAGTGACTAGCGGTGTGTCCCAGGGCTCGGTACTTGGGCCCATCTTATTTAATATTTTCATCAATGACCTAGAAGAAGGAACATCCAGTGAGATCATCAAGTTTGCAGACGATATAAAGCTATGCCAGGTAATCAGATCGCAGAAGGATAGTGAGGAACTCCAGAGTGACTTGTGTCAGTTAGAGAAATGGGCGGAGAAATGGCAGATGAAGTTTAATGTGGAAAAGTGCAAAGTTATGCATTTAGGCAGAAAGAACAAGGAACACGAGTATAGAATGTCAGGTGTAACTCTGGGTAAGAGTGAACAAGGAAAGGACCTGGGTGTACGGATAAATAGGACCCTGAAACCGTCGGCACAATGCGTGGCAGCGGCAAAGAAAGTAAATAGAATGTTAGGCATGATAAAGAAAGGAATCACAAGTAGATCGAAGAAAGTTATAATGCCGCTTTATAGGGCAATGATCAGATCACACTTGGAATACTGTGTCCAACATTGGTCTCCCAACCTAAAGAAGGATGTAAAACTGCTGGAGAGGGTGCAGAGATGAGCAATGAAGCTAATAAAAGGTATGGAGAACTTGGAATATGAGGAATGACTTTAGAGACTGGGATTGTTCTCCCTTGAGAAAAGACTGTGAGGGGATATGATTGAGACTTTCAAAATACTGAAAGGAATCGACAAAATAGAGCAGGAAAAAAATTATTTACAATGTCCAATGTGACACGGACAAGAGGACATGGATTGAAGCTAAGGGGGGACAAGTCCAGGACAAATATCAGGAAGTTCTGCTTCACGCAACGAGTGAACCTGGAATGCTCTCCCAAAGGAGGTTATTGCGGAATCCACCATTCTAGGATTTAAAGGCAAACTAGATGCACATCTTCTTACGAGAGGCATAGAGGGATATGGGTGATTAAAACTACGCCAAGTGTATACCTAGCTGGGCCTCCGCGTGTGCGGATTGCCGGACTTTATGGACCGAAGGTCTGATCTGTAGATGGCAGTTCTTATGTTCTTATGTCCATCAAGCCCAGAAGCCCGTTCTCACAGTGGTCACTAGTACCTGGCCAAAACCCAAGAAGTAGCAACATTCCATGCTACCAATCCAGGGCAGCAGTGGCATGCCCCATGTCTTTCTCAATAACATACTATGGAATTTTCCTCCAATAAATTGTCCAAACCCTTCTTAAAACCAGCTATGCTATCTGCTCTTTCCACAACCTCTTGCAATGTGTTCCAGAGCTTAACTATTCTCTGAGTGAAAAAATATTTCCTCTTATTGGTTTTAAAAGTATTTCCCTATTAATGATATTAGTATGGATTCCTTCCCTATTGAGTGAGGTACTCGATAGGGCTGCCCACTCTTCCCACTTTTATTTCTCCTCTACTTGGAGCCCTTTTTATGCATGGTAAAACGAGACCCTGATATATCTGGGTTAACCATTTCCGCTTCACACATAAAAATAATGGCTTTTGCAGATGACTTGCTTTTCACACTGACCAACCCACAGTCCTCTATGTCACATTTATTAACACATTGGATGAGTTCCACTTCTACTCTGGGTTCTCCTTGAATAAGCAAAAATCTATAGTGTTAGCTATACCGGCAATCTTACAGGACAGCCAGGAGGGTGACTTTCCATTTTCTTGGGCTACCACTTCGGTTAAATGTCTAGGGGTCATCTTACCCAGAGATTTGACCCTATTAATATGTGCACAATTTTGATACTCTTCTATGTGACACTATTAATACACTATGCATTTGGATTTCCTTTCCCTTGTCCATACCGGGTCGGGTGGCACTCTATAACATGGTTCTTTTCCCTCGATGGTTATACCGATTCCAGGTATTACCATTATTGATTTCCAGACCTCAGGAGTTGAAGTGAATTGTGGCTCTACAGAGGTTCTTGTGGGGTAGACGGAGGGCACGGCTCACTATGCCAGATCTTGCATCCCCAGAGAAAGAGGAGGTTACGGGTTATTGAATATAAAATGGTACGCTTTGGCTTGTCAAATGTGCCACATTAATGATTTGTTCAGAGGTACTTCCTATTTCTCGGCTACTCCATTGGAAACCTCCTTATTATATCCTACTCATTTTAGCCATATGTTACATGTAACTACTCCAAGTCTTCGTAAAATACTTTCTGCATATCCTATTTTCCATCCTGCCTGTAGGACCTGGCATTGGGTATGCCGTGTCCTTAAATTATCTTCCAGTACTTCTCCTTTTCTGCCGATTCAGAGTAATTGGGATTTTCTTCCAAGTATTCAATGTCAAGCTATCCGCTCATGACACACAAAAGGTTTACAATTTCTTTTTCAGCTGTTTAATGTTGAAGCGTGTTTACTCATTGCCAGGTTCCGTGTTTCTTTATTACCAGATTCAACACTACATACAGTCTTTGCCACCTGGTCATATTACAGAAGGCAATATCTGAAATATTTAGCCTCTCAGCACAAAACAATATCCCACTTTGTTTCCATTATGTGGGTCTGCTAGATTGTCAGCTGGGGGCAAACTTTGAAGTTGTGGTGTGACTCTGGTCACTGGAACATCTTAGCAAAGCCTTGAAGAAAGCTCTGAAATGGATGTCTGATATTACTCATTGGGAACTACAGCACAAGTTTTGCTTCGGCTTTACATATATCACCAACCCAAGCATATCGGATGAACATTTAGTCAGTCTCTTTGTTTTAAGTGTTCCGCTCATTATGCCTCCTTGGGCCATTCATTTTGGTATTGTTTGATGGTTTCAGCATTCTGGATGACCTTGGGAAGATATATGTCAAGCATCTGGCATCACTGCTGGACCCCCACTCTGAATTCACTGTTAGATTAACACAAAATAACAGTACATGTTAGTTCACCAAGGAGAGGTATTCTATAGAATGTGTTGAAAATTTTGTGGATTTTGTATGATCTGATTACCACAAGACTCCTGAGGAAGGCCCTTGTGGGCTGAAACATGATCGTGTTGAATCCATCATAATAAAAGAGGCTGAGCACCAATTGGCCACCTTTGTTGTTTTGTTTGCTATTCACTGTTGTAAAGACAGTTTTTCCTGTTTGTTTCCAAACAAATCATAAGCCCACCATAAACATGCCTACCACATGCTTCCTTGTGATTTAGAGGAACTGCACAGAAAACATCTGAAAACTGGATTTCGAAAATAGTGATTTTTGATGTTTGGATGAAAAAACAATGTCCATCTGTCACTTCTTGGATCTGTTTCTGTTTTGAAAATGAACCCCCAAATCAAATAAGGGTAACACAACCCTATCCCAATTCAGAGCTCTAGACCTTCAGATCCTGTAATATCTCTTTTCCCGCAGCAGCCTTTCTACTCTCTCACCCTTCTGTCTTGTCATCCAATGACCTTCATTTTTTTCTTTCGTTTTCCCCAATGTTTTCCATCTCCTCTCTTCTCCCCTTGCCTTGTTATGTCCACCTTCCTCTCATCTATAGTCTTCTTATCCAATTTCTTTCTTTTTTTCTATCTCTAGTGCTGCTTCTTTTCTTCTTGTCCCTGGTCCTTTCATGATCCCATTTTGGGTTGTTTCAGCCTCCTTTTCTCTAGATATCCTCTCTGCTCCTATCTTGTTTTCTCCATCCAAAGTAAATTATTCATATTCTCAAGCAAAATTTGAAACTAGTTATATAATGTGATATAAAAGTAACAATATTTTAGTTTGCAGATGTTTCAAATGGTGATACAGCAGGCCCTCAATATTCGCTGGGGTTAGGTGCAGAGCCGGCCCGCAAATAGGAAAAAATCGCAAATAAGTTTTTGGACGGTTCTGACCCATCCCCACCCCCGCCTCCCTCCTGCCTCCCTCCTGTGTCCTCGACCTTACCTGGTGGTCTAGTGGTGATACAAGGCAGGAGCAATATTCCTACGCTCCTGCCCTGTGCAGAGACGTCATCAAAATGGCTGCCGTGAGTTCCTGTTGTAGTCTCGAGACTACAATGGGAACTCATGGCAGCCATTTTGGCGATGGCTCTGCACGGGGCAGGAGCGTAGGAAGATCGCTTCTGCTCTGCATCACCGCTAGACTACCTGGTAAGTTGGGAGACACAGGAGGGTGGTAAGTTCTGGGGGCAAAAAATCCGACACAAAATCACGAATAACCGAATTCGCGAGTGGGGAAACCGCAAATCGGGAGGGGGGAGCTGTAATATGCTGCAAAATTGCTACAGTTTCTATAATTGAAATATTGATAATTGATTATATTGCTCACAAGTTTCAAACCTGTGCAAATTCAGTTCCTTATTGTCACAAAAGTTCAGAAGCCTTTCTTCAAAATTTATCTGTTACTACAGAAAACTAGAGCCTGCATTTTAGATATACTATTCTCTATTTTCTGATTATTCTTAGAAGGGAGAAGTGGGAGTAAATAGCATGACCACCATCTAGGGGTGGACAGAACATGACTCTATAACAGGCTTTAAGGATGTATTCCTCTATAACAGTGCCTCTCAAACTTTCTCAAGCCAGAGCACACTAAAGGCAGTGGCCATGGTTTGAGGCAATCAGAAGTGTGCGGACGTCGCCATAATGACATCATGCATATGCGTGACATCATCACGTTGATGTCCGCACATGTGCAGAGGCCCTCCAGATGGGCCCTGAGATGCCAGTAGGGGGTGCCAGCAGGGAAGAGGGCCGGAGAGAAGGAGAGGCACTGGCGCCAGCAGCAGTGTTTCTCAACTACTTCAAGCTAAGTACCCCCTAAGTCTAACAGATATCTGAGCACCCCAACCACACACCTCCCTAGGCCCACCCAACCCTTTGTAATGCGATTTTTTTCCATTCATTTTTCATATACACATAATATACACAGCAGATATAAATTCTCAAAACTGACACATTTCAATCACTATATTGAAAATAAAATCATTTTACCTACCTGCGATCCTCTGCAGGCTGTTGTAATTAGCTGTAAAGGTAAGAATGGGAGGCCAGGAGGGAAGCTGGAGGACACTAGAGAGAAGGGGAAAACATGCATGCCTTTGGTGAATTGGGCAGCGCTGTCGCTGTACCGCGTAGGAAAGTCAGCTGGTAGGTGCCTCTCTTCCTCCTCAGTATGCCGCGGCACACTTAGAATCTCAGGACTAAGATGGTTAAGGGGCTGGAGGAGCTGCCGTACAGCAAAATATTAGAGAAACTGGGCCTCTTCTCCCTTGAACAGAGGAGATTGAGAGGGGACATGATCGAAACATTCAAGGTACTGAAGGGGATAGACTTAGTAGA
The DNA here is from genome assembly GCF_902459505.1 of Geotrypetes seraphini. Taxonomy (NCBI): domain Eukaryota; kingdom Metazoa; phylum Chordata; class Amphibia; order Gymnophiona; family Dermophiidae; genus Geotrypetes; species Geotrypetes seraphini. The sequence continues at coordinate 95,490,748 of NC_047089.1, read as the reverse complement.
TAAGGACAGGTTGTTCACCCTCTCCAAGGTAGGGAGAACAAGAGGGCACTTTCTAAAGTTGAAAGGGGATAGATTCCGTACAAACGTAAGGAAGTTCTTCTTCACCCAGAGAGTGATAGAGGCTGTTATAGGGGAAAACACCCTCCAAGGATTCAAGACAAAGTTAGATAAGTTTCTGCTGAACAGGAACGTACGCTGGTGGGGCTAGTCCTCAGTTAGGGTGCTGGTCTTGGACCAGAGGGCCGCCGCGTGAGCGGACTGCTGGGCATGATGGACCACTGGTCTGACTCAGCAGTGGCAATTCTTATGGTCTTATGTTCACACAGTTTGAGATACACTGCTCTATACTGTAGAAGCTAGATCATCTGCAGGAGTTAGTTCCTTCTCATTTTTCTCATTGGTTATACCAAACCCTTGCTTTTATTCTTTATTTTCTGCGAGTTGACCTTGTCAGCACTTCTTTTTTTTATCTAGAAATAGCTATATCCCTTCTCGATAGAAGTCAACTTTTGTTTTCAGCATTTAACTGTTCCAAGTGATTGAACATAAAGGTTTCCATATCTACTTAAATCTTGTATTACTCCTTTTCATGTTCCTTCCATTGCTTTCTGTATTGGTCTAAGTGTGTGTTTTTTTCATGGTATTTGCTTACCACTATCTCTGCTGGTAGAATAATTGTGTCATACATAATTTTTTCTCTGAAAATATATTTTCAGCTATTTTACTTTGAGGCTTCCTCCTTTTAAGTTAATTTATGATCATTTATCCTTGATTTTCATTTAAGCAAAATATCTACTTGTATCTTACGGAAACCTGATAAATACTTGAATACTCTTATTTCTATTTCATCTCCATCTCTCTTCAGTTCAATGACTACATCTTGACTTGTTTAACCTTTCTGGTTTTAAGATGTGTGTTGCAGGCACTGTACTGTTTCATGACTTCTTCAAGCTGCTTACATCTTATCCATGTCTTCACCTTTTTACAAGCTCCAATATAAAATATAGCATATGGTATGGGGTCTTGCTAGTGATGTATACAAAGGCTTATTGTAAGAGGACTATATACATATGGAGCCAGGGGAATGTGTAGTGCAATGGTTAAAGCTACAGCCTCAGCATGAAAGATCTCTGAACTGTTTTTTGTTTTTTGGTTTGATTTTTTTTATTTTTTTTTAAATATATGTGATGCAATATAGTGTAACAGGCAAGGGGCCTGTCATATAAGGCAGTGGTCACAGAGCTCCGGTGCCACTGTTGGCTGAGATAGGGGTGATATATGTCCAGAGGTCACTAAGGGGAACAATTGTCCTGTTTTAGGAGGAGGACCAGGAAGGACCAACTTGTGTTCAGGGAACTACAATTCCCAGGAAGCTAGCGGCCATGGTCAAGTTTTTCGAGAGCTTTGGGAAATAGGAAAAAGCCCTGGACTGGAATCTTTTGGAAGAAGGGAAAAAAAAGAGCCTTCTAGTAACCTCAGAGGAAGCCTGAGTTAGCCTGGGGTGGAGCTGCTCCAGAACCTTCCAAACTCTGACATAAAAACAGTTTGACTAGCCGTAAGAAGGGAGGAATGAAACTGCCTGAGCTCACAGCCAGAAGGAAGGAACAGCCTGAGGTTGAGAACTTTAAAAGCTGACACAACTCTATGAGATAGTAAGTTTTATTAAGATAGGAACTATGAAAAGAAATAAGAAAAGGCAGTTGGTCTGCCTGGAGAGAGCTGTTATAGCACTGCAAGACTGTTGGCGGAACATAGAAGCCAGCATGGTTTTGTTTTGGAGTTAAATATTTTCTTTTGGTTATCTGCCAGGGTGAGGATAACAAGAGAAGTAACATTTATCTCATCCAGGGTGTGGAGGCAGATAATCAAACTAAAACACCCCTTTGTGTGAGTCTGTAAGCAAAGCCAAGCAAGCTCATTTACATATGCAAATAAAGATGAGTGGACTATACATGTAAAGCCTTGTTCTCCAGGAGAGAAAGGAGAACAAGAGTGTGTGGTGTTGGAAAGGCCACAAGAAAGCCTCCTCAAAGGATAAAGAAAACTTTTGACTGGAAGTAATAGCTCATAATGGACTCACCCCAAGTGTAAGAGTATGCAAATAGGAAGACCTCTCAAGAATAAACTAATGCTAACCAAAAGTTGTCTCTGAGTAAAAATGACATTAGTGCATGAGAAAAGCCCATATATGGGGATAAAAATCTTCATAAAAGAACCCATAAGTATTTTAATTTCAGCTTAAATTAAAAAAAAGAAGTCATAACTAAATTTTTACTGAAAAGCACCACTGGTTTATACATGAAAAATTGTAACTGAAAACATGTGATTATCCTAAATATTTTATTTAAAACTTAGAGTGGCATAATAAAAAAAAAGTCTAATTCTGTTTTGGGGCTAGAATTCTAGTCACCCAAAGTCGGAAATGTCCAAAGTCCATTCTCGAAAAATACATTCAAAATAAAAATTTTTTTGAGAATCGTCTACTTCTACATCCAGCTGTTTGAGTGTCCAAACCGCCAAGTCTTCTATCGTTATGCCACATTCTCGTCCAAAAATTTGTCCAAATCAAAAATGCCTAGAACAAGACCTTTTGGACGTGGGAGGGGTCAGCAAAGTGATGGACTGGACACCCAGACATGGCAACAGAGTAGTGGGGCAACTTACAGGGCAATGCTGTGAACTTCACAAAAAGGGTAACACATAAACATCTCATTACAACTCGTTTGCATGTCATGGTGAACCCCCCCCAAAAAAAAACAACAACAAAAAACACTATACCCACCTGTCTACAACACCAATAGCCCTTATGGCTGCAGGTGCCACTTATATGACAGTACAGTAAGGTTGGGGGGGGTTGGTGGGTGCACATTTTCCACCATAAATGCAGTAGTTAGAATGGCTTATGGGCCAGAGTCCTCTTCTCTATGATTCAGTGGCCCAACCCCCACACTACTTAAGCCACCTCTGTGCAGCTCTACTAGGCTTTCCTATGCCAGGTGCTGATGTTCTGGCGGCAGGCATGTACATTTTTATTCTGATTTTTATGGCAGTGTGTGGAGATCAGTGATCACTGGGGGAGTGTGTGGGTGTCTGTACTTTGTTCCTCCAGTGGTTATTTGGTCACTTTGAATACCTTCTGGGCACTTATACCTATTTTTAGATCACCTAAGTCACAACATATAAGTTCTATCTAGGCAGTCTCATTAAACTTTCAATTATTGCTGCAGGACGACTAAGTCTAGGTCGGCCCACATCCCACCCACTTCCTGCCCTAACTACTCCTCGAAAAATGCCCCTTTTCACTGGGCGTACAGCGATACTGAAAAGGCCTAAGCTGCTTTTAGATATGTCTGAAACTCGTTTTGATTATCGGCACTTGGACGACCTGTTTTTTTGATCGTCCAAGTACCGATTTAGGCGGGTTTTTAGACATATTTCTGATTCAATTATAAACCTCACAGTTTATACCTTTGATGAATTGTAGTAATATTGAGGAAAGGAAATTTTGTTTTGTCTTCACAGCATCCCAATAGCAACTATTCCCTACAACAAACATTAAAAAGGCCATTATTTTCTCTTAGGTAATTCAAATGATATTTAAAGATGATGGATATTTTATTGCTTTTCAAAAGGAGAATGAAAACTCAAAATTACTAAAAGTTTTAGCATAATTAGAAGTTCTATAATGGAAAACATTAATATATCAATATTCATGTGTTATTGATGATGATGTTGTTAACTGCCATCAACTCAGTGTCTATTCATGACAGTCCCCTGGATAGTTACCCTGATCTAAGGGCTCGTTTTACTAAATTGTGGTAGAGGTCTCTACCACAGGCCGGTAAGGTAAATGTTCCAGTACTCATAGGAATTCTATGATTGTCGGATCATTTACCTTACTGGCCTGCAGTAGAAATTTCTATCGTGTTTTGGTAAAAGCCAGCGTATGTTTGGTCTTCATTCAAGCAGCTGTTCATTGACAGAGTGGTTTTGATAGCTACTGTTATTGTAAACTGTTTTTTAATATACAGTAGAGTCCTTACAAAGGTGTGGCCCTACTGTTCCTGAAAAATGGCCAATTAATGAAAATTACCAAAAATAACATATGAGCCCTTTCAGCCACCTGACTTAAACTTTATACTTGTTCCTTGCAGGTTTGACAGCAGCAGCTGCCGCCGCAGCAGCTGCTACAAATGCAGCCATAGCAGAAGCAATGAAGGTGAAAAAAATCAAATTAGAAGCCATGACCAATTATCATGCCACCAATAACCAGCATGGAGCAGATTCAGAAAATGGGGATCTGAATTCAAGTGTTGGTAAGTTAAGGAGACTCATCTTGTTTGAGTATTTCATCTAAATTATTATTATTATTTTTTTAAAATACATATCTTTTAAGTATGTTTTCAGTGGCACTACATTTCTTGACATCCTCTAGTGATTTGGTTGTAGTTGTCATTAAGTACATACTTTTCTTTGCAGGTTACTGTTTCAGACCACAGTTCCTTTTTTTTTTTAAAGAAAGCAGTTTGATTGCTAAGAATGTATTTTTCAAACTAGTAGGAAGGTAACAGATGAAAGTGTCAAGGGGAAATTTCGCCATGGCACCTTCTATTATAAACGGTATTGATTTTCAACAATTCACTGTAGTAGGATGAGGAAAAAAAAACACAACAACATTTGACATAGTCCTGTGATCTTTTGACAATTTGGAAATGCTTGTTCACTCTATTATATACGTTAAAGTTTCAAGTAGCTTTCATAAACTTTTACTCAAAGTGTGTTAAATTATTTTAAATTACATATTCCAAAATTTCCTAAAGTACACTACCATGTTAGTTTGTGCTAATACCATTAACAGGTGTTAAAATTAAATAGGCCCCACTGTAAAAACAGGGTGTGTAGTAAATAATGCATGTAACCCATATTGAACAAAATATTTATTTCCTAGACAGGGGCATGTCTTAAGAACATAAGAATAGCCTTAGTGGGTCACACCAATAGTCCATTTAGTCCAGTATCCCATCTTCGCGGAGGCCAATCCAAGTTACAAGTATCAGGCAAAAACCCAAATTGTAGCAGCATTCCATGCTACTATCCCATGTCTGTCTCAACAGCAGACTAAGGACTTTTCCTGCAGGAATTTGTCCAAACTTTATTTTAAACCAGCTATATTAACTGCTCTTACCACATCCTCTGGTAACGCGTTCCAGAGCTTAATTAATCTCTTAGTGAGTGAAAAAATATTTCCACCTATTGGTTTTAAAAGTATTACTCTGTAACTTCATCAAGTGTCCCCTAGTCTTTTTAAATCTTGATGCAGTAAAAAATTGATCCACTTGTACTTATTCTATACCACTTAGAATTTTGTAGACTTCAATCATATCTCCCCTTAGACGTCTCTTTTCCAAGCTGAATAACCCTAACCTTTTTAGTCTTTCCCCATACGAGAGGAACTCCATCCCCTTTATCATCTTGGTCGCTGTTCTTTGAATTTTTTTTAGAGCCGCTATACTTTTTTGAGATAAGGAGATCAGAACTTAACACAATACTCAAGGTGAAGTCACACCATTGAGAGAGACAGATGCATTATAACTAGGGTTACCATATGGCTCCAAAGAAAGGAGGATGGATTAAGACATCCGGGTTTTACTTCTACTGAAGATGCTGTTACTATTTGGGTTTTTTGCTAGGTACTTGTGATTTAGATTGGCCTCTGTGAAGATGGGATGCTGGACTCCATTGGTCCGACCCAATAAGGCTATTCTTTTGTTCTTATAACCCTCCTCCCCCCCCCCTTTTTTTATCAAGCTGCACTAGAGTTTTTTAGCGCGGGCTGGCAAGGTAAGTGCTCCAACACTCATAAGAATTCTATGAGCGTCAGAGCATTAACCACTCTGGCTTGTGCTAAAAACCTCTAGCACAGCTTGATAAAAGGGGCCCTAAGGCCTCTAATTACCAATAAAACCTGAGCAACCCTCACCCTTACTCAATTTGAAAATTGGGTTTATAATTTTTAACCAATAAATACCTTAATCTGACTTCAATTGTTTTGTCTCTTCCATTAGCTCTTCACAACTGTTCCTACAGTTCTTTCTGTGATTCAGGACTGAAGCAGCTAATCTCACTGAACCAAGGGGCTCAGCTGGTCTGCTCAAAGTGAATTAGAGTTGCCACAATTTTCATATCTACAAAAAAAGGCACTGAATTACAGGAGCTGCACAGGTTTAAATTCATTGTGAGCCCCATGATTTAGTGCAGGTTCTAAGCAGCCTATGTATGGGCCCTCCTTGTAAAAAGATTGCCCATTCTGATTTAGAACTGTCAGCAGTAAGGCAGCCATGTTAGGCGATGGAGAGTGTGGGACTGTTGTTAAAGTTGAGGGAGTTTAAGCACATTAAATTTTCTTATTGCTTTTGTTTGCTTATTTAATTATTGGCTACTGTTAGTTCTTTGACTCAGGGAAGGGTTGCAAGAGCAGTCCTAGTACGGAAGCATGGAAATTGTGAGTGTGGAACTGTTACTCAAGCAAGGGAGACAATTGTAAATACAGAGCTGTAGTAAATTTTGAGGCTGTGGCTTCCTCTTTTTGCTGGTTTTGTTAATTGTCAGTGCTATGGCTGGGGCTGTGACTATTGCTAAAGCTTAGCTATAGAACTGTTAACATAAGAACATAAACAATGCCTCTGCTGAGTCAGACTTAAGGTCCATCGTGTCCAGCAGTCCGCTCACGCGACGGCCCAACAGGTCCAGGACCTGTGCAGTAATCCTCTATCTATACCCCTCTATCCCCTTTTCCAGCAGGAAATTGTCCAATCCTTTCTTAAACCCTAGTACCGTACTCTGCCCTATTACATCCTCAGGAAGCGCATTCCAGGTGTCCACCATACGTTGAGTAAAGAAGAATTTCCTAGCATTCGTTTTGAATCTGTCCCCTTTCAACTTTTCCGAATGCCCTCTTGTTCTTTTATTTTTCAAAAGTTTGAAGAATCTGTCCCTCTCTACTCTCTGTTGTTGGGGCACGTGGATATTATGACAAATGACTAAGAATCTAAAAACAATGTTTGATTGGCTGCAGAGTGACTCTGTGGTAGTCCTATTACTGCCATATCCCATTTGGTATGACATAGGTTCAGCTCCCAGCTCACATATTTTGGTCACCAAAGTGGCTGAGGGTCAGGGATGACTAGAGAATAAAAAAATAGAAGGGGATATCAAATGGGGAAAAATCCCTGAACATCTGTAGATGAGGGCTCATTGTGCCAGACTCTAACCTAGCTGAAAGCACTGAAGATGAAGAGTATTAAAAATAAAAAAGTTTGCTGACATACTGGTCTTAATAATGTGCACAAGCATATACATAGTGCAAATGTACTTTCTTTCATTTGTTTTCGGAATCATTTCATGAAAATTATCAACAGCTCTCAGCTTGAGAGAGACCCATCAGTGCCCTCTCTCAGGGTCAATATGTTCACACTGTGAACCTCATTGACAGTCCATATTTGATTATAAATATTAGACATATGAAGTTATTTATGTTGATGCTACTAAAAATTCCAGATCATTTTTCCTTCTTATCTGTAGTGGTAGCTCATATCAGCCAAGCTGTCACAAGGCAGTACTTGATATAAACAAGAGATTGCAAAGGCATCTCAGTAATCAATATCAGGATGGCTACAGTATGGAAGCCCCAACCAGTGCATATCATTTGTCTCTGCATCTATTTCTATGACCAAATGAAGCATTAATTCAAATCATAAATCTATGGTGATTTAAATCTGGAAATGAGCACCTGCCTGCTTTAATGATTTATTTTGTACATTTCAGTAAGCAGCAGATTTGTCCATATGAACTGACAGGTCACCTTCAGATGCCAGAAGCAGAATGTTTATCACCATGCAGACTAGCATCTCATCTTAGCAAGTAAATATTAAACTAAAAGAATTCAATTGATTGTGGAAAGGGAAGAAAGGCAGCACAGCCATATATTTTACTCAGTGATCTAATACCTTGCTATGATCCATTCACAGACTCTCTTATCTCTCCTAAAATGATAGTTTTTGATGGGAAGATAAGAGCTCAAGGTTACATAAAAAAATTAGGAAATGTAAAATAATTACCCATTAGCATTGCTAGCTTCCTTAACTCCCTCTGTTTACTAACCTTTAGCTATTCCTGTGCTGCAGCCTGTTCATAATTGTATGTAATGTAGTCCCCTAATTATCATAAGCATTATTGTTATTTTATAGAGCACAATCTTAAATGGACAGAATATTGATAAACATTCAGGCAAATACTATTACAAGGTCAGTGAATCGTAAGCTTCAGAAAACTTCTACATAATTATAACAGACCAATTAGGATATAATTGTTAAACACATATATGGTATTGCAAATATACTGTATTTGCTCATAATGATAAAAATGGCATCTGGTTGTATATAGAATTAATGCCAAATCTAGACAGGATGTATTTAATGCTGCTGTCCAAAGTTATTTTATATATAAACATCTGCTAAGTTTAGTAGCTAGAAAATATCCATGTCACAATTAGTCTTACTATGAAATTATGCTGTCAGTGCAAGTTTCAACATAACACAAAAATACAAGAAAATGAAACAGATTGGTGGCTAAATCGGATTAAAAATTTAGGGCAGGGTACTACAAACTGTGCCGCAGTGAGATTTTAGGTGTGCCATGAGATGTCAGGGAGGAGGAGAGGCACCAGCGCTAGCTGAATGCCTATAGGATGTGCTTCTCATAGTGAGAGACACATCCTGAATGCAGTCAGTCAGTACCAGAGCTTCTCCTCTTCTCCGCACCTCTACTCTTCCAGCACCTCCCACCCCCATTTTTCTCTCAGGGCCCCATCTGGAGGGCCTTTGTGCATGTGCAGCCATTGATGTGATGTAAAACATGCATGTGACATCATTGTGTTGACGTTCCAGAGGTGATTTGGGAAGCTACAGACCGGTAAGCCTGACCTTGGTGCTGCGCAAAATAGTGGAAACAATTATAAAAGATAAAATTGTGGAACATGTAGATAAACATGATTTAATGAGACAGAGTCAGCATGGGTTCAGTAGAAGGAATTCTTGCCTCACCAATTTGCTTGCCTTCTTCAAAGGTGTGGATAAAGGCGAACTGGTTAATATAGTATCTAGATTTCCAGAAGGCTTTTGACAAGTTCCTCATGAAAGGCTCCTGAGAAAATTAATGATTCATGGGGTAGGAGGCAATGTTTGATTGTGGATTAAGAACTGGTTATCGGACAGAAAACAGAGGGTGGGATTAAATGGCCATTTTTCTCAGTGGAGGAGGTAAATAGTGGTGTGCCACAGGGGTCTGTGCTGGAACTGGTGCTATTTAACTTATTTATAAATGATCTAGAAATTGGAACTACTAGCGAGGTGATTAAATTTGCAGATGACACAAAACTGTTCAAAGCTGTTAAAATGCATATGAACAGAAAAACTGCAGGCAGACCTTAGGAAATTAGAAGACTGGGCATCCAAATGGCAGATTAAATTTAATGTGGACAAATGTAAAGTGATGCACATTGGGAATAATAATCCAAATCATAGTTATTGGATGCTAGGGGACCACCTTGGGGGTCAGCGCTCAAGCAAAGGATCTGGGTGGCATCATAGACAATACACTGAAGCTTTCTGCCCAATGTGCAGTAGCAGCCAAGAAGGCAAACAGGATGCTAGGAATTATTAGAAAAGGAATTGTTAACAAGACTAAGAATGTTATAATTAGGGTTACCATATGGCTTCAGAAAAAGGAGGATGGATTGAGTCATCCGAGTTTTACTTCCATTGCTTTCAACAGAAGTAAAAGCCCAATGTCTCAATCCATCCTCCTTTTTCTGGAGCCATATGGTAACCCCAAGGTAGAATGCGCTCTTCAATAGAGTCTCTGGAGAGTACCCAGAGATGCTGTTACCCAGTTCCAGGCAGGAAATTTTTGTTCAGTTCTGGTTTTGCGCTTACATTCCAAGCAGTGTGGGATTTTCACTGTTTGATCCTACGTTTTGAAAACAATGCTGAAAGTCCCATAATGCACCAGGATGGGCTGGTTAGAAATTCTGGACTGGCCCAAAATCTCCAGCCTGACACTGGTAACTTGGCATCTCTGGGCACTAGGGAGGTATTCTATGGCAGTGGTTCTTACACCTGTCCTGGGGAATCCCCAGCCAGTCGAGTTTTCAAGACATCTCTAAAGAATATGCACGAGTAAGGTTTGCTTATAAATTAGGTAGCAGGCATGCAAAATTTTCTCATGCATATTCATTAGGGATGTTTCTATATTTTATAAGAAACTTAATTGGCTGCCTATAGAGAAACATATAGAGTTTAAAACTGTTTGTCTGATTCATCATACCTCCGCCATCACACCCTCCACCTTGAAAACATCCTCGACAAATTCAAAATAAAACTTTCCTATTTCAGGATATTTATCAAAATACAAGATAAGAGCCTTCCCCAATTACATCTAATGATGAATGAGAACTGCTTTTAAGAAGCGATTTACCTTCCCTCCTTATTCTTCCCCCTCCCCTCTTTACCTCTCTTTATTATTATTATTTTTTTAACTTCGATGTAATTTTGAATCTGTCCCTTCCCCAGTCCCTCTCATATCAATCTTGTCTATGTCTTGCCCAATAATTATTATGCTATTTTAACTTAAAGTTTAGCATTGTAAACCGACCAAATTCTTGTCGAAGGTCGTTATATCAAATTATGAATAAACTTGGATATTACAGAGGCAGAGGCTTCTGATTATCACACTTTTTTCTTTTCACATTTGCATTATTCATCTAATACAGTGGTTCTCAACCTGTGGGTCGCGACCCCTTTTGGGGTCGCCAAAGACCATCGGAAAACATATATTTCCGATGGTCTTAGGCAGTGTTATTCTACCGCCAGTCCATGGACCGGTGCCGGTCCGCAGGGCCAGCAAGTCCATCAGGCACAAGACAGCGTTCTTCAGCCACCGGTCCACGGTGCAATCAATGTGGTGTCTTCAGGCCGGCTCCCTGAGTGCTGCAGTGCACTACACGTGGCCTGCGCCAGACTGGAAGCCTTCTCTCTAACATCACAATGCCCACAGCTTTGTACAATGCAGCACTCAGGGAGCCGGCCTGAAGACGCTGCGTTGATTGCAAAGTGGACCGGCCTAAAGATAACACCAGGGGGCAGGCCAGAAGGCAAGGCACATGGAGGGAGAGAGACAACAACAGTAGGGGAAATGCTTTTATTTTTTTAATTTAGTGATTGATTTGTCTTCAGGAAGAAATGCTTTTGTTTCGTTTCCTCTGGGGTTGTACTGCTTGCAAAGTCTTGCATCTTAGGGTTAATTTGTAAATATTAGTACTTTTAGTTTTGGGTCCTGCATTTGTATGGGGTTATATGTTTTCTGGTAGGAATGAATGTTAAAAAGCTATAGTGTGTTTGTGTATTTTAATTTTATGGTTAACCATTATGTGTTGTTAATACAATTATATTAGGTGTATATAAGAAAAATGAATGGAAAAAATGGAATTACAATTAGTACTATTATGGGGGTGTGGTCTGGGGCAGAGATTGAGTGGAGATGGGCACAACTTAGCCCAGTGTTCTTCAACTGCCGATCTGCAGACTGGTGCTGGTCCATAAAATAATTATTTTATTTTTGCTGGTCCATAGGTGTCGAAAGGTTGAAGAACACTGGTCTTAGGAACTGAGACACTGCTCCTCTATCTGTCTCTATCCGTCTCCAGGCGGGTCCACCCACATGCAGATATGCCCACATACATTTATTTGTAATTAGAAATAAATATTTCACAGTATATAATTACATGGAGGGGCATAATCAAAAAAAGCGTCTAAGTCCCCTTTTGGCCTAAGTCCTTAAATGTTCAACCCAGAAGCAGGGAAAGTGTCCATAACCAAAACAAATGTCCTTGTTTTGATTATGGCCTTCCTCTGCCTAAACGCCCAATCACCACTATGTCTAAAAGTACACCCACACCACGTCTACACTTTTCAGCCATAATGAAACAAAAAAACGCCTAAGCCATAAACGTCCAACAGAAGGGCTTTTAGGCGAAGGACGAGCCAGTCCTTCGCCTAAAAGCTGGATTCTGTAACCGGTGTCTGTCAAAAACAACACCAGTTACAGAATCCCCCCCCAACCATTCAGGCAGGAGGGTGCCCAAGCCCTACTGCCATGTCAAACACGACCCCTCCCCTCCCGACAACATCGGGGCAAGAGGGAGCCCAAGCTCTCTTGCCCCGCGGCAGCCGCGACCCCCCCCCCCAACAACCTCGGGGCAAGAGGGAGCCCAAGCCCTCTTGCCCCAACAATTAACATCGGGCCAGGAGAGAGCCCAAGCTCTCCTGGCCCCAGCGACCACCCCCACCGCTACTCGATTGGGCCAGGAGGGAGCCCAAACCCTTCTGGCCCCGGCGACCCCCCCCCCCCACGACTGGCTTGGGCCAGGAGGGAGCCCAAGCCCTCTTGGCCACGGTGACCCCCTACCCCCACCCCGCACTACATTACGGGCAGGAGGGATCCCAGGTCCTCCTGCCCTCAATGAACCCCCCTCCCCCCAATGTCCACTCCCCCAGAACCCCCGATCAGCCCCCCAGCCGACCCGCGACCCCCCGGCCGACCCCGCAACCCCCCACCCCCCTTCCTCGTACCTTTTTAACGTTGGCCGGACAGACGGGTGCCAATCCCATCCAGCAGGCAGCCCACAGCAGAATGTGGCCGGATTGGCCCAGCCGTCCCAAAGCCCCGCCTACGATACATTTGAACACTTTTATATACATATGGAAAGGGTTCAGAGTGAAAGTCCTGGTAAGTAGGTGGGAAGGGAAGGAAGGGGGATTGTTCAGAGATGTTTGGGGGTTGCATAGAAGAAAAACTGTGCACTGGTATGATGATCTTTGGAGGGTTTTTTGTTTTTTTTTTATAATTCTTTATTGATTTTTAAACAAGAACAGTGTTATATAAATAAAAGAACAGTATATTATTGCATTCAGTCATAACACTAATATCTATATAAATAACAGAACTATCCTTCAATAATTACATTATTTTGCATATAGTAATAACATAAGAACCAAGTAAATAATATAAAATGAAACCAAGTTACCTAAAATATCATTATCAATAATTCCTCCCAACCACCCAACCACCCACCCTCCCTGGATGTGTAAAGATAAATAAATAAATGATGATCTTTGTTTTGAAATTTTAAAAAAATACAAGTGGAAATAAAGAAGTAAATAAGAAAACAGATAAATGGGGGCGGAGAAGGGCCAGGGGGGCCCAGTGTACTTGTGTGACTAGGGGCTCTGGAAGAATTAATCCTACCCTGGCTACATGTCAAACAAAGAACCTCTGCGACTGTAGTAGCCAAATGATATTAAAACACAGCACTGCCTCTGGATTGTTCCAAATAATAGCTTGCATGTTTTTTGACTATTTTTCCCACACTTTGTTAAATAATAATCTTCCTCCTGAAGTCTAGTATACACTGTGCTTATTCATATTTTTAAGAGGACAATATTGAAAGCCATTTCCCTGTCAGTGAGTAGAATGAATCAGCTGCACAAGTGAATGATGTCATATGACGGCACCAAGATGGAGTAGTCCTCTCTGAAAAAAAGAAAAATAGAAATGTTTTCTGAGTATGCATAGAGATTCCTATATTCAGGAAGTATCTAGCCTGCAACAGGAAAAAAAAAAAGATCTCCTAAATTTGTCTAAAGGAAGTGTGTGTTCTTCATCTGGGACCTTCACACAAAAGAGTGCTACAATTGTGGCAGAATGTATCCTAGAGCTTGGTTATGGTCTAACATAGAAGTATATTATTTCTAATGGAAATAGGCTGGATTTAAGTGTTGGGGGGGGGGGGGTCTTTCCATGTTTCTTTAGCAAGTGGATACTTGTGAATTGTAATTTCAAAATTTGTTTAATAATAATAATAACAACAACAACAACATAAAATGTATCCTAGAGCCAGGAAGAGTCAGACCAGTTGACTAGCAGAGTTAGTATTTGCTGAAGAATTCATCAAAGTGTAAATTATCAAGTGTTTATCCAACCAAGGGCCTGATTACTTTGTCTAAGCATAAAATGTTTTGTAAATCTTCCTCCGTGAAAGGATGATCATGTAGTAGGTTATTGAGCCATTTGTGAGTTTTGAGATATGCTGTTCCTTATCTGTGATTAAGGTTGCAGATTTCAGAGACTTACTTTATAAAGAAGGAAATTGCTAGATATCTGTTAAAAGAAAAAAAAAAAAAAAAGCAGCATTGACCTATTGAGTGATATCAGAGACATAAGTCAAAGATAAAAAGATTTTCATGATGCAGAAAATCAGCTTCAAAATAATGGTGCTGGAGGTCAATGCAAGGTACTGATACACAAGATCAACACCAGGGTTCCAGCAAAAAAGCTTGCCTCAAGATCAGCAGTGCAAAAGATCTTCAGAAAAATAATAACAAATTCTTTATTTATAATTTTAACAATTGACAATTTTTAAAAGTCAAAAGAAGCAAAAACAGCCTGCATAACAAATGGATATCAATACAGTGTATCTCATTATTATGGGAAATAAAGAAAATAGTGCAGGTTGTAGTTAGTCCACCATATATGAAGACAGAGCTGAAATGAAGCTGAAATTCGCAGAAACAAAAATATTTTTAAGGAAAACTAAAGATGAGGCTATACAGGTTCCAAACTTTTCTTTTCGAGCTAACATACTGTACCATAACTCAAGAAGTAACTATAGATTGTGCTTTAGCAGAAATAAATTTGGATAATTGCTTCTGATCATATAAAGCATATCTGTTTCCATTAAACACCAAGATACACTTGCAAGGATATCTCAAGACAAAGGTTGCTCCCAGCTGAATAATCTGAGGTCTCATAATCAAAAACTGTTTCCATCTTTTAGGTAGAACGAGACACATCTGGATACATTTTTATAACATTAGACAAAAAAGGAACATCTTTATGTTTAAAAGACGACTTAAGCATCCATTCCCCATCTGAATGTAAAGCAAGTTGTACCAATAATGTAACTGAAACCTGAACCTCTATATCCGACTTCTCCAGGAAATTAGTTAAGTCCAAACTATCAGCTGATAAATTATGTTGGTTAGGACTTTGAGCCTTAATTTGTCAAGGTAAATAGTATATTTTGTAGATAGGTAGATTATGAGGTCTCTGGTACCTTCAAAACTTCATTCAAATATCTTTTAAACATGATTAAAACAGTTATTTGAGATATTTTTTGGGAAATTAATAATCCGAAGGTTACATCTCCTAATAGAGTTTAACACCATTTCTTGTTTAAAGTGCAGATTTGCACTATATTTGACACTAGTCCAGGAATATAGTGTGAATTTACAAGAAAGAAGATTACAAGGTAAGAACTAGAGAATGACACAGGGAAAAATTTTTCCCAGTTTATGCCCTGTCCCATCAAGCTCAGCCCCATCCCTGTCCCATTCCCGCAAGCTCAGTCCCCGACCCCATCCCCACAAACCATCTGATCCCATCCATACAAGCCTCAAATAGTTTTATACTGAACTTATTTTTTTTCCCAAAATTTTTATTTGAACAAAGTCACATACAACTGAACTTATTTTATTAAAGTATAAAATAAACAATATTCTGTACAATTGTTATTTTATAAATCAAAGTTCTGGCTGCCGAACTAGAGGAAGAGATCTTCAGCTCAACACAATTACAATACTACTTTATCTCCTCTCTCTCCACTTCCTTTAAGTGCCCTTTGCGTGGTCCAGCAGCCCCCTCCCTCCCGATCGCTGTGGTCTGGATATCTCCCTCCTCCCTTTCTCTCACCTTCACATCAAGATCATATAGTCAGAAATTGAAAAAAGAACCAACTCAATGGATCTGATACAGCACAAAAAAAGAAAAGAAGAAATACAATAACAGAATCATGTTCCCTTAAGCCAGGTTTTTGTTTAAGCACCAATCCCACTACACAAATAAACCCTAGAAAAAGAAATAAATCCCCTCATCCGCCCCCCACATCTCAAATACATGCAGAGAAAAAGAAGACAAAAAGCTAGCAAGCCACAACAGAATGGGCCAGATCCCAGGGTACCAGCTAGCGTAGCACTAACTTGAATCCAGAGGAAAAGAACGCTAAAGGGAGAGGTAGGCACTAGAAGCAAGGCTCGACAAACCCTGCAGCCGCTGTGCTTTTCTTAAAGTCACGTGAGGCTGCCCTAAGCTTCTCCTCTGATGGAACTTCCGGTTTCCGTTTGCGTCAGAGAAGTATTAAGCAGCCGTGCGTGACTTGTTTAAAGGCTCAGGCAGCATCTCAGAGTCAAGAAAAATGAAATGCCAGCAAGGGTGAGGGGAAGGGGAGGGAGGGAGATGCCCAGATGGAGGAGATCCGCACAATCGGTGACCGCACATGTTCCTTCACTTGACTGCGGAGACAAGGCCATTCACCACTAAACGGGACAGTAATTGTATTTTTTTACAGAGTATTATATAGTCCTGTCCTGAACCGGCAGCCAGCCATGACTGGTGGGATTCAGGGAACCAGTAGCTAGCTGGTAACTAGTGGGGTTCTGAGAGTATGAGTAGCCAGCGAGTAAGAAGCTAGCAGTATCTAACAGTGTTTCTGGAACCAGAGCTGGCCGTGACTAGCGCAGCTATTCAGGGCTAGAGCTAGCCTTGACTAGAGCATAGGCCTGGAATAAGAGTCAGCGGTGACTGACAGCCAGATTCCATGCCCAGGAATCAGAGTCAGCAGTGACTGATGCCCAGATTCCAATTCCAGGGAATCAGAGTTAGCTGTGACTAACGCCCAGATTCCAGATCAGAGTTAGCAGTGACTAACGCATAGATTCCAGTTCTAATAACCAATAATCACTTTCTTGACGTAGAGCCAGCCTTGACTGGTAGATAAGCTGCTTCTGTGGTCCCAGGCCACGCCTGATCTATTGCTAAAAAGATACCTACTCTTCTGTAATCACATTGTATCATTTTGTAAGTATTATTTCTTTTTTTTCAATTACTTAGTAAAGGCCTCTATGTCCAATTCCATCTCCTGCTGCTCCTCCCACCACACTTGATGACATTATGAATCCCCTATCTATTTTTTCTACCCTTTCTAGCCCTGACTCTTATATTTCTCTTATAACCTTTGGTCTGGCTGCCAGTGCCAGCCTAATTATTTGTCCTGTGACCCCCAGCTCTAGCATCTCTTTGTCTTGCCTGTCCCCTCCTGATTCTATCTGTCTCCCATCCCTTTCTCCTCCTTCTACGCTTGCATTTTAACCTTCGGTATTGCCTACCCAAGGCCCACCCATTGATCTCCCTATGATCAACCTTATTAGTTCAGCTCTAAGTAAGTGTTTCAGTGTTTTGTTTTCAACTTGTCATGCTGCCTAATGGCTTCCTTGGTTCTGCTGTTGATAAATGCACGAGTTTCTAGTAAATTTTATAGGAAAGCGAAAGTATTGTTCTTGTGGCTTTGTTTCCTCTTCTTTTGTGGTTTCCCTCCCCAACAAAAAAAAAAAATGGGGGGAAATAATAAAGTATTTTAACTGTGTTTTAATCTATATATATAAAATCGGAGCTATGTATGTGTGTATGTGCCGCGATCACGCAAAAACGGCTTGACCGATTTGAATGAAACTTGGTATGCAGATCCCTCACTACCTGGGGTGATATGTTCTGGGGGTCTCGCGGCCCACCTGCACACGTGGGCGGAGCTACAAACAGAAAATCAGATTTCACCCATTCATGTCAATGGAAAAAATGTAAAAAGCTGCCATTCTCACAGTAATTCAAAAACGGCTTGACCGATTTGAACGAAACTTGGTATGCAGATCCCTCACTACCTGGGGTGATATGTTCTGGGGGTCTCTCGGCCCACAACTCTATGTTGCTTGCTCAAGGGTGGGTTCCCCCAACAATTTATATGTTCTTGCTCCTGGAGGTGAAACTAAAAATTTTGTTTATAATCACGTTTTGCGTTAGTTGTATTGTATTCATTTTGTCAAATATTTCACATTATAATTTGAATATTGTACTTTTTATACAGCTGTAAAAAAATAATTTCATTCACCACTATAAAGTATCTTTTTTTGCATCCATTTACAGTGTTATTGCTATAATTAGATACCCGTGCAACGCCGGGCCTTCAGCTAGTATTACCATAAGCATTCATTAAAAATAATTTAGCTCATACAAGTTTGCCGTGTTATGAGGTTGCTTTGTGAAAGAGAGGAAAAAGAATTACAGACAGATTTGGATCACTGTTTTTTTTTGTATATAAAGGCAGAGAATGTCAGTAAGAAGGAATAAGAAAAAAACCATAAGTCAATAGAAAGTGTCACATAAGAATGGCAATAAAGGGAAGATATAAGCAGATTACTGAAGGTCGGGGAAGAAGAATTTGTATTAAATGTTTGCACAGTGATATATGCCATGATTGCGTCTAACTCAGTGGTTCTTAACCTGGGTTCGATGAGTCAGTCTCGCGGGTTCGGCGGAGGTCAAAACACACCTCCGATTCATATAGCACTTCGGCCACGTTCAATCATCTATCAGTTATTCAGTGATTTTGATCAAGACTGATCGTGTACTCGGTTTCTTGATCTATCAATCTGTAACTAACGCCTTATATACAATCAATTCCTGATCAAAATTTGTGATTTAACTGATAGATGATTGAAAGTGACCAAAGCGCTTATGATTCGTGATGATACGCCCCGCTTGTCCATAATTGGCTGCAGGTGATCACGCAACATCGCTTGGCCTATCTGTGCTGCAGGGGATTTGATGCGCACAGTAGTCGAATTGTAACTGTTGTGATGGTACGTCGTGTGATACCTATCTTAATATTTTAATCCCTTACTAACTATGTCGAGCAAAATACGAAAGTGGTCGGACAAATATGTACAATATGGATTCACATGTATAACGGAACGTGATGGGAGTCAGCGTCCTAATTGCATGATTTGCAATGCCAAGTTGAGTAATTCTAGTCTAGCTCCGGCAAAACTAAAGGAACACTTCCTTAAGCTGCATGGAGATGGAAAATACAAGAACACAACGCTCACTGAATTCAAGGTGAAGAGAGCAAGATTCGATGAAAAGGCTACTCTGCCTGTTCTCGGCTTTGTACCCATCAACAAACCGATCCTCACAGCATCGTACGAAGTTGCTTACCTGATCGCAAAGCAGGGCAAACCACACACCATTGGTGAAACACTCATAAAACCAGCTGTGTTGAAGATGGCGAATATCATGCTGGGAAAAGCGGTTGAAGTTCAGTTATCTGAAATTCCTCTTTCAAATGACATCATCAGCAACAGAATAGAGGACATGAGCAAAGACATCTTGGCTCAAGTAGTTGCAGATCTGATTTCAAGCCCGGCAAAATTCAGCCTTCAACTCGACAAGACCACAGACGTTTCCAATCTAAGCCAGCTTGCAGTATTTGTGCGCTATGTGAAAGACGACGTGATAAAGGAAGATTTTTTATTTTGTAAGCCTCTTACAACAACAACTAAGGCAACTGATGTGAAGAAACTTGTGGATGACTTCTTCAAAGACAACAATCTTTCGTGGGATATGGTTTCTGCAGTTTGTTCGGACGGAGCTCCAGCCATGCTCGGAAGAAAGTCCGGTTTTGGTGCGCTAGTGAATGCCGATGCACCACACATCATTGTTACGCATTGCATTCTGCACAGGTATGTGTTGGCAACAAAAACCTTGCCTCCAAAACTGGCAGAAGTTTTAAAAATTGTTATGGAATGCGTGAACTATGTGCAAAATAATGCTCTGAAGCACCGCATCTTCAAGGAGCTGTGTAAAGAAATGGGATCTGAATTTGAGGTACTTCTGTACCATTCTAACGTTCGGTGGTTATCCCGGGGACAGGTGCTGAATCGTGTTTTTGCCATGCGTGTGGAATTAGCTCTGTTTTTACAAGAGCAGCAACATTGTCATGCAGATTGCTTCAAAAATTCTGAATTCATTCTCATTTTAGTGTACATGGCTGATATCTTTGCAGCTCTCAATCATCTCAATAAGCAGATGCAGGGTGGTGGAGTCAACATCATCGAAGTGGAAGAAAACCTGAAAGCTTTTCAAAAAAAGCTACCATTATGGAAACAATGAACAGAAAACGATAATTTCACAAACTTTCCCCTGCTAGACAACTGTGTAAGTAAGATCAAAGATGTATCTGAAATCGGAGACATTTCTGTACTCGCGGAAATGAAGCAAACTATTGCCACGCACTTAGATGAGCTTGCAAAGTCTCTCGAAGGATACTTCCCTACAAGAGAGTCATATCCAGCATGGGTTAGACAGCCGTTCACGTTTAGTGTTGAGACAACAGATGTCATTGATGAATACTTCGATGAAATCATTGAAATTCAGCAGAGCCAGGTTCAACAGCAACTCTTCAGAACAACAACGCTCTCAACGTTTTGGTGTCAACAATTGGTAACGTACCCTGTTATTGCTAAGAAAGCTCTGGAAATTTTCATACCGTTTGTTACAACATATCTTTGCGAGCAATCCTTTTTGAGGATGCTGGACATAAAAACGAAGAAAAGGAAAAGACTTTGTTGCGAAAATGACATGAGAGTGGCACTTGCCAAGGTAAAGCCGCACATTTCTGAACTGGTCTCTGAGAGGCAACAGCAGAAGTCACACTGATTTGCAGTAAATTTCATTATTATGTTATTATTATTCAAAATATAGGAGAACTTTTTTGTTTTCAAAATTGATATTATTTTTTCCCTCACTGTATACCTATGTTTTGAATTTATAAAAATCATATTTTATTTTTCCAATAAAGAAGGGTTCGGTGAACACGCATATGAAACTGGTGGGGTTCAGTACCTCCAACAAGGTTAAGAACCACTGGTCTAACTAAATAACTGACAGTCATTGAGTATGATAACTGGCAATGTAAAAATAAAACCCCCTTTGTTTTTCTAGGTCCAGGAATTTACTATCACCTCTTCTCCCTTTACTAATGACTATTTGTTTTCTAGAGTTAGGAGAAACAAACAAACTGCAGTCTTCTACAGAGCACTTTAAGAGAATTGATTTTTAGCTATGAGTACTCTAGAAAAAATTAAACAAGAGGGGTGTTCCCTTAATACTTGCTAGCAATTAATGTCTGTCCTTTTTTTTTTTTTTTAGAGCTATAGTTCTTCATGTTTTTATTGTGCCAAATTCAGTGTGGCTGTGTTGTCACTTTAAATTATAGATGATTATGCATAAGCGTTTCAATCTATCTAGACCATTTTACATTAAAGATCTGTTGGTGCTATATCATCCACAAAGAACTTTGATTTGCAACCAGACACTTTTCTGAGATCCTGGGTCAAGACGTTTTGAGGCTTGTCCATTGGAGAAAACAGTCCTTTAATGTTATAAGTCCAGAAAGTTGGAATAGTCTTCCTCAAGATTTGAACGATTAATCTTTGTTGTTATCTTTTAGGAAGAGGTTGAAAATATATCTTAATTGAAAGCTGCTCATTTGCATGGAAAGGCCTCCTGATAGATATGGTGACAAAAGTAGTGGAACTCCAAAAAGCATAGGTTTTGAGTTGTGAAAAATATGAATGCCAAAGATTAGCTTGATGTCAAAGGAATTACACCAGGAATTCTTCAGACTTAGTATTTCTTTCCTCATAAGCAGTTGTGGGTAATTTTATAGCAGAACACCTAAGTTTAGAGATGGAAAAGATGCTTAGGTTTGCTTATGTTATAAAGCACATGTCAATCAAACACAAGGCCCGTGGGACGAATCCAGCCTGCCTGGCTGTTTTATGCGGCCTGCGGTTCAGGGCCGGCATTACAGGGGAGTAAACATGGCTTCTCGATGTCACCTTGCTTTCTGTTTTGGGCCCTCACCTGACGGCAACAATAGCACTCGTGGGCCGTGGCGATCATCAGCTTGTGTGCGTCGGCAACACAACAAAAACTACCCCAGCGACATACCCCATTGCTGGCCAGTAATTTATACCGTTGGTGTGATTGTCAACTTGTGCATGCCGTCAGCGCAGCAGATATGAATTTAACTGTGCCGGCCCCAGCTGTGAAGCATTGCTGGGGCTGGCACAGTTAAATTCATTTCTGGTGCGCTACTGGCATGTGCAAGTTGACTCCACACCAGCGGTTTAAATTACTGGCCGACACTGTTAAATTACTGCTGAAGAGTGGAGGAAGCCAGACCATAAGAGAAAATTGAGGCAGCGAGGGTGTGTGTGTGCTGATTATAACCGTAGGCTTGCCCTCTTGATTTCCACCTCCAGCTCCACCTCCCCTCCTGACTTCCTCCTCCAGCTCCAGCTCCACCTCCCTACTGGTCTGGCCCAGCAGTACAATGTATGCAGGAGTAGGCGAGCATGAGTACCTCTCCTGCTTCCAGTAAATTCTGCACAGCTGAAGTGGTGAGGGAGGGAGATGACAAAAGTAAGGGGAATGATTTTATTTTAAATTTAATGTTTGAATTGTGTCAATTTTGAGAGTTTTAATCTGCTATCTTTTGCACTGCTCAGGAAGAAATACATTTGTTTATTTTTCTCCCGAGTTGTACTGCATGCAGAGTCTTGAATCATTTTTATATATTAGTACTTTTAGATTTTGGCCCTGTATTTGCATAGGGGGGTTATATATGTTCTGGTAGGAACAAATGTTGAGAAGCATACAGTTTTGTGTAATTTAATTTTCTGGTTAACCATTACCATTATGTGTTGTTAAGATTATATTGTGTGTGTGTGTATATATGAAAAAAGAATGGAAATGTGTTATAATTAGTGCTATTATGGGGGCATGGCCTGGGGCAGAGATTAGGCGGAGTTAGCCCGTGACTTTGCCTGTGTTTTGGATTTGTCTGTGTTTTGACACCACTGTTATAAAGACACACAAGTGTTTAGGAAAGACATTTTAGAAAGAATTTGAAGAGGGGAATTCCAGCCTCTAAATCAGGACATGTGGAATTCTTAGACTGTTTTCCAAGAGGTTTTACGAATGTAAAACCTCTTGTGAAATAGGAACAAAACTTCATATACACTTCTCCCTCTGTATTTACGGTGGATGCGGGCGGAGCATAGCCACGAATATGGATAAACCGCGAATAACTTTTTAACTTATTTGCATTTTTTTGTAACAGCCAGTAATTTTAATATTGAAACTGCAAATAACTTTTCCCCATCTCTCCCTCTCCAGTCCACCAACTCCCCAATGCAAAATTTGGTCGTGGGTGCCCCGGTCCCTGCTAATGAATGAAGAAGCGAGGTTCAGCTTCTCCCCGAATCCTTCGTTTCCTCCGAGCGTGGCTCCACCTGAGCTTCAGACACTGAACTCAGGGAACCAGGACCTGAGCCTGCCCTTTCCTGCACGAGGCAGTGCGAAGGACAGGGGAGCCCGCGTCACTGTTTGAGGATTGAAGAACAAAACCGAGTCGAGCCTGAAGCTGCTGTCACTTACCCTGAGTGGCCCGTGCTTCCCTCCTGCTACTCTTGGCACCAGCGCTCCTCTCACAAGACCTGAACCTGCTGTCACTTAACCCGAGTGGCCCACACTTCACTCCTGCTGCTCTTCTCGGTGCTGATAGCAGTCAAGCAGCGATTTTCAGGCTGGGAAGCTGGGAAGAAGCGATTTTGTGGGTGAAAGCATGGAATCAGTGATTTTTTGAGTGAATGTTGGTAAACACTTAACTTTTTTATCGGTACAGTAAAGAAAAGGAACTTTACTTTTGTCATAATTTTTGGGGAGAAGTCAGCGTATGAAAAATTGCGAATAAGTGAAACCGCGAGTGCAGAAACTGTGAATATGGAGGGAGAAGTGTATCAGCTCTTCCACATCCAACAGGAGCAGTGATTTTAGAAAGCTGGATATGGGGGAAAAATACTTCCCTTTCCAACACAGACATATATTTTTCAGTTTCAGCATCAGTGTACTCCCTCTCATTACAGGCTTACAGTATTGTCTGTCTCCCCAGCCTTCCCTGATACCATTAAAATACCCCCACCAGGTTGCCATTCTAAGCACCCTCCATCACCAAACTCTTCTTGGCAGACATCTAATTCCTTCTGCCATCACCCAAAACCTGCCAGGCATCCACTCCCAGGTATGCACACGAGCCCAATACATGGGGGGGGGGGGTGTCTTCCATCTGAAGACCCTCAAAAATAGATGTTGAGCTGCAAAACCCCCATCTCTCTCCCCCCCAGATAGCCCTGATGCAGTGTCCAAGCTTATTTGGGTCCCAGGTGGGTGGTAGGGACCTCTAGAGACAATATCATGGTATTCCTCTTATGGCTCAGGCTTCCATATTGTCACTACAAGTTATACTGGACCCTGGCAGCCATGAGAAGGAAGTAAGTGGCCTCACTCTCACCCCATTATTCACCAGGGACCTAATTTAGCCAGTTACAGTCATTGTTAGAAAATAATGCTTACTGTATATTGACTGGAAAATTTAATGTAAATATTAACCATGGGTCAAAATGTATGCCTGTTTGAAAAAGCTAATATTTTGTTTATGCTCTCTTTGATCTGTTAATATATAGTTTGCTAATGCACTTATTTTTCTAATAAAAACCATTTTTCGCTGTCGGTTAAATGTTTGCAACTCCATTAACTTGTTAAAAAGAAACCAAATTCTTTATAAATGTAAATACATTTCAAATGTTTTCCATTCAATTACTCCTTTCATTTGCCCATGCAGACCATAACTCACAAGAAACAGGAAAAGTCTCTGTATTTTGCTTCCCTTTTCAATTTGTATAATAAAAACTGTGTACACAGTTTAAGGAATGCTCTAAGGATTTGAGAGGACCTTTGCCACTAACTAATATCTGACTCATGAAACTGGTAAACAGCTATCAACAATAGTAAATTGCCTGCTGCGTAGGAAATGAGCTCATATCTATTCAAAATGTGATCTCAAAACAGATGTCCCAAATCTCATTGTTTAAGTTACACTGGTACAACATAAAATGCTATTATATCTTCAAGGAAGTGAAGCAATCATAAAGACTTTGGTGTTCTCCGTTTCTGAGCATTTAGGAAATGGTGCACAACATTTTACACTTTGCTTGCAGAACAGAATCATAAATAACCACAAATTATGTTGAATGTTACAACTACTTTGACATTATGCTTCCTAGTAGGGCATAGAAAAAGTAGACAGGGACAGATTTTTCAAATTAAGGGGCACCACAAGTACAAGGGGGCACTCGGAGAAATTGAAAGGGGACAGGTTTAGAACAAACGCTAGGAAGTTCTTTTTCACTCAGAGGGTGGTGGATACATGGAACGCGCTTCCAGAGGCTGTTGTAGACAAGAAAACATTAAATGGTTTCAAAGAAAGTTTGGATAGATTCCTAGAAGAAAAAGGGATTGAAGGGTATAGATAGGTATAGACCACTACTCAGGCAATGGTCCTAATGGGCCGCCGCGGGAGCGGACCGCTGGGCAGGATGGACCTATGGTCTGCCTCAGCGGAGGCAACTTCTTATGTTCTTATGACTTTAAAGTTGTGGAATTGATTGTGCTGACAAACAGTAACTTGCTATAAACTATTGGTGATTGTCTCTTCTTTGCCATGAGTGTGACAAAGAAAGGACTGAGGGTCAGGTCCATAACTCAGTTGAACTAACTCTGGAAGTTGAAAGGGTGCAAACTGTAGTTGTCTTGTTTCTCTGAGTTCATGAGCCTCTTTTCAGAAAGAGAGAGAGCGTGCTTTTATGGTTTCTGGAAAAGTACAGATAGAAGGAAACAGAGTGTGGGTGACTGATCACAGCTCTGCAGTTGCTCATCTGATTCTCTGCCTTGGCAATGTTAATGAACTTCAAATCCTCCCTATAATTAGATGAGGGAATTGCTTATATTTTCAAACAGATGATGCTGCTGTAATGAAACGATTGATAGGGAATATGAATGTCTACAGTAGTCATTCAGTTTCAGACTTTTTTTTTTTTTTAAAGGGGGGGTGGGGTGCAGACTAGGCTTTAGATATGAGTCCTAAGAGTAATTTGCACAGTATACTATGTATTTACACAGTGAGGAAATAGAAGTGTAATATGAGGGAGAGATGGGCAGGTAAAACATTTTTTTTTTCTTTTTTAATGTGGAAAGGTGGTGTCCAGAAAGAAGGACTGTCCTTTTTACTGCTTTGGTTCCTTCAAAGGGGCTGAAACTCAAGGGAGCTAAATTGAGTGCACAGCTGTAACTGCTGATGAGCTAATTGCTCCTTATCTCTCAGCCCCATTCATCTTCATTTTTTACCAATTACTGAGAATTATCTGTGTTCTCAGTTGGATATGTGAGTTAATCCTTTTTGGTTAAGCTGGCAGCATTGTGAGCAGATTTCAAACAGTAGGGCGAACAAACCAGAGGAGGCATTGAGAAACTGGTTTTAGGTCAATGGTGGGATCACTGCTTAAGAAAAATTTTAATGTGAACCCACATAACAGGAAAATATTACTTTTCAAATAAATGTATTCTGCAAAAACTTAAATTAAAAAGACAAAGTACACAGTTATAAACTTTGTAGCTAATTTTCAAAGGGAAACTGATTGGGTAGTTTGACTTTGAAATTTGGCTATCTGTTAGTTTTGTTTCCAAGAAGTACCTATACATTTTGTACCTGCTATTTGTTTGAAAACCAAAATAAAATAATCTAATGCATATAGTCAGAAAACCTTAAGAACACCTGCTGGTTTACTCCCCTGAGCAAAGCAAGGGAATGTCACTTTTAATGCTACATAGTAACATAGTAGATGACGGCAGATAAAGACCCGAATGGTCCATCCAGTCTGCCCAACCTGATTCAACCCAAATTTTTTATTTTTTCTTCTTAGCTACTTCTGGGCAAGAATCCATAGCTCCACCCGGTACTGTGCTTGGATTCCAACTGCCAAAATCTCTGTTAAGACTTACTCCAGCCCATCTACACCCTCCCAGCCATTGAAGCCCTCCCCTGCCCATCCTCCACCAAACGGCCATATACAGACACAGACCGTGTAAGTCTGCCCAGTAACTGGCCTAGTTCAATATTTAATATTATTTTCTGATTCTAAATCTTCTGTATTCATCCCACGCTTCTTTGAACTCAGTCACAGTTTTACTCTCCACCACCTCTCTCGGGAGCGCATTCCAGGCATCCACTACCCTCTCCGTAAAGTAGAATTTCCTAACATTGCCCCTGAATCTACCACCCCTCAACCTCAAATTATGTCCTCTGGTTTTACCATTTTCCTTTCTCTGGAAAATATTTTGTTCTACGTTAATACCCTTCAAGTATTTGAACGTCTGAATCATATCTCCCCTGTCTCTCCTTTCCTCTAGGGTATACATATTCAGAGCTTCCAGTCTCTCCTCATACGTCTTCTGGCGCAAGCCTCCTATCATTTTCGTCGCCCTCCTCTGGACCGCCTCAAGTCTTCTTATGTCTTTTGCCAGATACTAAAAGTGTTTATGAACCTTCATATGTATTTTAGCTACTCTGAGGAATTAAATTTTCCTGTGGACTAATATCTAGGAAAATTGGCTTTGGAAATTCAAGAACAGTTTTCAATAAATAACTTAGTCCATTTTTTCTCTGTTTTGGGTTATGTGATTAATTTTGTTCATCAAAGCAAGATTCATTTACTGTAATTCAGTCCTATGCAAAAAAAAAAAAAGTTTAAGTTTTAGCACAGGAATAAGCTACAGTAAATGAATCTTGCTTTGATGAATAAAAATAATCATTTACAGTGGTACCTTGGAATCCGAACTTAATCCGTTCCAGAACCCCATTTGAGTTCCAAGAAAATTTTTCCCATTGAAAATAACAGAAACTGGATTAATCCGTTCCTTGGTCACACAAACTCAGATTTACCAATAAATTTAACAGAGACAGCAAGATTGGATCCCCCTGACAGAGACAGCAAGATTGAATCCCCCTGGCAGAGACAGCAAAATTGGGCCTCCCACCGGCATAGACAGCAAAATTGGGCCCCCTACAGACATAGACAGCAAGATTAACAATGAATACTGCAAGCGGTACTCAGCCCAAAGCTTCCCTCCCAGGTGGAAACAGGAAGCTGCATTAGAGGGGACGCTTTGGGCTGAACAACACTTGCAGTTCCCGTACGTTCGGATTCCAATGCAGCGTTCAGATTCTGGGGCAAAATTTAATTTAAAAAAAAGTTTGGAGTCCAAATTGTTCGAGTTCTGGAGCATTCAGATTTTGAGGTACACTGTAGTTCAAAACTGACACACACAATGGACTGAGTGAAAAAGTGCTCTTCAGGGCCTTTGCATTATCAATAACATTTGCAGAAATAATTTTGCTTTCATAATACAAATATTTTATTTTATTTAATGGATAAAATGTGAATATATTACATAGTAACATAGTAGATGATGGCAGATAAAGACCCGAATGGTCCATCCAGTCTGCCCAACCTGATTCAATTTAAATTTTTTTTATTTTATTTTATTTTTTTTAATTTTTCTTCTTAGCTATTTCTGGGCAAGAATCCAAAGCTTTACCCGGTACTGTGCTTGGGTTCCAACTGCCAAAATCTCTGTTAAGACTTACTCCAGCCCATCTACACCCTCCCAGCCATTGAAGCCCTCCCCTGCCCATCCTCCACCAAACGGCCATACGCAGACACAGACCGTGCAAGTCTGCCCAGTAACTGGCCTAGTTCAATATTTAATATTATTTTCTGATTCTAAATCTTCTGTGTTCTTCCCACGCTTCTTTGAACTCAGTCACAGTTTTACTCTCCACCACCTCTCTTGGGAGCGCATTCCAGGCATCCACTACCCTCTCCGTAAAGTAGAATTTCCTAACATTACCCTTGAATCTACCACCCCTCAACCTCAGATTATGTCCTCTGGTTTTACCATTTTCCTTTCTCTGGAAAAGATTTTGTTCTACGTTAATACCCTTCAAGTATTTGAACGTCTGAATCATATCTCCCCTGTCTCTCCTTTCCTCTAGGGTATACATATTCAGAGCTTCCAGTCTCTCCTCATACGTCTTCTGGCGCAAGCCTCCTATCATTTTCATTGCCCTCCTCTGGACCGCCTCAAATCTTCTTACGTCTTTCGCCAGATACGGTCTCCAAAACTGAACACAATACTCCAAGTGGGGCCTCACCAATGACCTTTACAGGGGCATCAACACCTTCTTCCTTCTACTGACTACGCCTCTCTTTATACAGCCCAGCATCCTACTGGCAGCAGCCACTGCCTTATCACACTGTTTTTTCGCCTTTAGATCTTCGGACACTATCACCCCAAGGTCCCTCTCCCCGTCCGTGCATATCAGCTTCTCTCCTCCCAGCATATACGGTTCCTTCCTATTATTAATCCCCAAATGCATTACTCTGCATTTCTTTGTATTGAATTTTAGTTGCCAGGCATTAGACCATTCCTCTAACTTTTGCAGATCCTTTTTCATATTTTCCACTCCCTCTTCGGTGTCTACTCTGTTACAAATCTTGGTATCATCTGCAAAAAGGCACACTTTTCCTTCTAACCCTTCAGCAATATCACTCACATACATATTGAACAGGATTGGCCCCAGCACCGAACCCTGAGGGACTCCACTAGTCACCTTTCCTTCCTTCGAGCGACTTCCATTAACCACCATTAGCGGGCTAATGAAACAATAGTAACATAACATAAGAGTCACTTACAGAAAATACTGCTAAGTTCTATGTGGTTCACAAAAGATAAAGAATACAGGTGAATACTAGAACAAAGAGCTAACTTCCAATATATTCTATAAAAATATGTGTTTTTAAAGCACGTTGAAACTGTTGGTAGGTGTTGGAAGATGTAAAAACATAGTTTAGGTCCTTAACCCATAAAGTTGCTTGAAAAGACAACAGACGCTCCAGGAATTTTTTAAATTTACAGATGGAAAAGAGAATGGCACATGAGATTTCCTAGAATATTTGGAATTTGTGATGATGAAAGATTCCATAAGATTTTCTGGGATGAGACCTGTTAATGCTTTAAATCAAATACATCCAAACTTAAACTTAATCCGTGCCTCAAACGGCAACCAGTGCAACGGACAATAGGAAAAAGTAGCATGATCATACTTCTTCAGATCATAAATCAATCTAACCGCTGCATTCTGTATTATACACAGTCTTTGGATATTTGTTTGGGCTCTAGCAAGGTGAACAATATTGCAATAATCAAGTTGACTAAGAACCAATGATTGTACTAACAGTCAAAATTAATTTATATTGAAGTATGCTCTAATGGTTCTTAATTTCCTTTCGAACTATTGAGTCAACCTGATTTTTCATAGTAAGATTTTGATTGTGAATTACTCCAAGTATACAGTCTTAAGAAAATAAAATGAGTTATATTGTATCAGACCAAAGGTCCATAGAGTCCATAATCCTGTCACAATTGGCCAGTTTACTCTTAGATATAAGCAATGGTTTTTCCATTTCTACCTGGCTAATAATTGTTTATGGATTTTTCACTAAGAACTTGTCCAAGTCACTTTTAAACTCACACATAGCAGCCAAGTACACAGTTCAATTGTTACATTATTTTATGAATTTATAACCCACCTTTTCCTGGTAAGGTCCAAAGCAAAGTCACAATTTAAGAACCTAGTGAATAGCACTAGGAATAATACAAAGATAATAATAAGATATTAGCCAAATAGCAGGTGGAAGCACGTTCCAAATTTAGCAGGCTAAAAACATAATAAACTTCCTAAAGATTATTACATTACATTAGTGATTTCTATTCCGCCTGTGCCTTGCGGTTCTAAGCGGATTACAAAATTAGAAGAGATCTGGACATTTCCAGGAGAAATTACATAGCAAAGATTTGTGTAGGTTACATGTTACAGTAGAGAGTTACAAGTAGAAGGTATCTGGATTTTTTCGAGAGAGTTAAATAGCAAAGATTCGCTTAAATTGCAGAATACAATGGAGGATAATATATTTGAGTAACAAAAAAAAAAT
Organism: Geotrypetes seraphini; assembly: GCF_902459505.1. Taxonomy (NCBI): domain Eukaryota; kingdom Metazoa; phylum Chordata; class Amphibia; order Gymnophiona; family Dermophiidae; genus Geotrypetes; species Geotrypetes seraphini. Next base: position 95,459,732 of record NC_047089.1, on the reverse strand, counting down.
ACTGATGGAGGGAGTTTATTTGGGTTTCTGGATATATATTGGTAGGAATGGTTCTAGGAGTTAACTAATGTATTAACATGGGGGAGAGAGCCTGTGCGAGTAGGGAGGAGATTAGTAAGTAGGGAAGTGTTTTTTGAATAGAATTGTTTTGATTTTTTTTCTAAACACTTTAGTGTCTGTTGTTTTGCTCATCAGTTTGGCGATGGCAGGGTCAATTTTCGCTGCCTGTGTCGCTAGAAGGCTGTCGTACAATTTCTTGTGTCGGGTGCCATTGTGAGGGGGGAAGGTGAAGAGGTTCTGAGTTCTCCTTGTTCTAGGTGTGCTGTAGCGGTATAGGCGGTTGTTTAGGTAACTGGGGGCAGTACCATGGGTTACTTTAAATAGAAGACAGTAGAATTTGAATTGAGTTCTTGCTTTGATTGGTAGCCAGTGAGAGTCAACATAGGCGGCAGTAATGTGGTCAAATTTGCTAAGAGAGTAGATGAGTCTGATGGCTGTGTTCTGAACAGTCTGTAGTTGTTTTATCATGTTATTTGGGCATGGTAGGTAGAGGCTATTATTTTACTATAAAGCCTGAAACTGATGGAAAGCAGAGAAGATCCTGATTTATTATATGGCATACTCAGCCTATTGGAGGTATCTCAGAAATAAGTTTGAATTCCAATACTGTCCAGATAGTATTTTATAAACTAAATAAGATGTTTTAAAAATAATTCAGGCTACACAGGCTGCCAGTAAAATTGGAGTAATAAAAAGAATACATGATCACATTTTTTTCATTTTAAAAATTAACCAAGCTGCAGTATTCTGTAACAACTGAGTACTTTTTTAACTTCAGATGTTAAATCTATCAACAATAACTCTGTGCTATATAAACCCATAGGGTCTCATAATCAAAAAAGACATGCAAAAACTGTCATAAGTCAGCACTTGGATGTCCTAATCACCAGGATGTCCAAGTGCCAATTTTCAAAGCTGACTTTCTGGATGTTTAACGAAGTGTTTTGTCCACTGTGCATCCAGAGATCTAAGGGGCATTTTAGGAGGTGTGTTATGGGTGGAAGTTGGGCTGGTTAGAGTTGTACATCTTGTGGCGATAATCAAACCTTTCCCAGGACGTCCGAGATAGAACTTAGACGTTTTGGGCTAGACCTATTTTAGAAGCATCCAAGTGCCACAAAAGTACCCGGGTGACGACTGGAGAGATTAAGTAATGCCCCCCCCCCCACAGTCCATCAGTGGTCACTAACTCCCTCCCACCCCACAAAGATCTAAGTTAAATAGTACATACCTGTCTCTAGAACAGCAGCAATTGGTATGGGAAAGCCTAGTAGAGCATCAGACAGGTGTCTTAAGTAGCCTAGTGGATGGACTAGGGAACCATAGAGAAGAGGAGCCAGGCCCATAATATACTCTAACCACTATATTTATGCTGGAAAGTGTGAGGCCACCAACACCCACCAAAACTCTACTGCCATATAGATGTCAGCTGTAGCCATAAGTGCTTTTGGGATGATAGACAGTTAGGTATAGTAGGATTTGGGGGCACACCATAAATTATAAGAGAATTGTGGTGAGATGTGCATCTGGCACCCTTTATGTGAAGATAAGAACATAAGAATAACCTTACTGGGTCAGACTAATGGTCCATCAAGCCCAATAGCCCGTTTTTATGGTGGCCAATCCAGGTCACTAGTATCTGACCAAAATCCAAGGTGTAGCAATATTCCATGCTACCAATAGAAGGCAAGCAGTGGCTTCCCCCATATCTTTCTCAATAACAGACTATGGACTTTTTCTTCATGAACTTGTCCAAATCTTTCTTAAAACCAGCTACGCTATCCGCTCTTACCACATCCTCTGGCAACGTGTTCCAGAGCTTAACTATTCTCTGAGTGAAAAAAATTCCTCCTATTGGTTTTAAGAGTATTTCCCTGTAACTTCATCGAGTGTCCCCTAGTCTTTTGTAATTTTTGACGGAGTGAAAAATTGATCCACTTGAACCTGTTCTACTCCACTCAGGATTTTGTAGACTTCAATCAAATCTCCCTCAGCTGTCTCTTTTCCAAGCTGAAGATCCCTAACCATATGAGAGGAGTTCCATCCCCTTTACCATCTTGGTCGCTCTTCTTTGAACCTTTTCTAAAGCCACTAGATCTAGATGGAGACATAACGGCATATCAAAATTTGGCAGCAGAGGCAGTTGTCAGTGTTATCTATTATAAAAGTGGGCCTGTTATAGTGTTTTCAAGTATAATGATCTTCCAACCTAGCAGTTCTTCATGTGTTGCATGGTAAATACAACTGCTATCCTGGAGTTCATTATACTTTAAAACACTATAACAGGCGCAAATTGATGTAAATTGTGGCATTTACTTATGCAGACTAGCTACATGAAAATAACAATTTCAGATGTAGATTGGTAGGATGCAGGGATTTCAAACATAGAAATATAGAAACATACAATATGACGGCAGAAAAGGGCCTATGGCCCAACAAGTCTGCCCACTCAAATAACCCTCCCCTCTAAGTTCCTCTTTGAAGTGAGCCCACGTGTTGATCCCATTTGATCTTAAAATCAGTCATGTTACTGGCCTCAACTACCTAAAGTGGAAGATTATTCCAACGGTCGACCACTCTTTCGGTGAAGAAGTACTTCCTAGTGTCACCATGGAATCTCCCGCCCCTGATTTTCAGCGGATGCCCCCTTGTCGCCGTAAGGCCTGTAAGGAAGAAGATATCTTCATCCACCTCAATGCGGCCAGTAACGTATTTGAACGTCTCTATCATGTCACCCCTCTCTCTGCGTTCCTCGAGAGAGTAAAGGTGCAACTTACCTAGTCGTTCTTCATAAGGGACATCCTTGAGCCCTGAGACCATCTTGGTGGCCAGTCGTTGAACCGATTCCATTCTTAGCACATCCTTCTGATAGTGTGGCCTCCAAAACTGTACACAGTACTCCAGATGTGGTCTCACCATGGACCTGTACAGCGGCATCACCACCTCGGGCCTTCGGCTGACAAAGCTTCTCCGGATGCAACCCAGCATTTGTCTAGCTTTAGATCAGGCTTTCTCCACCTGATTGGCTGCCTTCATATCTTCACTAATGATTACTCCCAGGTCTCGTTCTGCCACAGTTCAGGTTAAGGTCTCACCATTCAGAGTGTAGGTTCTGCATGGGTTTCTGCCACAAGGTGCATTATCTTACACTGTTTGGCATTGAAATTCAGCTGCCAAAGAGTAGACCAGTGTTCCAGAACAAGTATGTCCTGTGTCATAGCGTCGGGCATGGTATCTTCGCTCACTATGTTGCACAATTTAGCATCATCGGCAAATAATGCAATTTTCCCCCGAAGTCCCTGAGGCAGATCTTGTACGAATATATTAAATAGGATTGGGCCCAGGACCGAGCCCTGCAGTATTCCACTGTGCACTTCCGACTTTTCAGAGGGGGTACCGTTTACCACCACCCTCTGATGTCTACCACTGAGCCAGTCTTTAACCCATGCAGTTAATATTTCTCCTAGCCCCAATGAACTCATCTTGTTCAAAAGTCTACGGTGTGGGACGCTGTCAAAAGCCTTGCTGAAGTCCAGATACAACACATCCAGGGTCTCTCCTTTATCCAGTTCTTTTGTTACCTCGTCGAAGAAGCTGATCAAGTTGGATTGGCAGGATCTCCCCTTAGTAAATCCATGCTGGTGTGGATCCCTCAGTCTCTCGTCATCCATAACCGTGTCTAATTTGTGTTTAATCAATGTTTCCATAAACTTGCACACTATTGACGTGAGACTTACCGGTCTGTAATTTGCAGTGTCTGACCTGTATCCCTTTTTGTGGAGCAGAATGACGTTAGCTGTTTTCCAGTCTAGTGGAACTTTTCCCGTGCCCGGGGAAAGATTGAAGAGCACGGCTAATGGTTCTGCCAGGACATCTCTCAATTCCCTAAGCACTCTGGGGTGCAAATTATCTGGTCCTATGTCTTTATACAATTTGAGCCTTGACAATTCTTGGAAGATGCTGCTGGTGGAAAATTCAAAATTCCTGAACGGGTCTTCTGAGCTCTCTCTTGTTTGCAGGGGTATGTGGTGAGATATATAAACTGATCCAATATAAACCAAGGTAACATTTCCTCCCCCCCAAAAAAAAAAAAAAAAAAAAAAAGGTTGACTTGAATATAAACCAAGATTATAAACTTGGGTTATCACTGTAAGCCAATCTACAAAGACTAGACATTTTTACCATAAGTTTTAATATACAGTAGTACCTTGGAATCCAAACTTAATCCGTTCCAGAACCCCATTCGAGTTCCAAAACGTTTGAGTTCCAAGACAATTTTTCCCATTGAAAAGAATAGAAATTGGATTAATCCGTTCCTTGGTCCCACAAACTCTTCAAGATCGTGCCTACCTGGCAGAAACAGCAAGATCGGGATCCCCAGCAGCCGAGGCAGCAAGATCGGGATCCCCAGCAGCCGAGGCAGCAAGCTCAGGATCCCCAGCAGCTGAGGCAGCAAGATTGGGATCCCCAGCGGCAAGACAGCAAGATTGGAAATGGCAGCTGCAAGTGGTGTTCAGCCCAATGCTTCCCTCCCAGGCGGAAACAGGAAGCTGCGTCAGAGGTGAAGCTTTGGGCTGAGCACTGCTTGCAGTTCGGATTCCAAAGCAGCATTCAGATTCCGGGGCAAAAATGAAGAAAAATAAAGTTCGGATTCCAAATCATTCGAGTCTGGGGCGTTCGGATTCCGAGGTACCACTCTATTATTTAACTTTACAATGTCTGCTTATAACCGCTTTGATTCCCTGACATAAACCTTAAAAACAGAAAAAATTTTGTATATAACACCACACAAAAGACTGAGACATAAAAATGGATAAAAGTCACAAATCATAAAGATAAAATTGAGCAACATGGCACTTAGGGGCCCTTTTACTAAGGTGCGCTAGCGTGTCTTTGTGTGCGCTAAATGCTAACGCGTCCCTTATATCCTATGGATGCATTAGCACACGTTAGTAAAAGGACCCCTTAATGTATAGCATAACTGAAACATTAATTAAAAATATTACAGTATATAATAAATACATTAAATATAAGAATAACTACAATGTTAGCAGATAAATACTAAAATTACATGCATTAACAAATATAATAATTATTCTGCACAGTCCAATATTTTAACTCCAGATCCTACTCTTCTAACCCCTTTTTATCTTCTATAATGTTTGCTAATAATATAAATCAAAATACCAATTTTTTGCTCCATAAAGACACACCTCACCATAAGATGCACCCTAGATTTAGAGGAGGAAAACTAGAAAAAAAAACCATTCTGAACCAAATTGTGCATCCAGCCTTCCTCACTCCATGCCAGGTTCTACACCCAACCCACACTCCTTGCCAGGCTCTGCATCCAACCCAACACTCCTTGTCAGGCTCTTCACCCTGTCCCCCCTCTCTGCCAAGCTCTGCACCCTGTCACCCCTTCCCTACCAGGCTCTGCATCCTATCCCCCCTTCCCTGACCTATAACCTACCACCCACTCACCCTTGGTGGTCTAGTGGTAGGCTGGGACAGGAGGGATCCGTCCCAGCTGACTAACAATTTTTTCCTCCTCCCCCTCCCCACGGTACTACTTTTTAAAACACTGCACTCACACCGGCCCTTCCTTTTAAAACACCCCCACCCACTGCCCTTCCTTTTAAAACATCCCCCACCCTGCAGAACCTTTTTAATCGCCCCTTAAGCCTGGTGATCCAGCAGTATATGGGTCGGCAGGAGCATGGTGTCTGCGCTGCTGACTTGGTCTGCCCCACTTTCAGAATGGCTGCAGTCAGTTCTCATGAGTCCTGCGAGAATTGACATAGTCATTCTGAAAGCAGGGCGGACCCAGGCAGCAGGGCAGATAGCATGCTCCTGTCGGCCCATATACCACTGGATCACCAGGCTTAAGGGGCACTTAAAAAGGTAATACGGGTTTTAAGCGGGCGGGCGGTATTTTAAAAAGGTATCTTCGCTCCATAAGACAACCCCCCTTTTCCACCCCCTTTTTTGGGGTGGAAAAAGTGCATTTTATGGAGCGAAAAATATGGTACCCTCTCTTTAAAGATTATATCCCCCCTTCCTAACTAGCACTTATGTTCCTGACCCCACCACAAGGGTACTTCAGTCCTACCACTTCCCTACCCACTAACCTGCACATGTTTTCACCCCTGCCCAATGGGCACTTCAGTGCTACCACCTCCCCATCCGATGACCAGCACATCTGTCCTTCCCCTGGACAACCGGCACTGTTCTTACCGGCACAGTTGTTTTCCTGTCTGAAGCTGAGGCTGTGTGTTGGGCTGGAACAGGGCCTTGCACATCTGCGCATGTTCAAGGCCTCTGCTGGCTCTTTTCCTTGCTGAGATTCTCAGAGAAGCCTTGATGATGGCCCCCAAATCTCAGTTTATATTCAAGAATATACAGTATGTTATTTTGGTCATCTTTGACCAGTGTGAATCCGAGAAAGCTCTGAGTGCCACCAAAATGATTTCAAACCTACACATACTACTAATTGTATAAACAGCCTTGACCTCCTTATTCAGTTTAGATATTAAACATTAAAAATTAATACTACAACATTTTAAGGATATATATATATTTTTTAAACTCACTGTATTTTGGATTGTCAGTAGTAGCAAATTCCATAAAATAGATATCTGAGTAACATACTTAATAGATTGTTTGCAGTTACTTTATCAAATAGGCAATATTGAAATTAATGCATTAACAGGATTTGAAGAACATTTCAGCCAGCTGTTTGAGAGCTGCAGTGGAGGAATTTGGGAGGCTACATATGATCCTAGAGCCATGCGTTAGACTATAGCAAAACTTTTCTTATGTGTCTGCTTTTTTCATCCATTATATATAAATGTACTATATGGTCAGGTACCATTATATATAAATATACTATATGGACAGGCTAAATTAGGCTCTCAGAAGATATTAAAATGAGGCAGCGTTAGGATTATAGTATGAGCTTTGTGGGTTTTTGCTCTTTGATTGTGCTGACATCATTCCTGTCTGATACTAGATGTTGCAGATGATATCACAATGACTTTGCAAATTCAAAATTGAGAATTAATCATATGTCTTGAAAATAGATAGATCATTCTGTTTCCTAGAGAGTGGCCCTCCTAAAATACATCCAACATAACACTCATTTTCCTGTTTGTGTCTGTGTAAAGTTTTTTTTAAACTAAAAATAGTGCACAAAGGCTTCATGTGATCTTACTAACCAACTCTTCACATCATTTTCTTTTTAGTTTCCAAAGAAGTGAATTGACCCTTAATTACATAAATAATCTGAGAGAGCAGTGCAGTGGAGTGAGTATACTTTTACATAAAAAGGCTAAAGAACATAGCAGTAGTTACCACAGTAAGTCAAAAAGCCATTTTTGCTTGGCTTCCTTTAACAGCAGGTCATAATGGAAACATGGACCCTTACATTTGTTCAGTGATGAGAGAATTACTAGTTTGATAACGACTAGGAATGCTGTTATTAAAACAGTATGTTCAGTTCATTTTCAACAGTTTTGAATTAGAGTCTGCACTAATGAAATGGCTACGGTTTCTTTCACAAAGGGCAGAATTGTTTGTTAATATAGCTGCAGCAGTGCCTTTTGGACCATGCCTTTAGCTTTATTTGTATTTCACAGCATGATAAGCAGAGAGAGTTGATTTTCAAGGATCCTGCTGATGAAAGGTAATGGAATTATTACATCTTTATCTCAAAAATAAAATGCATGATAAATTATATTTTTGCTCTTGTGCAAACATATTTGGGGTTGTGAAATATTCTTTTTTTTCATATTTTAATCATATTATCCTTGGAAATAGTTTGTTATTTAATGTCTGCACAGCAAGCCTGAGAGCACCTAATAGCGAATGGATTGAAAGTGAAGTGCCTCCTGCTCACAGATATGGATCAGCTCAGTCACACGCTGTACCAGCTGTCATCTCAGCCATGCTGCTGTGATTTAATTAGTCTGTTTATGTCCTTTCTAATAATATTTCTATCTCTATGAAAGGGCAAATGCGACAGGGAAGTTTTCCCTTTCTGGTTATGCAGACTGAGGAATGTGGCCTACATCTGATATACTAAAGTGCAGGATTGAATCACAATTCCTGTCATTTCAAGCTATTGGTAAACTGTTAGTCAACAAGTATATTTACCTTATTTAACCCTCTGCTGTTTCTATGGGGTCCTCTATGGACAGGGAAGGGGCCAGCTCTAGAAGATGAAGAGTATGGGAAAGTCTGTTATAACTGAAGCAGGCATAACTTGCCAACATGCTTCTATATTTCCGTCCTGGGTCCCAGCATGTAAGACCAATTCTGTAGAGTAAAGACAGAATCTCTCCAGAGTACTGTTTGCAGAGCTGCTTCTAGAACACATTCCAGCCATTAAGTTCTTTTTTTTTTTTTTTAATTCTTTATTCATTTTCAAAATTACATTAAGTGTATATATACATATTCAATCACATTAACAATAAATACAACACTTATAGTCTATCATTTGTACAATATATAAATTCTTATCCCTCCCTCCACCCACCCCTCCCTACCAAATATTCCATTTTCATATAAATACATGTTAATGAAATATCTCCCACCCTACCCATATTGAACTGATAAATTTAAGGGAAACATTTTCGACTGTTCCGTACAATATCTTGTTAATGGTTTCCAGTTAATGGTTAAGTTCTGCAGATGGGAAATCTAACTCTGCTGCCCCAATGGAGGGAGAGAATAATCTGCCTCTTCCTTTCCTGAAATAAGGAAATCAAAATCCTACTTCATCCTGCTCCCTTTCTCTTCTGTCAGCATCTCCTCCTGGTCACTTATGGAGCCATTTAAATAGAGGTGAAAAAAGGACTATTATGTGGATGGGCCAGGCCAGTTATACTAGTATATATATTACTCCCACCACTGGAAAGTTCTACATTCTACTCTGGTGAATGTGCAACTCAAGAAAACATATATATTTGGTGGTTTGCACATTATAATAAGCCAGTTTAGAAAGGAAAAGTTGAAAAAAATGACTTTCTAGTGCAAAGGGTACAGTAGTATTGACAAGTAGTTTTTTTTTTCCATTCACCCACAAGGATTGCAGAAGGCCTCCTTGTGTCACTGGGCAGTGCCTCAGCTCCCCAGTTTTTCCTTCTGCAAATGAGAAGAAAAATATTTCTTTTTTTTTCTGCAACATCTATTTTATTACAAGTATTTTCAGGATTTTATCTGACTTATGAGGCTTCCTAGAGATTTTGGGTGTAGATATAAGACCTTCTTAGATAGGACCCTAGCATTTGAAGCTGGTAGGCAACAATCTTGGTTAGGTAAATGTATTCAGCAAGCAATGTTATCCTATTGCAGTTTTCAGAAATTAATTAAGACCACTTTGATAAGTTTATTACTTATTGAGTTTTATTATTGAAACTAGTCTTTAAGCCCGTTACATTAACGGATGCTAGAATAGATGTGTCTGTCTGTGTTTCTTTCTCTCTCTCTCCTTTCTCTCTCTGTCTGTGTCCTTCTGTCTTCCCCCCTCCCCCCGAGCAAAGCTGTCTGTCCCCAGCACACCCCTCCCCCCAAAGCAGCCCACTTTCCTTATCCCTGACTTTCTCTCCATGGCCCCCCTTCTGTATTTCCCCCAGAGCAAAGCTGTCTGTCCCCAGTACACCCCTCCCCCCCAAAGCAGCCCCCTTTCCCTCTCCCCATGGCCTCCTGTATTGTTCCCGTTCTTACCCTCCCTCCATCCCGGCATCTGTGATCGTGGCCTGCTTTAGCAAACCTCGCAGGCCGCTCTCCAACTCAGTAGGACGATCCCTCTGACGCAATCCCGTGCGTCAGAGGGAACGTGCTACTGATGTTGGAGAGCGGCCTACGAGGTTCGCAAAAGCCGGGCATGATCATAGGCTGCTTTGAAGAAGAGGATCAGCAGCGGCAGAGGTTGGTGAGTGAGGGCGGGAGGGGGAAAGCTCCAGAGTGTTCCCTACCGAAGGTGCGGGAAGGGAGAGAGCTTGCCTGCGCTTCTTCCAGCGGTTGGTGAGTGAGGGCGGGAGGAGGGGAGAGGCCAGAGTGTTCCCTGCCTGCGGGTTCTAAAATAGAATCCGGCCACGGATCAGAAAACACGGCCGCAGGGATCATGAAACCCTAAGTGCGTATGCGTGCTTAGGGTTTTATTATATAGGATTATATTTTACAAATATTTGTATTTTTTACTGTATTATTGTATTTTGCTGATTGTCCAGCTCTTTTTAGTGTAAACTGCCTAGAACTTTTGGTTATGGCGGTATAAAAGAATAAAGCTAGGTTAAGTACTGTAGCTGGAAGAGGGGCAACCCTTTTACAGGGAACTTACCTAGTCAGCTTGGAAAGAGTTCCCTTGGGAGCACTGGAGCATAGGCTGAGTAGCCCTATGTTGGTCCAGAGAAATGTAGCAGGTGCCAGCTGTCTCTTTTCCTCCCCCTCCCCTCCTGAAGACATGTGAGAAGCTAGTTGGGTTGAGGGTTTCAGATACTCAGGATCTGACTAAAATATAGCCCAAAGAGACAAGCCCCTGGAGAACTCTGCAAACTTGTTTGAGACATAAATAATCTTCATAATCCAGCTGCAGTGAGATCTGAGGCAGGCATAACACCTTCTAGTTCTGTGAGTACAGTGCTTTACTGTCTATGACAGATATCAGGGGATCCTGAAGATTGAAGTTTTGAGGGTCTATGGGGCTTTGAAAAAAAAACCCTTCCCTTACTTTCTGGAACTTTAATTCAGCTCTCTCAGGCCATTTTTTGGCACCAAAATGCTACAGTGGTGGCTATCTTGGATTTCCAAATTTTATTTTAAAAGCCTCTACCTCAAAACACCTCAGTTCTGCTAACAATCAATTTATATGGACTCCCCAGGCCTTTCTATTCCTGTATCATTCCAGCTTTGTGCTGGAAGGCTGGCTGAGGAGCATCCATGCGTCATGTGCCAGGGAGCAGGAGCAATGGGCTTAACCCCCTTTGGTCCGTTCAGGGTCTTAAGAGTCACAGGAAGCTCATTTGTTGAGGCCTAGAGCCCTCAAATGGTGACTTGGCATCAGCCTCAAAATGCAAGTGCGAAGACACCTCTGAACCCATGAGGGGACACAAAGTTTCTTGCAGTGATCCTTTGTAAGTTTGATGTTTGGAGACTATGTGAAGTATAAATCATCTGTACAGTCTGGAGTATCACCGGTGGTAGCATATGGGGGGTTTACCTTTGCAGAGTGCAGTTCCCTAGTGGAAAGCTTTACCACAGGAACCAGAGGTCCAGTCAAAAGAAGACTGAGGGTCTGGGTCAGTGCCTTTACTCCCTCAGAGTAAATCCTCATGTTTAGATGATTCCAGGACTCAGGTATACGATAATAGCCAAGAATCTGTGGCATCCATAGACCATGGAGAGAACCCAACAGTGTGCAGACATTTTAAACTGGCAGACTTGACGGAAGTCATTACATTATCTGTGTGGGAATTAAATTTGGAACTTACACAGGCTTCCATAACTCAAATTTTCCTTATGAGGAGCTCTTAAGACCCAACCATTTTTTTTTCTTTGCATCCAGAGATAGCCATGATGTTGACAGAGCACTGGTAGGTACCAGAGAAATTGGTCCATCAACAGATTGGAACCATTCAGCTAGCACTGCAGGCTTTCAAAATTCACTGGTAGGAAAAGTTGTCAGGATTTTCTTGGACAATGCCACAGTGGTGGCATACATCAACAGACAAGGAGGCACCAAGAGTCCTCTGTTTAAATTGGATGCCCAATTTTTTTGTTGTGCATAAGCCCACCTAGAAGCCATTTCAGCGGCACATGTAGCAGAAGTGAACAATGTACAAGCCAGATTTATCAGTCGCCAGAACCTAGATTTGAGGGAGTGGTCTCTGACCCAGAGTGCTTTCAACAAAATTGTGAAGTGCTGGGAAAGACTGACAATTGACTTGATGGTATCTGCGGATAGCAGGAAAATCTATCGGTAATTTGAGTAGAACAGAATAGCTGTTAGAAACATAGAAACATGACGGCAGATAAAGGCCAAATGGCCCTTCTAGTCTGCCCATCCACAGTAACCATTATTTTTTTCTCTGTCCGAGAGATCCCACGTGCCTATACCAGGCCCTCTTGAATTCAGACACAGTCTTTGTTTCTACCACCTCTTCCGGGAGACTGTTCCATGCATCTACCACCCTTTTCATAAAAAAGTATTACCTCAGATTACTCCGGAGCCTATCACCTCTTAACTTCGTCCTATGCCCTCTCATTGCAGAGTTTCCTTTCAAATAAAAGAGACTCGACTCATGCACATTTATATTACGTAGGTATTTAAATATATTTATATATCTCCCCTCTCCCGTATTTCCTTCAAAATATACAGATTGAGATCTTTAAGTCTGTCCCCATACACCTTATAATGAAGACCACACACTATTTTAGTAGCCTTCCTCTAGACAAAGTCCATCCTTTTTATATATTTTTGAAGGTGCAGTCTCCAGAATTGTACACAATATTCTAAATGAGGTCTCACCAGAGTCTTATACAGAGGCATCAATACCTCCTTTTTCCTACTGGACATACCTCTCCCTATGCAACCTAGCATCCTTCTAGCTTTTGCCGTCACCTTTTCAACCTGTTTGGCCACCTTAACATCATCACATACAATCACGCCCAAGTCCCACTTTTCCGTCGTGCACATAAGTTCATCACCCCCTAAACTGTACCGTTCCCTCTAGTTTTTGCAGCCAAATGCATGACCTTGCGTTTCTTAGCATTAAATTTTAGCTGCCAAATTTCAGACCATTCTTCAAGTTTCACCAGGTCTTTCTTCATGTTATTCACACCATTTTGTGTGTCTACTCTATTGGTATCATCCGCAAAGAGGCAAATCTTACCCGATAACTCTTCAGCCATCCTATATAATAAAAGGCTAGCCGCGCATGCGCACTCCTATTTGCGTGCTTCCGTGATCAGTAGGTCTGTGGTCGCAGGAGTGTGCATGCGTACTTATATGTCACCAGCCGCCGATCGCCTCTACAAGCCGGGACCACAGCTAGCCGCCGATCTCTGTTCCTCCAGCGAGGGGGGTAAGGGGGGGTCTGGGAGGAGAGGGATCACGGCCGCTCAGCGCCCCCACCAAGGAGCCCAGCAACTTTCCGCTGCCCGGGACTCGAGTCCTTTGCCGCCCTCCCCTTCCCTTCCCGCGGGCCCGACTGGCGATTTAAGCAGCGTGTGCAGCAGTCTTCACACGCTGCTTCGGGCCCTTCTACTGCCCTGATTTGCTCTGCCGCGTCTCTGATGATGTCATCAGGGACGTGCCAGAGTAAATCAGGCCAGTAGAAGGACCCGAAGCAGCGTGTGAAGACTGCTGCACATGCTGCTTGAATCGCCATGTGTAGTCGGGCCCGCGGGAAGGGAAGGGGGGAGTGGCAAAGGACTCGGGACCGCGTTTGTAGTCAGGACCGCAGGAAGGGAAAGGGGGGTAGAGGGAACATTAATTCTGCTGCATAGGGGGAAGGGAAATGGAGGGGAAGGGAATGCTGCTTTGGACAGACAGACAGAGGGAGGAAGGGAGACAGAAAGAAAAGAAGAAAGGCACAGAGGCAGGTGCACAGGGAACTGGTGTGGGGGGAGGGAAATGGAGGGGGACAGAATGCTGCTTTGGACAGACAGACAGAGGGAGGAAGGGAGACAAAGAAAAGAAGAAAGACACAGGGGCAGGGAGATACACAGAAAGACAGACAAAGGGGGCCAGGGACAAAGACAGACAGAAAGAAAGACAGCAGGAGTCACGTCAGGAGGGGTGCGGGATGCGGCAGAGGGAACTTTTCCAATGGGTGCAACTGGGCGGCTGTCGGGAACCTCTGATCAGGGGCAGAGCAAGGTAAGTGTATCATAGGGATAAGAAGGAGGAGGGGGGAGAGAAAAAGGAAGGAACTGCTAGACAGGGGGAGAAGGAAAGAGGTTCTGATGGACAGGGGGGTGAAGAAAAAGGAACGGAGGCCTAATGTTGGACAGGAGGAGAAGGAAAGAGGTGCTGCTGGACAGAGGGGAGGTAAAACAAAGGGAGAAGGGCTGCTGCTGCATAAGAAGAGCAGTGAAGGGGTGGTGATGGACACAGGGGAGGTAAAAGGAAGGGACAATGGACAGGGGGAGCAGGCAAGGGGTGGTGATGGACAGCCAAGGAAAAAGAAAGACAGAAAGAAAAAAAAACGGCTAAGGAGAGAGAGAAAGAAATAAAGACAGACACACACACATATATTCTAGCACCCGTTAGTATCATTTATAAAAATGTTAAAAAGAACAGGCCCAAGAACAGAACTTTGAGGCACACCACTGGCAACATCCCTTTCCTCAGAGCGATCTCCATTGATCACTACCCTCTGTCACATTTGTATATGTTGCTCCCATTGTCAAAGGTAGGCTGGGTCATTCATAAAATAGCACCAGATTGGCTGCATCACCCATGGTACATGGATCTAGTGTGGTTACAGTGGGACAGATGTTTCAGGCTGCTCTTACTTCCAACTCTTCTGTCACAGGACTTAATTGCCCTGGAAGATCTAGAACTTTTTAATCTTACTCATGCTCCTGAGCGTATAGCCTTAGTACAGAAAGGATATTCATAGGTAGTCATAACTTCCCTTCTAAGATCCAAGTGCTGGAAGATTTTTCAGCATTGGTGTGCTGATTAGAAACATAGAAACATGATGGCAGATAAGACCAAATGGCCCATCTAGTCTGCCCATCTGCAATAATATTTTCTTCCGCTCTCTGAAATCCTGTGTGCCTCTCCCATGCCTTCTTGAATTCAGTTGCAGTCTCTGTCTCCACCACTTCTTCTGAGTGACTGTTCCAGAAAGAGCTGTATACTGTTCCCATACCTATAATCCTGTTGTTCCTTTAGGACGGTCCTGAAAAAGGCCTGGTGGTTGGTTCTCTCAAGGTGCAAGTGGCGAGCCTCTCGTGCTTTAGTGCTTGAATGGAATGGAATCTTAATGTTATTTTATAGGCCCTCTGTAAGATCCCCATATGAACCCTTACAGAATGTGTCACTGATGGATCTTACAGTGAAGGTGGTTTTCATGGTGGCTATTTCCTCAGCGAGAAGGGTTTCAGAGCTCCAGGCTCTACCATGCAGGGAACCCTTTCTTAGATTTACAGAGGCAGGTGTGTGTCTATATACTGTGTTTTACTTTCTACCAAAAGTGGATTTTGGCTTTTACTGTAAATCAGGAAGTGCAGTTTCCAGTGTTCCATGCTACAGGCATAAAAAAAGGACAAAGTCAAGACGTTACTGGACGTGAGGAGATTTATCTGTTGTCTTGAGGTGACAAATGAATTTCATCTTTCAGATCATCTTTTTGTGTTAACCAACCTTAGAAAATGGGGAAAGCCTGCCACAAAAAAACCCCCAATCCATTTCCTCGTGGATTTTCATGGTAAAGAGCCATCAATTTCTTTGAAAGTGCATTCCACCAGAGGCGTGGCCTCTTTGTGAACAGAATCCTGGGAAGTTCCACCTGAGGAGATCTGTAAAGCAGCTGCATGGTCCACCCTTTATACTTTTCCAAAGTTCTACAGAGTAGATGTAGCTGCACAAATGATCACCGCTTTTGTGTCCTCAGTGCTTGTAGCAGTCTCATCTGCCCTACCCTAGATTCAGTGAGCTACTTTGGTATTTTCCACTTCTCACTATTGTTTGGAGTCCTCCTCCAGAAGGGATAGGTACTTCGGCCAATCGGTATTACAAAATTTATTTTCCTAAGGCCAACATTCCCACCATCCCATTCTTGTTAGCTTGGAGGTCACCCATAAGTGAGAATATTCTGCCTGATTGTCCTGGGATAAAGCACAGTTACTTACCGTAACAGGTGTTATCCAGTGACAGCAGGCAGATATTCTCACAACCCACCCATTTCCCCGGGTTGGCATCTTAGCTGGCTTATCTTAACTGAGGGAACGCATGCCTACCTTAGGTGGGAAGGCATTCACACATGCGTGGTGTGAGCTATCGCAAACTTTCTAAAGACTTAGTGGTGATGCACTTTTAAAGTGGTCCGTACCTGGGCTCCATCGGTAACGTCACCCATACATGAGAATATCTGCCTTCTGTCCCTGGATAACACCTGTTACGGTAAGTAATTGCTTTTTTTAAGCTTGGTTACATTTCCCATTGGAGTCTGCAGAGGGATCCACTGCATGTCCAGCTCTCTTGGACTGTTGTAGGTCAGAACAGTCTGGCCTGGTGGCTGAAACCTCCATCTCTGTCCCGGGATCTTCCCCTCCAGATCTTTGCATGGTTGATCCTCACCACAGATGCCAGTAGTTACAGCTGGGGTGCTCTTTGTGGGGACAGTCCGGTCCAGGGCCAGTAGGTCCCATCCGAGAGGAAGTTGTTGATCAGTGACCTGGAGCTTCGGACAATTCAACTGGCTCTCAGCAACTTCAAGCATTTTCTTCAGAATTGGGCTGTGCGTGTGTTCTCAGACAAAGCCACGGCGGAGGTCTATGTCAATAGTTGGGGAAGCACCAGGAACACGCCTTTGCATCAGGAGGCCCAGCTCCTATTTTGCTGGGCAGAAAGCTACCTCTTAGCGATTTCCATGGCACACATAGTTGGAGTGGACAATGTCTAGGCAGATTATCTCAGCCATCAGACTATGGATCCGGAAAAATGGTTCCTGTCCCAGAGAGCATTCAGCTGCATCATGGAGAAGTGGAGTCATCCAATGATTGACCTGATGGCCTTGGCAGCCAACAAGATGGTAGATCGGTTCTTCAGCCACCGGTGTGAATTAGGAATCTACTGAACTCAACTACCCTCGCAGATCAGATCCTATTCAAGGAATCCTGAACTTTAGGAAAGCAATAAAAACTTATCTCTTCACCTAATCCCTTATCTCTTGCTGTATGCTTAATAAAAAAAGAAAGAAATGTATATTGGAACTAGATCCTATGTATAGATTGAGTTAGGATGAACACATTGTTTGTAAGTACAGTGGTACCTCGGAATCTGAACGCCCCAGAACTTGAACAACTTGTAATCTAAACTTTTTTTTTTTTTTTTTAATTAAATTTTGCCCCGGAATCCGAACACTGCTTTGGAATCTGAATGTATGGGAACTGCAAGTGTTGCTCAGCCCAAATCTTCCTCTCTGACGCAGCTTCCTGTTTCCATCTGGGAGGGAAGCTTTGGGCTGAGCACCGCTTACAGTTATCATTACCGATCTTGCTGTCTATGCCAGCAGGAGTCCGATCTTGCTGCTTTGCCAGGGGGGCCTGATCTTGCTGTCTCTGCCAGGGAAACCCGATCATGCTGTCTCTGCCACGTGTGCCCAATCTTGCTGTCTCTGCCAGGGGAACCCGATCTTGCTGAGTTTGTGGGACAAAAGAATGGATTAATCCAGTTTCTATTATTTTCAATGGGAAAAATTGTCTTGGAACTCAAATGTTTTAGAACTTGAACAGGGTTCTGGAACGGATTAAGTACAAATTCCAAGGTACCACTGTATAATAATTTGTATCATGTTTTGACTTTATACTATGTATGGTAACCTGCAATCTGTTCTGAGCTCATTGGGGAGAATGGGATAGAAAATTAAATATTTAAAGGCATAATTGGAAGAAGAAATGGCCATGCAAATCCATCTGGCAATCAAAGTCTTGAAAACTGGTCTGCCTCGTCTTAATTGATTGGTCAGCTCAAAAACGCTTCATCTGTTTGCTGCCTTGGACATTGTTTGAGTCCATCATGGGACTTCTTCTCCTGTCAATTAGATGTGCATGTAAAGAAAAAAAACCTAACAAGAGTAAAGAGTTTAGTAATAGCAACACAATTTTTATTGAACCTTGGGGTTTCTTATGTGATAGTGCTAGTAGCATAAAGCATGTTGGTTCCTGGATACTCCTAAGTTGTGAGTTCATGTTGATTATTATTCTTTTTTTCATGAGTTACAGAGGAGAACAAATATGTATGTTTTTTCTGGGGAAGTTCCCTATGCCCCCCCCTTATCTTTTCTTCTGATTCAGTGGAGTTTGATTGCTTTAGTAGTAACTGAAGAGGGAGCTATTCTCCACTGGTGAAGTGGAGAAGTTGAAAAATATGAGTGACATCCTTCTGCAAAGTTCATGACTAAAGGAGGACAACAGCTTCAGTACAGAATCCTATGTCTTATAGAAATAAGATTACCAATGTAAGAACCTAATCTTCCATTTTATGTATGTTTTTTGTTACTTGCTTAGGGTCTCTTGTACAAAGCCACAGCGGTGATATTGACACAGTAAATGTACTGAAGCCCATTCAATTCCTTTGTTGTATGTAGGATATAAATGTTATAAATAAATTATAAGTAAAAATAAATAGTTGAACTAGCAACCGTTAGCATCTATAAAAACACTGACCACCTCTGGCTCAGTGATATTGACCAAATTTAATGGTAATACAACAAGACAAAAATACCCAGCAATTCTTGCCTCACCAATCTACTGCATTTATTTGAAGGGGTGAATGTACATGTGGATAAAGATGAACCAGTTGATATTGTGTATTTGGATTTTCAAAAGGCATTTGGCAAAGTACCTCATGAAAGATTTCTGAGGAAATTAGAAAGTCATGGATTGAGAACTGGTTGAAAGACAGAAATAGAGAGTGTGTTTAAATGGTCAATATTCTTAATGGAGAAGGGTAAATAGTGAGGTTCAGTAATCACTTTACAATCACCCATACAGCTAGAATTTTCATATAACTAAAACAAAGCTGTGAACCAAATAATGAAAACAGTGTACTAGTTTACAATGCTGTTGAAAGAAGGAACAGCCTCAGATCTCCGTTAGAGAAGAACCCTTCTCTTAACTAGAGAGGGTAAGTAATTTCATCGGCATAAAAACCTCCTTCATTGAAATGTCAGTGAGCAATTCTAAACTGGCTGTTAGTAATTGGCTGTGAGCAATATCAAACAATGTCCTACAGAGGATAAGTCTTACTTGTTCTTTGAATTTATCTTCAGCATTATTTGGTTCACAGCTTTGGTTTAGTTAAATAGTGGAGTTCCCCAAGAGTCTGTGCTAGGACGACCAATTTTTAACATATTTATCAGTGATCTAGAGATTTGAATAACTAGTGAGATAATTAAATTTGCTGATGACACAAAGTTGTTCCAAGTTGCTAAATTGCAAGAGGATTGTGAAAAATTGCAAGAGGACCTTGTGAGACTGTGGAACACTGGGTGTCAAAATGGCAGATGATGTTTAATGTGAGCAAGTGCAAAGTGATGCATATGGGAAAGAGGAACCCAAACTACTGTATAGTTATGTGATGCTGGGTTCTGTGTTAAGAGTCACTGCCCAGGAAAAGGATCTAGATGTCATTGTTGATGATATGTTGAAACCCTTAGCTCAATGTACAGCGGCGGCTAAGAAAGCAAATAGAATGTTAGGAATTATCAGGAAAGGAATGGAAAACAAAGATGAAAATGTTATAATGCCCTTGTATCACACTCTGTGGTACGGCCACATCTCAAATACTGTGTACAGTTCTGGTCACCATATCTCAAAAAAAGATATAGTGGAATTAGAAAAGGTACAGAGAAGGGCAACAAAAATGATAAGGGATGTGTTGACTTCCTATGAGAAGAGGCTAAAGCGGCTAAGGCTCTTCAGCTTGGAGAAGAGGTGGCTCAGGGGTGATATTATAGAGGTTTATAAAATAATGAGTGGAGTGGAAAGGGTAGATGTGAATTGCTTCTTCACTCTTTCCAAAAATACTAGGACTAGGGACATGAAATGAAACTACTAAGTAGTAAATTTCTTCACACAACACGTAATTAAACTCTGGAATTTGTTGCCAGAAAATGTGGTGAAATCATTTAGCATAGCAGGGTTTTAAAAGTTTTGGATAATTTCCTAAAAGGGAAGTCCATAGGTTATTCTTGAGATGACATGGGGAAACCCACTGCCTATACCTAGGATAAGCAGCCTAGAATCTGTTTTGCTACTTGGGATCTAGCTAGGTACTTGGGACCTGGGTTGGCCACTGTTGGAAACAGGATACTGGGCTTGATGGACCTTTGGTCTGTCCCAGTATGGCAATTCTTATGTTCTAACTCTGGTGGCATTCTCTGCACCTGCTATTTAGGTGCCATGAAATGTGTTATACAACCTTTGTCTTAAAGTATAGGATCCCCTTGGTCAGGGATTTGGATCAGGCCCCACACATTCCCAGATAAAGTTTCTTAGATATCACCTATTTTTCTTACTGTGGTTAATTTATTGTAGTTTGTGCCAGACTGCTGTTTTCTTTTGCATTCAGTCTGCTAACTTCCTTCTGTCCAGAATCTTTACTCCATATGATTCCTGGTCTTTTGTAGGCCTTAAGACATGAATGATCTGAATGAAACATAAAGCT
Source organism: Geotrypetes seraphini (assembly GCF_902459505.1). Lineage (NCBI taxonomy): Eukaryota > Metazoa > Chordata > Amphibia > Gymnophiona > Dermophiidae > Geotrypetes > Geotrypetes seraphini. The sequence goes on along the minus strand of NC_047089.1, from coordinate 95,439,268 downwards.
CAGTTAATCCCTTTCCCTAAAGTCTGCCCAGAAATATTGTTTCAGTATAGTTTTTTGTCTTAGATATAAATCAAGTTTTCCGGTCTTCATTGCTGGGTTGTAGTGATATTTCTTCATCAAAGCTATTTATAGGGTTTATGTCTCCCATAAGTATACTAAAACTGTTATATAGATAAAAACTTTTGAGCTGATTTTCTAATGAAAATATAAATTGTTTGATTTCCTGCCTTTTCACTTTGGACATCAAAGTGTGGCTTAGAATAGAAATCCTGATATTTATAGATGTTCACGAAAACACATTCACCCTGACTTTAACAATCACACAAATATATACAAATATTATATAACTCCATGCAGTCCTGTAGCTTCAGCACTGCTTTTTCCCTCTGTAATAGCTAAGTGGCTACTGGATTGCAAAATATTGTGCTATTTCTCAAGTGATCAATAATCTGCTTCCAACGTTGAATTCAATATAAGAATGTACAGCTATATTTCTATATTTTTTTTTCTAAAATGCAAAAATTCCAGAGGACAGATCCAAAGCAGATGAATGCCAGCCACCTGGCAATGTTAACTATATCTGTGATAGAGGAGTGAATCTAAGAGTCCTGGTAGGTTTGTACCTATATAGATGAGCTGTCTAATATATCAGACTTCTATGCTGCAAGGATTTAAAACAATGTAAGATTTTAAATTTGGATTTAGCTTCAGTTGGCAGTAACAACCACGTAAGAGAAATATAGTAGAGTCAAATCTTTTCCTGCCAGTAAATAATCTAGGTGCCAGGTTTTCCAACAACTGCAATCTTTAAATACAGAACACCAGATTTATCTGGTGTGATATAACATTAGCTGAGCTGATGTCACCGGCTGGTAATATTTATTGAATGATGATATGGGTAAAATGGGAGGGGGGACAGAAGGTAAGGGGAATATATGAGGTGTTATCAAGGGTCTGTAGAATAAGGATTGACAATTTTATAAGAGGAGGTAAGAAAGGGTTAATAGACAGAGCTTGTAAGAAAGAAAAATGATTAGGGAGGTTTCTAAGGTGATGAGGTGGAGCAGTCGTGATTGGTTGGATGTTGTGGCAGGCTGGAGTGAATTCTGTGAGGAAAGGGGAACATTAGAGTAGTCTCTTCAGGAAAATATCCTTCCCTTCCCTCCCATTTGTGCTAGTGTTATGTTTTGTGTCAGTGTTGTGGGGTGGGGTGGGGGGTGTACATGTTATATGTCGACTTGGGTAGGTTTGGTGGAGCTTATGGGGTTGGGGGAGGTGGTCGCAGCTTTGGGTGGGGCGGAAAATGGGGTTTGGCCCAATTGGATCTGGGAGATGAGCAGTTAATAAATAAATAAATGTAACACTTGTATGCGATACCACTGCGAGGGGAAGCATGGCCTTGCGTCACCGTGGGTCATGTTTGGGAGGAGGGGAGGGGAAGCATGGCCTTGCGTCACCGTGGGCCATGTTTGGGGGAATGTTATAAATTTAAAGACTTAACGGGAGCTAGTTTCGACACCGAATAGCTCCCTGGGGGTGTGTGAAATATGCATTGGGGGTTTGTTGGTTTTTGGACACAGATTATATTGTAAGTGAAGATAATATTCAGATAGATAATAAAGCTGCGTCCAAATATTTATTCCAATAAAACTGAGTTGTGTGTTATTGATTGATGGTGATTAGCTTTCAGTTGCAGGTGACGGGAATGCAAATGCTAATGTATGTTTAAATGCAGTCCTTGATAAACAAAATTTCAGAGTCTAAATATAAAATCATAATGAAATATGACTGATAGAAATACAACCAAAGTTGATAGCAAAATATTTATCACACTACTGCAGAGATCTGTGGCAACATAGATAGCTTTAGATAGATTGTTGTCTATCTTAATTATTGGACTGTTTACTAATCCCATGGGATCTGGTGTTATTATTGAAATGTCTGACAGTGTAGTGAGCAATCTATTTTTTTTTTTCATGTCATCCACAAAACCATAGATGATTTAGGATTTACCTTGAGCTTATGCTGGTAATACCAGTATTATTTTCAGTCATAAGTTCAAGTTAGAAATGTATGTTGTCCACTGTTGAAATTTGAAACATCTTCCATGTCCTATAATTTTAATTATTTTAATATGTTTGTTTATTAAAATTGATATAATAGATCATGCGGGGGTCATAAGAACATAAGCAATGCCTCTGCTGGGTCAGACCTGAGGTTCATCTTGCCCAGCAGTTCGCTCACGCGGTGGCCTAACAGGTCCAGGACCTGAGCAGTAATCCTCTATTTATACCCTTCTATTCCCTTTTCCAGCAGGAAAATGTCCAATCCTCTCTTAAATCCCAGTACTGTATTCTGCCCTATAACGTCCTCTGGAAGCGCATTCCAAGTGTCCACCACACGTTGGGTAAAGAAGAACTTCCTGGCATTTGTATTGAATCTGTCCCCTTTCAACTTTTCTGAATGCCCTCTTGTTCTTTTATTTTTTGAAAGTTTGAAGAATCTGTCCCTCTCTACTCTCTCTATGCCCCTCATGATCTTATAAGTCTCTATCATATCCCCTCTAAGTCTCCTCTTCTCCAGGGAAAAGAGACCCAGTTTCTCCAATCTCTCAGCGTATGAAAGGTTTTCCATCCCTGCTCTTCTCTGAACTCTCTCAAGTAACGCAATATCCTTCTTAAGGTATGGCGACCAAAACTGGACGCAGTATTCCAGGTGTGGGCGCACCATCGCCCGATACAGCGGCAAGAAAACTTATTTTGTCCTGGTTGTAATACCCTTCTTGATTATACCTAACATTCTATTCGCTCTCTTAGCAGCCGCTGCGCACTGTGCCGTCAGCTTCATTGACCTGCCCACCATTACCCCCAAGTCCCTCTCTTGGGTACTCTCATTCAATAACATCCGTCCCATTGTATAGTTGTACCTCGGTTTCTGCTTCCCACATGCAATACTTTACATTTCTCAACGTTGAACTTCATTTGCCATTTTGTCGCCCATTCCCCTAGTTTGTTCAAGTCTCTTTGCAATTCCTCACAGTCCTCTTTAGTTCGAGCTCCCCTAAATAGTTTGGTGTCATCTGCAAATTTTATTATCTCACACTTCATCCCTGTTTCTAGATCATTTATGAATATATTAAATAACAGCGGCCCGAGCACCGAGCCCTGCGGAACACCACTCGTGTCCCTCCTCCAGTCAGAGTAGTGTCCCTTCAACCCTACCCTTTGTTTCCTACCTGCCAACCAGTTTCTGATCCATCTATGTACGTCTCCGTCCACCCCATGGTTCTTCAGTTTCCGGAGTAATCGTTCATGAGGCACCTTGTCAAAGGCTTTTTGGAAATCAAGGTATATGATGTCTATGGGGGTCACCTCTGTCCATCTGTTTGTTAATTCCTTCGAAGAAGTGTAGTAAGTTGGTTAGACACGATCTCCCCCTGCAGAAACCATGTTGGCTGGTTATCAGAAGTTTGTTTCTTTCCAAGTGATCATCAATGTTTTCTTTTATCAGTGCTTCCGCCATTTTTCCCGGAACCGAGGTCAGACTCACCGGTCTGTAGTTTCCTGGGTCACCTCTTGATCCCTTTTTAAAGATGGACGTGATGTTGGCCGTCTTCCAATCCTCCGGGATCACGCCTGTTTTCAAGGATAGGTTGCATATTTGCTGCAGTAGTTCTGCTATCTCCTCCTTTAGTTCCTTCAGATCCCTTGGATGGATTCCGTCCGGACCTGGAGATTTGTCAATTTTTAGTTTATGTATCTATCTGCGCACATCTTCAAGGCTCACTTCCATGAATGTTAATTTTTCTGGTTGATTTCCATCGAAGAATTGTGGGGGTCATTTTACTAAAGCGCGCTAGCCAATTTAGTGTGTGCTAAATATTAGCATGCGCTAAATACTAACACGTCCATAGAATATAATGGATGTGTTAGCATTTAGTATGCGCTAAATAGTTTAGCACCTTAGTAAAAGGACCCCTAAGTGTACAAAAATTAAGAATAATAGAAAAGAACTCTGTATCATAACAGGAAAGCATCTAACAGTCACACAAGCTACTTAAGTTTTCCAAGTTTCCAAGTTTTATTAAAAATTTGATGAAATGCTTATATAATTTTTGAGTGATTTATATTAAAAAATGATACATAAAATAGGACATATAGACAATACTGATGTTAATACTAACTTACAAGAGACAAAAGGAAAAATGGCGAAAACTACAATTTTTTAAAGCAAAGAAACATACAGGGCAAACACACTAAGGGAAGGAGGTGTTTTAGCCTTATAAGGCTAGTTTCTGGTATTTTGAAGAGTCTATCTATCACTGTTAATGGATAATATCAGTTTAAGAGTCCAACCATTTCAGAACTTAATTATAAAAGGCATTATTGAATAGAAAACTTTTAAGAATACTTTAAAATTTATCTAATTGTTTTTCTTCTCTTAAAAAAGATGGAAGATAATTCCAAATCTGTGGGGCTGTTAGAGAAAATCTCCGCTCTTCTTGTATTTATGATTTTCATAGATGGGATTGTTAAAATATTTTGTTTTACCGATCTAAGGGCTCCTTTTACGAAGGTGTGCTAGCGTTTTTAGCGTGCTAGCCAAAAAACTACTGCCTGCTTAAAAGGAGGTGGTAGCGGCTAGCGCGCATGGCATTTTAGTGCAAGCTAAAACCACTAGCGCACCTTTGTAAAAGGAGCCCTAAGTGTTCTTGATGAAGCATAAGGAAACAGTAATCTGTCAAGAAATATAGGTTGTTTTGAATGCTGGATTTTAAATTTCAGAAGCGCTAGTTTGAAAGTTATCCTATGTGGAATTGGCAGCCCTTGGTCATTTTTTAAGAGGGATGTAATGTGATCGAACTTTTTTGAGTTAATAATGACTTTTATTGCTGTATTTTTTTTTTTAATTTATGCAAATTTAACAATTTTAATATCAAATGATATCAAAGAAAAAGGATTCTTACACAAAGTTTAACAATCATTATACATATAACACAAAATTCCTTTTCAAGCCCACAAAACTGGTGAGCCATACTACTATATCACCTAACTGAAAATACAAAGAAAACTAAGAATTGGTTCAGATTCATATGAATCTTAACCATTCCCTATTTATGGGACTCTGACATCCTCCAACTTTCTCCATAGTGAAACATAAACCAACAAACCTCATTTCTGTTCTCTAGCCATTAAAAATTGTTGTAATTGAATGGGATCCCAAAAAACATATTCAGTGTCCTGTAATTTAACGAGACATTTACATGGAAATTTTAGATAAAATGATGCCTCAAGAGCTAAAACTCTTGTTCTTAATTTCAAGAATTCTTTCCTTCTTAATTGTGTAGCTCTGGAAACATCAGGAAAAATCCTAACAAAATCTCCACAAAATTTTGTCAATCTATTTTTAAAGTAAAGTTTCATTATTAACATTTTATCTATCTCACTCATGCATGTTATTACCATAGTGGACCTACTCTGAATCACATTTTGACTATATTCCAAAAATTCTGTCAAATTTGTTGGGGGGGGGGGGGCAGGAGCTCTGCCCAGGCACATGACCTCTCCATAGCTCCCAAGTCTCCTACCCATCTCCTCCCGGCACTTTAGTTTTAAATCTTCAGCAGCCGCTGCACAGTGTCGACGATCAGGCCTGCCCCCGTAAGTAGAATGGGTTACGGGGCAGGCCTGCTGTTTGATGCGTGGTGGCTGCCCAAATACTTAAGCATAACACCGGGAGAAGGGTGGGTGGGAGAGTTTAAAAACAGTGATTGTGAATTGGGGGGGGGGCCTCGTTCTCATGTTACTTAAAAACTTTTTGGGGAATATCTAAATAGATTGTTTTTCAAAATACAGTATTTATTCAGGCAACTTTTTAAGGTGTTTCAAAAAAAATTTCACCTGCATTGCACTGTAAAATTGGTGTATAAATAGCAGTGATTAAGTTGTCTTGACAGAAATGGGTTTGATGGCAGCAAACAAACTTACCAGTAAGCATCTGACAGCATTTTTTTTTTATTAATTGGATAAATGAATTGTGAGATGTGGGATTGTATAATGATGCACTCATTTAGCTGTCTCTTTTTTTATTTTACTAATCTATGTCATGCTAGATTTATAAATGGAATGGTGTGACCTTTGAAACTGTGATGGAAATGAAGAGATAAACAGAACTTGAAAGGACAAACCAATTAATATAAATGTGTTGCACATACAGTGCTCATTTCAACCCTTTGCTATCTCAATAAACCTTGTGGCTATGTTGTTCAACTGAAAGGGAACAAATAATTTATGTGACATAGGTATATGAATTTTACTTTTCTGTTTTGTTTTGTTTTTACTTGCAGCATTTGCATTGCACCACAATGAAGTCAATGCATCTGCCTAGCTATGGCACCCTTTTACTAAGGTGATTAGCATGGGATGGTTCGATAATCATACCAAAGCCCTCTAAATCCCTGTGGGCTTCAGTGCAATTGCTGTTCAGAACCTCGCTAACACTTCTTAGTAAAAGGGGGCCTATGTTAAAGCAATTAAAAGTTTTACTTAATAAAATCCTTTGTACCAAATAAAAGCACTGAAGTCATATTTCTGCTCTTTCCAGTGACTTTTCTTTTTCAGTGTTGTCTTCAAGCAATCATTGTCTCAACAACAAAATACTAGTTCAAAGCCTTTAAATTTTTTTCTTTTTAACTTTTTTTCTGTGATGCAAAAATCATTTATCATCAATAGGTATGCCTAAAATATTTTTGTATGAGAGTAATGTCTTAGTATATTTTATACTTTTCATTTTCTTACTATCACTAAAGTATTATCCAAGTTTCCATTTCTGCAGATGTGCTCTGAATCCCCTGTACATGCTTTTTTCCTTGCCAGTTTAATTATATGTATGAAGAATTTAAAGAACAAACTTTTCAAAATATTGCCATTGAAGCATAGCAAGATTTAAAAAAAAAAAAAAATCAAGCTTGACATTTAAAACACACTGAAAATTAATTGATTTTTAAAAGACAACACAGAAGTATTTGGAAGTGTCATGGCAGCATTCCAGAACATTTACTACAAAGCATAACTAGGAGGTTTCAGAAGCTTTTCAACAACTGGAAACCATATATTCTTTGAATTGCCTAATTGAATTTGATATCCCAGCTGTACATATGCAACGCGCATAGAGGGGCATAATAATTAAAAAAAAAAACGTCTAAGTCCCCTTTTGGCCTAAGGTCCTAAACGCTGAAAGTAGCAGCAGAAAAAATGTTCATTCTCAAAAAAAGTCCAAAATGAGGTTTGTTTGTTTGGTTTTTTTTTCTTTTAGAATGGCCTACCTCTTCGTTCAGCGGTTTAAACGGCCAGACCGCCACTATATCTAAACTTACAACACATTATCAACCAAAAAAATAGCCTAAATCCCAAATGCCCAAAACCAGACCTTTTAGGCGAAGAACAGGCCAGTCCTTCACCTAAAAGCTGGATTCTGGGGGGTCACGTGATGAGGCTTAGCTGAGCGGAGGCTTCCAGCCCGAGCTCCGTTCCTTTCCAGCCCTTCCAGCCTTTTTTAAATGTGCTTACCTCGTGGCCGGGTTTCTTTTTTGGTCTCCAGGACAAGCTGAGACCTCGCAGCGCACGGTGGTAGCGCGAATTTGCCTCGGGGATAGCGTCGGGTCCTGGGTCATGCCCTCGAAGACTCCGCGGCCCGTTAAACTGCGACAGACCACGCTCCCCTCAAATATGGCGGCCGCCAGCGCGTCTCCAAAAACCACCGTCGCGCTGCAGGAGGAGACAATCAGGGAGCTGACTCGGCATCTGTCGGCCCTAATTGATGATAAATTCGCCCGTTTCCAAGCGGCGGTGGACGAGATGAAGGATTGTGTCGAGCGCCAGGGGTCCCAGATCACCCAACTAGAGCAACGGGTTTCGGCCCGGGAAGATGAGGCAGGGCTGACTGAGACGCGGGTCCGGGATCTGGAGGCCACCTGCAAGTTGCTCCACTCCCGTCTGGAAGACCAGGAGAACAGGGGGCGGCGAAATAACCTGCGGCTCATTGGCCTCCCTGAGCGGGTCAAGGACACGGAGCTGAGAGACCTCATGGAAAAATGGCTGCCTGAACAGGTGGGCTGGCACCCTGAAGCAGGAGGCTGTGTGATTGAGCGGGTGCATCGCATTGGGACGTCGAGAGGGGATGAGGCGCGCCCTAGACCGGTGATTGCCCGATACCTGAATGCAGCTGTTAAGGACCGTATTTTGGCGATGTTCCGCAGATCTGGGACTTTGGCCTATGAAGGGGCGAAGCTCCTGCTCTTCAATGACTACTCGGCTGATGTGGCGGGAAGACGGAAGGCCTTGGCTCCCTACTGCACGGAGCTCTGGAACCGTGGTATGAAATTTGCTGTCCTCTTTCCAGCCAGGGTCCGGATTCATACATCTGATGGGACTCGTCTGTGCGAGAACAAGGAGGAACTGCAGGCCTTTTTGGCGGAGCGTCGAGGAGAGGCTGCGTCCTAAGTTGTCTGGTCCTGCCATACCAGGTCCTTGCTGCCCCTGAATCCCCAAGGCTCATATGGGTTCCTTCTGTGGATTGGGGGAGTGGGGTGGGGCCATTTGTGACTCTTGGTGCCGGGGGGTGGCCCCTAGGGGGGCTCCCTTGGCCTCTGCCTGACTGCCCTGTCCCGGTACATTTTGGGCCTGTCGTTTTCTGGTGCCTGGACTATGTTCTCCCCCTGAAATGGATGGCGGACTTTGGGTCGCCCGCAATGCTGGCTTATACTGTTTTCTGGGGGGGGGGGAGCCCTGTTTGTGTATTTGTTTGTCTGTTTATATGCCTGCACAGGTTGGGGACATTAATGACTCTATATGTATGCCTGAATTTGGAGTGGAGGCACCTCATTTGAGGGCTGCTCACCTCCCTGGGAGTGCTGGAGTCCTGATCTGAACTGGGTTGTTATTATGGTTGTTCTCTGAAGGTTTTGGGATTTACACTGTATTTCCTATGTTTTTTGCACTGTTCATTGTTTCTATGTTCTTTGTGGATGGGCTGGAGGGGGGGGGGGGGGGGGGAGGGCTATATGGGGATGTTTTTTACCTTTTGGTTTTGGGGGTTGTGGGTGCTGGGAGGGAGGGCAAGCCTGCCGGGGGGTAGGGGATGGGATGTGTACATTGTTGTAGTGAAGGGGGAGGGAAACAGGGTGCGGGCTGTGCGGCTGGGGGGGTTTAAGTGGGGGTTGTTTGTGTGTTGGTTGTGGGGACTGTCTGTGGGGTGTGGTTGGCAGGGAGGGGGGAGGGGGAGGCGGGGTTGTGAGTACTCTTTTATCCATGGGATCCTCCAGACTTGGCAGGGGAGGGTTGTGGTGGTCCGATGGGGGATCTGGAGGGCTTCCCTGCTGCACTCCCCGGGCTTCTCCATGGTGGGGAGGTGGGGGGTGGGTAGGAGTGGACGGGTGGGGGTTGCATTCTGGGGGGGCTGGGGGTTGGTCTGGCCTTGGATGGGGGTGGGTTGGGTTAGGGGGTGGGTATCCCCTGGCGACGGGGAGTCTTTCTCTTCTTTCCTTTTTCCCGGAGGGCTATGCTGGGAGGCTCTTTGGGACTATGAGACCCTATGTATTTCTTTCTTGTTTCTATGTAGCTCCCATGGATATGGCTGATCTGACTTATATAACTCTTAATGTGGATGGTCTCCACTCTCCCATCAAGCGTAAGAAGATGCTGTCTTTCCTGAAGAGGGAAGGGGTGTCAGTGGCTTTCCTCCAGGAGACCCACCTTACATCTAGTGAACACTCCAAGTTGGTCAGGGATTGGGTGGGAGAGGCGGTGTACTCTTCTTATAACTCCAGACAGCGTGGGGTCGCGATCCTTATCAATAAAGCGGTGGTGGCAGTTACGCATAAGACCATTGTGGATCCCCAGGGCCGTTTTGTCCTTTGGGCTGGCACCCTTCAGGATCGTTCAGTGCTCTTGTGCAACGTTTATGGCCCTAATGTGTATGATCACTCTTTCTTTTCCGCTGTGCTTGCTCGTATTTTGGCCTTGCCTAGTTACGAGCTCATCCTGGCGGGGGATTTCAACATCACTAGCGATCCCACCCTAGACTGCAGACCTCCGAGGGCGGTGCGGGGAGACAACGAGTGCATTGGCGTAAATTTTTTGATGAGCGAGCTGGGACTGGTAGATGTATGGAGAACTCTCCATCCTGGGGAAGTGGATTTTACGTTTTACTCCGCAGTGCATCATACCCACTCCAGGTTGGATTACATCTTGATGCCGTCACAGGCCATTGGTAGGGTGGTACGTACTCACATCCTCGATGTTCCCTTCAGCGACCACGCGGCAGTCTCCCTTACCTTGCACTGGCAGGGTCCTGTCCATGACCGTATATGGCGCTTGAACCCTTCACTTTATTTAGATAAAACATTTCATGCCTATCTTGAAACGGAATGGGATTTTTACTGTCAAACTAATGGTGGAGGTGAGGTCTCTGATACCATCTTCTGGGAAGCTGCTAAGGCCTTTCTTCGGGGTCGAATTATCGCTTATACGGTGGCACAACGTCGGAAACGCGACGCAGTTTTAGTGTCTCTCACTCGTCAATTACGTCTGTGTAGGAGTGCCTTGCATGCTGCACCTTCGGAGGCCGGTAGGACGGAATATTTGAGCCTGCGTAAACAAATTGATGTCATTTTTACTGAAAGAGCTATGTCCCATATTGACGTCTACAAGTTTCGGTTGTATCAATGGGGAAATAAGGCGGGCAAATTATTGGCCAATCTGGTGCGCCCTTTTCGTAAGGCTACTCGTATCTCTCGCATAAGGGCGAGCGCTAACATGGTTTACACAGGGGAGGCTGAGATTCAAGACCAATTTGTTCGTTTTTATCAGGATCTCTACGGCCCGGGCCCTTACGATCTGGAGGCGCGTGACACTTTTTTTCGGGACCTTGTGTTACCCCGAGTATCGGACCAGCAGTTAAGTCTGCTGAATGCCCCTATTTCGTGTGATGAGATTACAACTGCGGTGGGGGCGTTGAACCTTGCGAAGGCTCCTGGACCGGATGGTATGGGGCCAGAATTCTATAAGATTCTGAAATTTAAAGTGGGACCGGCATTGGCGGCCATGTACGCTGACATGCAGAGTACGGGACGGGTTCTCCCTGCTCAGAACCATGCTCATGTGGTGGTCCTACCGAAGCCTGGAAAGGATCCGGAATTGGTGGGCTCGTACCGGCCGATCTCCCTTTTGAACCAGGACATGAAACTCCTTACGGCAATTCTGGCGCGCCGATTGGCTCAAGTGATTCCTCACTTAGTTCATGCTGACCAGGTGGGCTTTGTCCCGGGTCGATTTGCCTCTGCCAATATCTTGCGGGCGATGGTAGCCCTTGGGGAGGGCAGGACTCGCACAGGGGATGATCTCTTGGCTAGCTTGGATGCGGAAAAGGCCTTCGATAAGGTGACTTGGCCTTATCTTTTCTGGGTTGTGCAGCAATTCGGTATTTCTGGGGCCTTCCATCAATGGATTACTTATCTCTATGCGTCTCCTACGGCCCAGTTGCTTATCAATAAGTGTCGTACGCAGTCCTTCTCGTTGTATAGGGGTACGCGGCAGGGCTGCCCTCTGTCTCCGCTTTTGTTTATCCTATCTTTGGAGCCTCTGGCCCAAAAGATCAGGACCTGTTCAGACATTTCGGGCATCTGGGTGGGCGCTGAGGAGTGTAAGGTCTCTCTTTTTGCGGACGATATGTTGATCTTCGTGAGTAGGGCGCGGGAATCGATTCCCTGTCTGACTGCCCTTATTGGGCAGTTTGGGGCATTCTCGGGACTTTGCATTAATTTTAGTAAGTCAGAGGCCCTTCCAGTCTCCTCCCCGTGTGCCTCGCGTTCTGATCCTGGATTTCCATTCCGTTGGGCTGCGGGGGAACTCAAATACCTGGGTATTTTCCTCGGAGCAGACTGGTCCACGGTGTATCGCCGGAACATATCTGATCGATTGAAAACATTGCAAGACTCATGTGTGCGATGGGGTGAGCTACCTCTCTCTTTGTGCGGCAGAATTGCTTTGGTGAAGATGGTGCTGCTCCCCAAACTTCTTTATCCTTTGCAGATGATCCCTATCTGGATTAAGGCGGTGGATGAACGTCTCTATCGATCTACTATTGGCTCCTTTATTTGGAATAATCGGAGGGCAAGAATTAGTTGGCGGAAACTCACTCTGAGTAGGGAGGGGGGGGGGGCTGGCTTTACCAGATCTACGCTTGTACAATGTCGCTGCTCTGATGAGATGGGTCCATGAGCTTTTTACGGAGGTTCCTCGTTTTGCCCCAGGGGGGCTGTTCGATTCCTGGACGACACCTCATAGAGCTTTTGCTTGTTTGACTTGCCCTCGGTGGAGGCTCCCTCGCTTGGGTCTTGCTTCGGTCTGGTTCCTTCCCCTTTGCAGGGCACTGCGGTGGTGGAGGCATAGGATTGGTCAGGGACAGGGCAACTGGGCTCTTCAACTGATCAGCCACAATCCTGATTTTCCCCCGGGGGTGGGACCCACAGCGGGAGTGGAGACGCGTTTCGGCCCCTGTTTCTGTCTGGGTCATGTGTCTGCGCTGAGCTCTGATCCTTTTGTTTTTCCCTCCTTTGACACCCTACGTATTAAGTGGGACTTGCCGCGTATGCCCTTTTTCGCTTACCTCCAGTTGCGGCATTTTTACATGGCTAGCCTTCGGCGCACTCCTGGGGGTGGCTCTTTTTTACGGGTGGACCTGATTTTCATGTCCGTACCTCCGGCTCATAATTCCTTATCCTTTTGGTATCGGACGGCAAGGGCGGAGAGGGCAAATACTTTGCTGCCTGACCTGGCTGCTCGATGGTCTGGAGACTTGGGGGAGGAGGTCACGTCGGGGGAGCTTCAAGCTTGCTTCTCAGATGTTACTTCGGGGGCCCGCAGTGTACAGCTCCAGGAACTTCAGTTCAAACTGCTCCATCGTACCTTTTTTACCCGGCTTCGGGGTCTGCAGGCGGGTTTGTGGGATTCAGCGGATTGCACGAAATGTGAGCGCGCGTCGGGGACACTGTTGCACATGATCATTGAATGTCCGTCCCTGGGTGTTTTCTGGAATGGGGTCTTGGACTTTCTTGTTCAGATCTTGGGGGTGCCAGTCCAATGGTCTTATCGGATTTTGGTTCTGGGCCATGGGGTGGAGTTCTTGGATCAGGGTTTCACTGCTGCTCAGTGGCGATTTGTCTATGTCGCTCTCCTGGTTGCCAAGCGGGGGGTCCTTAGCAAATGGATCGATGTGGAACCACCGGTATTAGTGGGGTGGCATCGGGCCTTGAGGGAGGTGGCACATTGGGAGCTGAGGGGTATACGGGGACAGCCGGGGGGGCAGACCCTGTTGTATCAGTCTATCTGGGAGCGGGCTCTTGCTGAGCTTCCTGCGCTTGCTGCTCCCGTTTGAGGCTGTTCCTCCTTTCCTTTCTTTCTTCATTCTTCATTCTTCATTCTTCTTTCTGCCTTTTCTTACTACCTTTTTTTTTTTTTTTTCCTTTCTTTCTCCATTCTCCAGTCGCTGGGGGGGGGGGGGGGTAGCAGGGTGGTTTTGGGCTGATTTGGGGGGGGGCGGGGGGGATTCTTCTCTGGGAAAACGAAGGAGGTATGCGGCCAGCCTGGTTCTTCTTACGGGTTGTTTGGTGGGTGTTGGGTCTTGCGGGTCCTGGCTGATATCGGGGAGTTTAGAGGGGGGGGGCTTGCTGTTCATTTTGTGTGCCTGGATGATTCAGTCCCTCTCTCCTATATCCTTCCTTTCTTCCTGGCCTTTAGGCCTTTTGCATTGTGTACTGTTTTCTCCCATTGTATTTTATACTTTGTACCTGGCACCTTGTACCTGATTATTGTTCGGTTGTATTTCCATTGTTTGATTGTTTGTCAGTATGCTCCTTCTTAATAAACATGTTTTAAACCAAAAAAAAATAAAAGCTGGATTCTGGAACTGGTGTCTGTCAAAAACAACAAAGGTTATTGAATCTACCCCCCCCCCCCGCAACGATTACAGCAGGAGAGATATATCATCTCCCCTGCCGCAATAGCGATCCCCAAAGTGCCACGAACCATGGCACTTCGGGGTGAGGATCGCGGCGGGAGAGGTGATTCATCTCCCCTGCCGCGACCCTCACCCCGAAGTGCCGCAGTTCGAGGCACTTCAGAGAATCGCTATCGCAGCAGGAGAGATAGCCAATCTCTCCTACCACGACCCCCTCAAACCAATACGAGCAGGAGGGAGCCCAACCCCTCCTGCCCATGGTGACAGCCCAACCCCCACCCCACTAAAATACAGGCAGCAGGGAGACCAACCCCTCCTGCCCACGATGACCCCCCCACCCTCCCCTAAAATACAGGTAGCGGGGTTCCCAGGCCCCCATGACCGCCCTCCCTGAACCCCTGACCTCCCCTCTCACCCCTGATTGCCCCTCCCACCCCCCAACACCTCCCCCTTTACTCACAATCAGGTGGCCGGGCAGACGGGTCCTAAGCCCGTCCGCCCGGCAGGCCCACCATCTGCCGAATGGTGGGCCTTAGGGCCTGATTGGGCTAGGCGCCTAAGGCCTCGCCCACCAGAGGGGCCTTAGGCACCTGGGCCAACCGGAATAGGCCCAATTGCCTTAGGCCCCTCCTGTGGGTGGGGCCTTAGGCACATGGGCTGGTTTGGCCACATGTGCCTAAGGCCCTGCCCATAGGAGGGGCGTAAGGCAACTGGGCCTATTACAGTTGGCCCTAGCACCTAAGGACCCTCCTTTGGGCGGGGCCTTAAGTACCTGTCTCTAAGGCCTGCTATTCGGTGGATGGCGGGCCTGCCAGGTCGACGGGCTTAGGACCCGTCTGCCTTGCCAACTGATTGTGAGTGAGTGGGGGGCTGGTTGGGGGTCACGGGTTGAGGGGGGTGATTGTGGGGGGCTGCGTCATGGGCAGGAGGGCCTGGGATCCCTCTTGCCCGTATTTTAGGGGGGTTGGGGGGTTGTCATGGGCAGGAGGGGCTGGGATCCCTCATGCCCATATTTTAATGGGGGTGGGGGTTGGGCTGTTGCCATGGGCAGGAGGGGTTGGGCTACCTCTGCCTGTATTGGTTTGGGGGGGTGTCATCGCGGGCAGGAGGCCCTGGGATCCCTCCTGCCCATATCAGTTTGGGGGGTTGTGCTGTTGCTGTGGGCAGGAGGTGTTGGGCTCACTCCTGCCCATATTGTTTTTTGGGGGGTCACATCTCGGCAGTTGATATTGGCTATCTCTACTGCCGCGATAGCGATCCCCTGAAGTGCCGCAAACCGCGGCACTTTGGGGTGAGGATTACAGCGGTGGAGATGAGGCATCTGTCCTGCCATGATCCTCACCCTGAAGTGGTGTGGTTTGCTATCACAGCAGGGGAGATGAGGCATCTCTTCTGCTGTGATAGTTGCAGTGAGGGGTGGGCAGGTTGCCGGGGCCGATCAGCTCAGCGGCCCCTTTTCGGAACTTATACCTGTTTTGACTTGGTCTAAGTCAAAACGTATACGTTCCGACTAGGCAACCTGCTCGACTTTTTGGTTATACTTGCTGTACGACTAAGTCTAGGTCAGCCCACCTCCCGCCCTTTCCCCCCTCTAAAAATACCTCTTTTTGCTCTAGACCTAAGCTGGTTTTAGATACATCTTAAACCAGCTTATTGGTACTTGGACAATCTGGCTTTTTGATCGTCCAAATGCCGATTTAGGCCCCTTTTTGGACTTTTTTATTATTATTATGAGTCCCATAGTATTTCCTGAAATTTCTAAATACTGGGTTATTTTATTAAAGAATTAGCCTAGTGTTATAGAACAGTTTCCCTGCTGAAACAGACTAGGATGGAGTACACACCTGAGCTTGACAGGTGAGATTTCTGTCCAATAACATGACTACAATTAAACCTGTATGAGTAAACGTCCCAGTCTCCTTTTTTAGTCTTTTAAGTGTTGAGTACAATTAAACCTGGCCACTCTCTTTTAAACAGTAGTTTGGTTATCCTCTTATGCTGGCATTTACTGATCCATGGCTGTGATCTATTCCTTGTAATCAGCTCTTTAATACAGTAATGACACTACTATAAGATGAACTGCACTATCTATATTTCCAGTATTTTATAGCTTTTCAGTGTTAGATGACTGAAGGTAAAAAAAAAAAAAAATCTTTTTATGGTACATGCACATTGCAAACCTCTATGGACAGTTGAAATATTAATGGAAATGACATCTATTCTATTTTAGCAAAAGAACAGATCAACTTATAATGGCTAACTTAGACCAAAAGCAATTACTTTAAATGGATGCTACTAAGTATCTGAGAAAAATGATTCCTGTGACTAGCTGTTTGTCAGGTCCTGTGTTTTTATTGATTGCTCTTGAATATATGTTTGCTTGTGACTGAAAATACTGCAGATAATATCCTTCTTGTTACAGCACTGGGTACAACTTATTGTGAATGATAAGAGACTGATTTATTCTAGAAAGAAATATACATTTCAGTTTTAAATTATTTGAAGCTAACTGTGGGTTACTAATGTTGTTAATTTTCCAGTGCTTGATCTTCTGTTAAACTGATTGCAGCTGTGATTTAAGGATTTTTTTTCCAGTTGTTTAGGTGGTTGCCCATCTATTTTACTACATTGGTAGCAGTTTGCCAGAAGTTAGAAAATATGACCATAAACGTTGAAACATTTTTCTCTGAAATGGACAGTCAATGCAGTTCAGAATTGCATATGTTTAAAACTTGGTGATCTGTATTCTTTAATATTTGGTAAACTGTGTTGAGTTCAAGAGCATTAAATTCATATTAATGAAAGAGTCTTATCCATTGTGAGGTTCTTTTTTAACAAATTGGTCATTTTAATTTGGAATATAATTAAAAGCAATCAAATTTGTAAGAAGACATTTGAATAAGATTTATTTATCCTGTTTTGCTATAAGAAATGCTGTCAGTAAAACTAACTAATTCTAGCATATGATATTTAAATAGTTATGTA
Source organism: Geotrypetes seraphini (assembly GCF_902459505.1). Lineage (NCBI taxonomy): Eukaryota > Metazoa > Chordata > Amphibia > Gymnophiona > Dermophiidae > Geotrypetes > Geotrypetes seraphini. The sequence goes on along the minus strand of NC_047089.1, from coordinate 95,422,267 downwards.
AACCACTTAACATATTAAACATATAACTGTATGTTAAGTACCAATTATCAAAATAAGGACCATGCTAGTTGTTTTTAGTGGTCATGACTCTATTTATATCACATAAAGTTCCTTTAATTGGTTCTTAATAAGCTTGGTTTAAATGGGATTTAAACTAAGAACAGTGGTCATTAACATTAGCCAGCTTATTTTGTTAATTACTACTGAAAGATAAAGTAATATGCAAACAAGGCTCTAAAATATTCTCACACTCAAGCACTCAATAAGAACATTTCTGCTAATGAAATGAATAACCAAGTGGCTTTGTTTCATGTACAGTTTTAAAAAAGAACAGAAAATGATGAGTTTCTAATAAATATGAATCTATTGTGATTTTTCTAAGAAGCATAATGAGGTAAATTTTCAGCATGGGAAGATATGTTTAATTTTATGTATGTAAATACTACATAAAATGTATATAAATCAGTTCATAAGGGTCATGTGGTGTAATGGGTTGAGCAGCACTATTTTTGCTTAGCTCCTACTCTCGCCATAGATTACTACTCTCAGCAAAGAAAATTGGAGTTCCTTTCTGCTTTTTGATATTTGTCTACATCAGTCTCTCATGCTATATGGACAAATTCTTGACCAAAATGCTGAGAGATATGTCTACTAAATCCAGAAAAAAAAGAGAGATAAAACAAGGCCTGCTGCAACTGTAGAGGAAAGATGGAGGCGAATGAGACGGAAAATGGAGAAGTGGATGAGTTTTTGTTATAAAGGTTTTGGACCCCTACCCAAGAGAAAAGCAATCTGGTTCAGTCGATAGCCAATTATTATTGGAGAGTGGAAGAACTGGAAACACAACTTCTTGAAGCATACATTAGCAAGCAGCTCTCTGTCTACATTGAAGAACACTCTTGCCTTCATCCTACTCAATTTGGATTCCGCTAAAATCACAGCACAGAGATACTGTTACTGACATTAACTACTGAAATCAAGCAACACTTGAATACTGGTCACCATGCAATCCTCCTCCAATTTGACATATCCACATCCTTCGATTCAGTGGACCACTGGCTATTACTAGCCAAACTCAATGAAATAGGCATCGTAGGAACCATCCTGAACTGGTTCAAGGACTTCTTCCAAAACAGATTATATCTTGTATACAAAGATGAAATGTTAAAAAAAAAGCTGGTAAGCGTTCTGTGGTGTACCGCAAGGATCACCGCTATCACTGATCCTCTACAACTTTTTAATGAGCTCGCTAAGCAGTATCAAATTCGACAACAAAGAATGCATATTTTCATATGCAGATGACATTCTTCTACTTATCCCAATTAGCCGGGACTCTAATGATACAACGCTGATAATATCAAATTGAGTAGACAAAATACAGACCTGGGCCACATCCAACAAACTTAAACTAAACAAGGAAAAAAACCAAAATTCTGTGGTTTCATAATGCTGTACACACAGTCCCTAACACTGTAACTCTAACCTCAGGATCTACACTAGAAATCAACAAGAAATCTAAGATACTAGGAGTCATTCTCAAATCCACCCTATCGTATGACTCTCAAGTATCCAATCTAAGGGAAAAAACCTTCTACAATATGAGACTTAGACTCATCAGGCTCATCTTTCAAGAGTGCCACTTTGCCGTACTAATGCAAATGCTTATACTATCCCAACTGGATTATTGCAACTCCCTCTATGTGAGTCTAAACTCTGCTCTCCTGAATCAACTACAGATGATTCAAAACACAGCGGTCAGACTAATATTCAAACTTTAAAAAATTGACTCCATCTTACCCTACTATAAGGACTTACACTGGCTACCGGTCAAAACCCATATCACCTTCAAACTATTGTGCATGTTTCAAATTCTATATGCAAAAACCGCTGAACCATTAATAAACTTATTTGTCAACTCCTGGTCTATATCAACCAAAAAAGTGAAATTGCTTTAAATACTACTCCTGTCCCCCAAAGGGGTTAAATACAAACGCATATTTAACTCGCTCTTCACATATCTTGGCATCAAAACCTGGAACAAGCTCCCGACAAACATCAGGATGGAAAGATTCTATAACAGATTCTGAAAAAAAATTTAAACTCTCGTCTTTGAAAGTATACATACTGTAGACAACTAACTCAAAATAACTAATGCCACTAACCCCCTCTTTTACTAAGGTGCACTATGCTTTTTAGTGTGCGGTAAATATTAGCGCACGCTAATCACGCGCTTTACACTAATGCATGCATGTTATCCTATGGACATGTTAGCAGTTAGCGCATGCGTTGATTTAGCGCACACTGAATGCGCAGTAAAACACTTAGCACACCTTTGTAAAAGAGGGCCTAAATCTCTCACTCTACTCACACACTTACCAATACAATCTAAGAACCTCCATTCTATTCTCTATTATCCAAACCATAATTCTGACCTCATCAAACTACAATAAAGTAGAATTTTAATTCTGTAATTCAAAATACTGTAAGTCGCTTTGAACCTGTTTAGGCATAGCACGACCCCATAAATACCAGATTAGATTAATATAAAAGATGCAATGGCAACCGTTTCAGATGATTTGGAGCAGCTGTAGAAATCAGTTGATGACCTCAAGAATAGATCAAGAAAGAACAACGTTTGTTTGGTCAGTTTGCCTGAAATAGTGAAAGAGGAGGATGGCTTTTTAGAGAAATTACTTACTACAGAATTTCTACAGAGTACTCATTTGGGCCCATTACAGGTTGAATGAGCAAATAGGCTTGGGTTCTTTTCTCCAGATAGTATACGCCCGAGAGTCGTTATTGTAAGGATCTTGAATTTTGTACATAAAGAATATGCACTGTACCATTACCAGAAACAACAGGAATAGAGATATGGTAATCACTTGATTCTTTTCTTCCAGAATTATTCCAGTGTAGTAGTGGAGAAAAGAAGATAATTTAATCCTGTTTGAAAATTATTGACAGTAAAGTAGCAAAGATTTATTCTGCAATATTCAGCTTGCCTGCAGGTTTTCCACGATGGGAGTGCAATGGTTTTTGATTCACCAGATCTGGTGAGGTCTTCTGTACAAACTTGGTTTGCATTTTCAGTGAGCCAGAATGACAATAGATAATGACAGCAGTTATCATTTGATGTAATGCTAGGTTTGGGGTTGTTGTTTTTTTGTGTGTTTTTTTTCTCTCTCAATATTATGTATTTTCTTATGGCTTTTGTAGTATGTTCTTACCACTACAAGTGGTATTCTTAAATCTTGGAATATGCTGGACTGGCAACCACTGCTTTCTTTTTGCATTGCATTTTTCCTTTTTTCTTTGATTGTTTCATTGGCCAGTATAATCTTATCAGTTTATGCAATGTGTTATATAGATTTCACATTGGTCATTGTTTTATCAGTTTATGCAATCAGGGACTTCTTTAGACTCCTCCCTAAGGAAGTCCCAGATTGGTTCAGCTGCCTCAGGCCCCTCCCAAAGTAGGAGCCTGAGGTGCCTGAGCCAATCAGGGTTTTAGGCCCCTCCCCATACATCACATGATGCACCTGGGTGGTGCCTAAGGCCTGCATTGCAGTGGAGGAGGCCGGAGGAGCAGGAAGGACTGAGCACCCCTTCTGCTTCCAACTTTTAAGGGGAGGGGGAGTGGGTGGGGGAGTGAGCGTCCGCTGGCAGAAGGGAGTGGGCATCCCTCCTGCTGTTTGTTTGGGTGGGAGGAAGGAGAGGGGCCAATGGCAGGAGGGAGTGGGCATTCCTCCTGCCAAATTTTTAAGTGCAGATTGGGTGTTCAGCAGGGGAGGTATGTTCGGCGGGCAGGTAGGAGGAGGGGGCCGATGGCACTGATGGTAGGAGGGACCGGGCATCCCTCCTGCCATTTGTGGGTCGCAGGGGTGTGTGTTTGTTGGGGGGGAGCTGTCTTTTATTCTGTTATTTTTTTAATGGGGCAGATATTTTGCGTGTGTACACACACAAAATATCAGTGCCATGAAAAAAAATATGAATAAAAAAGACAGGCAGACCTGTCAAAAAAACTGACAGACCAGCACTGTATCCATTGTCTGCAAATATATCTCATACTCATTTTGGAAATCTTGAAAACCAGATTGGGTAACAGCCCCCGAGGACATTTGTTGACACCTGATGTGATTCAAAACAGCAATATTGTGACCCCCATCCATCTGGGCTTCATACCAAGTCGAGTATGTCACTTTTGGAGATATTATAATTTTAAAATGTACTAATGAAATATGGTACAGTTTCAGGTAGAAAATCAACAACTAGCCTTCAATTTTGTGTAATATCCCCCCCCCCCCCCACCTTTTACGAAGCCATGGTAAAGGTTTCTACCACGGCCTGGAATGCTAAATGCTCCGATGCTGCTCCGACACTCTTAGAATTCCTATGAGCATCATAGCAGCATTGGAGCATTTAGGGCAACGGTAAAAACTTCTACCATGGCTTAGTAAAATAGGGTCTGTTTTTTACCTACCTAGGATTTCTAGGAAATTATGCAAAAATACACAAATGATTGAAATATCTTTCAGTGCTCTAATAATAGTGTGTGTTTGCATTGCATATTAATGCCTTTTGACCCTGATTCTGTAAATAGTGCTGTTATCGGTGACTGCCTTAAAAATAGCTGCCGATCATGTGTCAATCACGCAATGGTTCCATTTACAGAATTACGGTTATGTGAAAGGTAGGCACCAGAAATGTATACCAGGGTTTTAAAGGCCTTCATTTCTGGCGCCTACCTTTCAAAATAATTGTGCCTAAGGAGGTACCTTATGACGCTTAATGCCACTTCTGGCCTTAACCACGCCTATAGTGGTGTTAGGCATCGTAAAGCGCCTTTGTAGGCAGGATAACGGCAGCCTTTTTGGAGGTGTCCATAGGTCTCTCTGGGTTTTTTTGTTGTTTAATTGAGTTCTAATTGGTTAGTAAACGGCATGGCCAATTATTGTGCCGATTAAACCCAATTAAGTTAGGCAATGGTAGGATACCTACTGCCACATAACTTAGGGTGCCATTTTTAGAATAGCGCCCTTTGTGCCTCAAGTTATCAATTTATCTTACAGTACGTACCTATATTGACTCTAACACATTAGTTTCATTTTCTCATTCACAGTTTTCAACTAGTTCTGCCTGATTCAAATTGATTCATCTTCTTCCAAAATCAGACACCGATTCAGTAATAACCTCCCCCCCCAGTGAGATCTGACATACCTCCGAGCCTCCTAAATCATCAGTAGCAGCAGTGGCGGTAGTAGCAAGCAGAGGCAGCACTCTGAACAGGCTGCTCGTGGCTTGCTTCACCAGGGCCTTCCCTCTGCTTCATCATTGATGACACAGCAGAGGGAAGCCCTGGCAGGACAGGCCATAAACAGCCTGTTCACTGCCAGCCAGCCGCCCACCACTGCTGCTGCTTTAGGAAGCCTGACGGTATGTCAGATTGCATGGTTGGGGGGAGGGGGTTAGTCTGGAACAGGGGGACGTATGGAATGGAAAGCTGCTGCACAGGGGGAAGAGGAGAGAGGAAGAATTGTTGGATATGAGTTGGAGGAGAAGAAGGGGAGAGATGCAACACGCAGAAAGGGGTGAGAGGGAGAAATTCTGCATATGATGGAGGGGAGGGAAATATGCATGGAGAAGAGAGGGAGAAATGTCAGGACATATGGTGGAGGGCAAGGAGAGCTGGTACATGGGGAGAGAGAAAGAAATGTTGCACATGATAATGGAGGGGAGGGAAGGAAGAGAGAGATGCTGCATAGAGGAGAATAGAGCGGTTTGACCCAGGACACAAGGCAGGGTAAGAGAGAGAGAGATTGAAAGAGATGGTAGACAGTAACAAAGATTACATTACATTAGTTTCTTTTATTCCGCCAATACCTTGTGGTTCTAGGCAGATTACAAAAGGAAGAGGTTCTGGTCATTTCCAGAAGATTACAGGGAAGCTATTGGTTGTAACATTTGGAGTCTGGTGATGGAGTGAGTGTTGGATATGGCAGTGGAAGGGAAGGTATAGAGATAGAAGTTGGATGGTGAGCACGGAGAAAGAAAAAGTCAAATGGGCAGATGATCCTGGTGAGCAATGGCATTGTAAGAGGGGTGCAGTCTGCCCTGGGTGCGGTCTTCCTAAGGGTGTGGCAGCACCCCTCACTCACTTGCTCGCTCCCCACTCCTCTCTTTGCCACACGTGCCCCTTGTCTTCCCTCTGTACCTTTTTGACGCTCTCTCTAATGTAATTTCTGGGACCCATGCCTAGAAAGTGATCTCAAAGGGAGCCGACACCGGCATGGGCAGCATGCTACTCATGCTGGAGAAGTTTAAAAAGTGCAGGGAAGGGGGCATCTGCACGGCAGGGGGGGTGGGGAAGAGGGTGGGGGAGGGATGCCACGGGCACTGTTCACCCTTACTATATCCCTTTCTGGGACCAACATGATATGAATAATTTGACCATACATCAAAAGGTAGAAAAAATAATTTAATTTTCTGTTTTGTGATTACAATATGTCAGATTTGAAATGTGTATCCTGCCAGAACTGGTGTTGGCAAGCATGAGCTAGGACCTAACAGAGAGAGGAAAAGTCTTTTTTTGTCTTTTTTGTTTATACCACAGCGCCAACGTGAGGTTAGAGAGGGCAAAGGGGGTGTGGGGTAAGGGGTTGAAAAGGCTGCTAAATAAACCCACTAGGGCGTTTGAAAAAAAATGCCCAATTCTGCAGGCAAATCGAATTGAACAATTTATTCTTCAATAGGCTGAATCAAATCAAATTGAAAAAAATTTCCCTGAATTGGGAAGCACTAGTTTCAACATAATGTTGCCATAATGACAGTCTAATATTGAAAATGTTCAAAAGAAAAACCACGACAGCAAATTTGGGAGTGTGTGGTGCAGTGGTTAAAGCTACAGCCTCAGCACTCTGGGGTTGTAGATTCAAACCCATACTGCTCCTTGTGACCCTGGGCAAGTCACTTAATCCCTCCATTGCCCCAGGTACATTAGCTAGATTGTGAGCCCACCGGGACAGAAAGGGAAAAATGCTTGAATACCTGAATAAATTCATGTAAACTGTTCTGAGCTCCCTTGGAAGAATGGTATAGAAAATTAAATAAATAAATTTATATCATTTTATGGAATCAGGTAGCTGAACTACCAACTGTCAGGGATCTCATTAGATATGGGTTGTATTTGAGAGACATCAGTGATCAAGACAGACAAAATTACAGCACTGATGAACTAGTCAATGACCTAACAACTGGATTGCTCAGTGGCATAAAGCAAATCCAAAATTAAGTAGTCCTGTTATAAACTACCAGCAAAGTTGAAATCCAGTGGGAACAAGACAGCAAAGTTTCTATGAGCAGAGCAAAACTGGTGGAGAAAGATAGATTTATAGAGAAGCTCGACACAGTGATCAACATACCTGCAACTATGAAATAAAGAGTTATACTGATGTGAGATTCAGTTCTGCCTGTGTCAGTGGAATACAATTACTTTGTGAATGCAGCAGAGAGAAAAAAAAAATATTGTGATTTATTTAGCCTTTATAGAAGGTCAATGAGAGAAAGCTGGGAGTGTTGGACTTCATCAGAATGGACCAGTCAACCTTCCTAAGACCAGAAGACAAGAACTACAGAAGGAAAGGCAGGCAAAAAGGATGAAGAAAAGTAGAGAATGGAGTGAAAAATAACAGCAGAAGACCAAGAAATGGTGCTTGAAGTGGAAGATGTGGTAGAAGAACCAATGGAGGAAGCTCCTGTTGCTCAAGCGAAAGATAGGAAAAGGCAAAAATATAATACTGGGGATAAAGACAACATAACCCTTGCCAGTTTAAGACACCATACTGGACTACGAGAGACAGCAGAGATTGTTACTGCTGCCTGGATTGATGTAGAACTCATCACTCACTTAGACAATGCTTTGGTTATTGATCACAAAATGGTGAAGAGGGCACAGGTGAGAATTATGTAAAAAAAAAAATTGGATGTACAGTTTGAGGAGGAACAGCAGCAGAATGGCATCAGTTGTATTTTCTTTGATGATCATTGTGATGATACCAGGGTTATGCGAAAGACTGAATTGCAAAACGTACCCAAGTATGGTGAAAGAGGAAAATGTGCAATTTGTATGGAGCCAGGAGGCAGATATTTGTGGCATTTTGATCCTGCAAACACAACTAAAGAAAAGACTGTTGCAGAAATATTTGCTGATAATTTGGTTGCTTGCTTGAGAGAAAGAGGAGGTAATTCTTGTAAAGTAAACACTGGTTGGGAAGGAGGAGTGATGCGCTACCTTGAGAAGCTACAAAGTAAGCTGGTGAGGATTGTATGTAAACTGCATACAGGCGAACTACCGTTCATGCACTTGATGATTGCTTTAGGATGGCAAGGCATTAAGCAACAACAAATGGTCAGGTCCCTTTAGAAAAGTGCTGGATTTGGCTACTTAACTAGAAATAAATCCTAATTTTTAAAAAGATCTCTGTTGGTCTTGATCTTCCTCAGCGATGAATTGATCAAAGACTTAAGCACAGATCAAAGCTATGACTATAGAATTGTAACTACCATTAGAACAAGTATCTTGCCAAAGGATCTGGCTCTGTTGGAAATAGAACCTTTGTCACATAGCAAATGGTTCACTACAGCTCTAAGGTTCATGAGAATATGGATTTCCAAGTATAATCTGTAAGGAAAGAATCTGATAAACTTAAACTTAAAAATGATTGTAGAGTTCTGTGTTGGTGTTTATATGGTAAACTGATTCAATATAAAAATAAATAGTAATTGGACACAAGGTCTTGGGCATCTCCTAATCCAGCTGCAACAAAAGAACAGTGTGAAGATGTATGGAAGATAGCCTGCAGAACAGACTCATTGTAAGCATACCAATCTGACCTTCTTACTGTAGGCATGACTATGTTGTGCAGTGGAGAGGAACAGGAGAGAAGAGAAGCATTGGACAAGATATTGAAGATCAAAAGTGAAGGAGATGAGAAGACACAGCTTGGAGGCAGCTGGGTAAGACACAGGAAAACACAGTGAGGCAACTGCATTCACTTAGTTTCTTGACTGGCGTTCCAGAGTCTTTGAGCTTCTTGTCCTATGACAACAGCAGATATCAATGCATTTCTGAGCAAGTTTATGGTGGTTCTAGACCAGCCCATGGTGGTCTAGACTCACAGCCCATGGGCCGCATGCAATCCACCGGGTGCTATTTTGTGGCCCATGTTCTAGTTCCCGATCCCGCACTCTGGGCAGGAAGAGAGGTGCCGGCATCAGCTGACATGTAACCTGCCTTCGCGTATCTCCTGAAGGCAGGAGTCCCGGCATACATGATGGCAGCAGGCAGTTGCAAGTCAGCTGACGCCAGCGTAATCTCGCACACTGGGCAGGAAGAGAAGCTCCTGCGTCAGCATCAGCTGACTTGCAGCTACCGTATTGTATGTCGGGGCTCCTGCCTTCACATAACTGGCAGATGCGCGAAGGCAGGAGTCCCAGCAAACGCGATGGATGCAGGAAGTTGCAAGTCAGCTGACGCCAACGCTGGAGCCTATCTTCCTGCCCAGTGTGCGAGATCGTGTACAAGACCAGGTACTGCTGGATGAGGGGAGGAAGGAAGGGAGAAGGGAACTATCATTCCCCTCTATAAAAGGTATATCCCGCGCAGGAAAATTTGGAACATCTCTCCCCTTTAGAACCACAGAACTCTGGAACAACCTCTCATCCCCACTCAGAAACTCAAGCTCCTTCCAATCCTTCCGCAAACACTAGTAAACTTGGCTCTTTGCAAAAATCTAATCACCCCCCCATTCTCCAGTATTCTGTCCCTCTCTTTCCTCTTAGTCCCTCTCCTTTATCCCTTATTGTAGTTCCTTTCCTCTTAACTCTGTAAACCATGCCGAGCTCTGCACTTGTGGAGATGGCGCGGTATACAAACCTAAGATTTAGTATAGTTTAGGGTATTGCTGGACAAGGAGAAGAAGTGCTGCTGGACTGGGCAGAAAGGGAGGGAAAGGAAAAGTGCTACACACTGGAGAGTAGGGTGAAATGGTGCATGGGGAGAGAGCATGTTGGGTTGGGGTGTGTGAAGGAGGGATGCCACTGAGGGAAGAGGCAAGGACAGAGAGAGAAAGCATGCAGGAGGCAGAAAGTGTTGGACTCATAGAGAGGGCAAGATGGATGGGCAGGACAGAAAGGAGGGAAGGAGAAATGTTACACTGGGGAAGGGGGAGAGGGCAGAGAGTGAAAAGTTGGGCTCATGGAGGGAGCGAGAAAGATTTTGTTTGGTTGAGGGAAGGAAGATCAGAGGCGAAGCATGCAGGAGGAAGAGATTTAAAAAATGAAGGACTGGTGGAAAGGAAAGCAGAAAAATTGAATACAGTGGTGCCTCGCATAACGGCCGCCTCGCACAGCGGACGCTGCGCACAACGAACTTTATGTCGTGATCCGTATAACGTACTTCGTTTCACACAACGAAGTCGCCCGAGCTGCATCCTTCCGGGGTTCCTGCGGGGTTGGATCGCAGCGGGGTTGGTCGAGGGTAGTCTCCTTCTCCTTACCTGCCCTGTCGCAGCACACAGCCGAACGGAAATCTTCCCGATGTCAGCGCTGACGTCGGAGGGAGGGCTTAAGCAAAGCCCTCCCTTCCTCCGACGTCAGCGCTGACATCAGGAAGACTTCCAGTCGGCTGTGTGCGGCTGCGGCAGGGCAGGTAGGAAGAAGGCAATGGCGAACGAAAGAGGGGGGAGGGGGCGGTCCGCCCCGAAGAATGTGCACAGCTGGTCAGGTCCCCCGATCGACCGACAACAGGCCCGGCCGACAAACCTCCCTGCCCTGTAGCCGCGAATCTAAATTACCTCTTACAGCAGCTTCAATAATCCAGCTGCTGTAAGAAGGTAATTTAGATTCGCGGCTACAGGACAGGGAGATTTGTCCGACCGGGCCTGTTCTGTTGTCGGTCGGGTGCAAAAGCGCCACAAAGGTGGAGGCAGGGAGGGAGGAAAGGTGGAGTGGAGAAGAAAAGACGCTTAAGGGGGGAGAAGGCCGCTGAAAGCACATGTTGGAGCAGGGGATGAGAGGGAGGGAGAGAAGGGGAAATATTGGACAAGGGCAGAAGGGATGCTAAATCATAGGGTGACAGGCAGAGAGAACAACAGGAAAAAGAGTGGAAGCAATCTTGAACCCTGAGGGTGAGGGCAGAGAGAGGTGGTGAGATGATTGATCATGGGGAGAGGGACAAAAGGGAATAGAGATGGGATAGGAAGATAGTGGAAGTAAAAGGACAGGGAGATGTATGTTTTTAGATGTATCTAAATAAAAATAATAACAAAAAATTTATCTTTTTTATGTCATCTTAGCATATTTTATGCTGCAGAACGAATTATTTTTTTTTTACATGTATTCCTATGGGAAAACGCGTTTCACATAACGAACGTTTCACATAACAAACTTGCTCCTGGAACCAATTAAGTTCGTTGTGTGAGGCACCACTGTATTAGGTTAATGCCAAAGATGGATGCAAACTTATTTTCAAAGATGCAAGGTACAGGGTGAAGTGTAACAAAATGGAAACCAGAAAGATGGGGAAAGAGCATGTTGGGTTGGGGTGTGTGAAGGAGGGATGCCACTGAGGGAAGAGGCAAGGACAGAGAGAGAAAGCATGCAGGAGGCAGAAAGTGTTGGACTCATAGAGAGGGATGCAAGGCAGAAAGTGAAGACAGAGAGAAAAACAGTCAATGGACAAGAAAGCCCTGGAAACATAGTTAAAAGCACAGAAAAATAGTCACCAGACAACAAAAGTAGGGAAAACAATTTTATTTTCAATATAGTGATTGAAATGTTTCAGTTCTGAGAAAGGAAAGATGGTAAACTTTAACTGTGAGGGCCGCAGAAAAAATAGTTAATGTCTTATTAAAGAAATGACAATTTTGCATGAAGTAACAGATAAAGGAAAGATTTATAGACTATAAAGAGTTTTACCTCATGCAAAATTGCCATTTCTTTAATAAGTCATTAATTATTTTTTTTCTGCGGCCAAAATGTGATCCTGCAAATGGTTTGAGTTTGAGACCACTGTTCTAGACTGACCATCACACAACTGAGGCTGCTGGTCACTTGTACAATCATTAGAGGAAGAAAAATAATATTAGGGGTCAGCTAGTTGACGGAGTGTTCATGAGCTGAAACAGAAGCAAATTAGATATGACATCTTTACTAGATTTTGTGAAATAGTATTAAATTAACTGCATAAGGGTTCCAGAGGAGATATGGAACAATTACAGACTGGAAATACTGACTTCAGTGCATTGTAGAGGCACACTGAAATACCACATTGAAAGACCGCGAGTAGGGCTCAGTGTTTTGAAGAGTTTTGTCTGCCATACCTTATTTCCCTTTCGTTTTTTGATGGGGAAAAGAGAGGAAAACTGTGGGAGCCTCTCCCGGTGGCACCATCCACTTCTGAACTCCAGAGGAACTGGTGACCTCTACTTCCTCAGTCGCACCTGGAGTTTTTGCATCAGGCAGCAATTTGAATGGGGCAGCTTTAAGCTCCATAGAACAAATGGTTCCCCCAAACCCTGGGTGAAAGTTCATCAGAAGTTCAGCGTTCGGCAGGGGAACCCAAGCAGGATGATAGCCCCTGTGAGCAATGGGAGCTGCCTTCTGAGGATTTGGAGTTTGCTCCAAAGGAAGAAGAACAACTGATGCAAGCTGCTTCCAAAACCTTGGATCTGGAAACAGTGAGTAATGTAATGAAAGCTAAGACCCGGGTGACTCTGGTTTCAGAGGAGTAGGAAATGTTAAAAACCAGCCATTGTGACACTTGAATCATTGTGGGATACCATTAATGGCATACAGTCTTCTCTGTTAAAATAAGTTAGACAACATACTGAAGATTTGAAGAATATTTCTGAAGCAGTCTTGGTTCAAGCACAGGTTGCTAATCAACAGGGACAAGAAATTGATTCTTTAAGGGCTAGGCTCCAGGCAGTAGAGACATGTGAATCCTCGGTGGTAAAATATAAAAATGCTTAGCGTACCTTGAAAATCAATTGAGATGATTTAACTTATGATTTTTAAATTTTCCTTAGTCTCCATTGATGCCAGCTGTGGATATGTTAAATAAATTTTTGATGGAAGTTTTGAGAATGCCATTGGAGGCACTTCTTCCTATTACACATGTTCAATACTTTCAGTGTTGGAGAAGATCTGTTAACCCAATGGCAACAGATGAAAAGGAACAACCCTTGGGACTTACTGCCTTTTGGAATCCTCTCTGAAAGCGTTTACCCTTAGGACTACATTTAGGTTCTAAAATAAAGAGTATTTCCTGACTTGGCAAAAGATAACAGATAAGGAACATAAGAACATAAGAATTTGCCTCCGCTGGGTCAGATCAGAGGTCCATCGCGCCCAACAGTCCGCACCCGCGGCGGCCCATCAGATCCATGACCTGTCATGTTTACTTGATTTAGCCCTATAGCTCCCTTGTTTTTCTCTTTATTCTTTCCATACTCTTATCTACCCTTATCTGTATCCCTCAATCCCCCTATCCTTCAGGAATCCATCCAACCCCTCTTTGAATCCCCATAGCGTACTCTGCCCGACCACTTCCTCCGGGAGCGCGTTCCATGTGTCCACAATCCTCTGTATGAAGAAGAACCTCCTGCCATTGGTTCTAAACTTGTCCCCTTCCAGTTTCTCTGAGTGCCCTCTTGTGCCTGTGGTTTCCCGTAGTTTGAAGAATCTATCCTTGTCTACCTTCTCCATGCCCATCATGATCTTGAAAGTTTCTATCATGTCTCCCCTAAGCCTCCTCTTTTCCAGGGAGAAGAGTCCCAACTTGTCCAGCCTGTCAGCGTATGAACAGTCCTCCATGCCATTTATCATTTTCGTAGCTCTTCTCTGGACCCTCTCAAGTATCGCCATGTCTTTCTTGAGGTACGGCGACCAATATTGGACGCAGTACTCTAGATGCAGGCGCACCATTGCACGATACAGTGGCATGATGACTTCCTTCGTCCTGGTTGTAATTCCCTTCTTAATGATGCCCAGCTTTCTGTTAGCTTTCTTCGAGGCCGCTGCACATTGCGCTGATGATTTCATGGTTGTATCCACCAGCACACCCAAGTCTTTTTCAAGATTACTCTCCCCCAGCAATGTTCCCCCCATTTTGTAGCTGTACCTTGGGTTCCTTTTCCCTATATGCATGACCTTACATTTTTCTATGTTAAAGCACATTTGCCATTTGTTTACCCACTCTTCCAGTTTGCTTAGGTCCCTTTGCAGGTCTTCGCACTCCTTTTTTTTTTTTTTAATAACAGCTTTTATTGAAATACACCTCAAGCATAACATAAACATAAACATATAGCATACAGCAGCCAGAAAATAAAGTGCAATCAACCACACTCCAAAAAAGAAAAACACCCGAAGTGTAGCCAAGAACAAATACAAATATCATCCCCCCAATTCAACAATAACAAAATACAAAACCCACCAAAATGCAGTCAAAATCCCCCCTCCCCCCCACCCCCCAGGGACAAAACACAGTTCCCACATCACCCAATTAGGTCGAGAAGCATCTAATATCAGAGAGAAAAAAACCAAAGAATGGATTAGGGATATAAATAAAGGTTCCCCCCATTCTCCGCTATCCCAGTCCAGCCACATAGTCGACTCAGTGCCCCAGTCCACCCCTGGCACTAATCCCCACAGATGCCCGAAATCTGCGCCAAATATGAGCATAGCCATGAAGTTTGCCATGACGTAGAGCTGTTAAATGGTAAAGAAGTTGCCAAGTAAGCAAACGATGCTCCACCATGGCCCACGTGGGAGGGAGCACCTGATTCCAAAGGGAGGCAATAGCTAATCTGGCAGCAGTAAAGGCCAGCTTACAGAACATAGAATCACCCCAAGCTAAATCCAATTGGTGCCAGAACAACAAGGCATGTCGCCAATCCACCGGAATGGGGATATCCAGGATCCGAGACACCCGAGAAAAAATCTCAATCCAGAACCCAGACACCCGTCCACACTGCCACCACATATGAAAATAGGTACCCACCTCCCCACAACCCCTCCAACAAAGAGCACTTGCACCTCCCTGCCAACGAGCCACCACCTGAGGGGTATAATACCAATGAAAAAGAACCTTGTATCCATTTTCAATCAACAAGGCCGCTATACCCGCCGAAGAAATCTCTCGCCCTCGACTGGGACCACGCTGCTACCCCCTCTGACTCCCACTCCCTGTGTCCTCCGAAGAAGCTAGGAAGCTGACAATTTTGAGACGAGGCCACGAGGTCTAGTTCTAGGAGATCTGACTTCCATACAAAGAGCTGGAATGCCTGAGCCAAAATTCACAATATCCAGGATGTAGAAAATTTCACTGTTACTAACCTTTACACTTTCTAGAGCGCACACAGCGCTGCACACCGTCACATACAATAAATGGGCCATGCTCAGATTTTGCAGAGAGAAAGTCTATTCAAACTCTTTCCTGACCCGTAACATGAGCTGCCAACAGAAGAGGAAGAAGAAGGTCCACCCATTGAAGTAGAACCATGATATTACCCGCCAATTGAGTACATCACCTACTGCCCAGGCTGTAGAGAAATACCACCATCATAATACTGACTGAAAAGACCTTCAGCGTCATACTGGAAGAATGGTCTGAAGCTCCAGAAACGGTAGCCTGACCATGCTCCAGAGCAGAAGAATGAACAAGCACTGAGTCGTGGATCTGAGGATGGAAGGCACCGAGCCACCCAACCCACCAGCCTGGGATGTTTGGTGACCAGGAGCCAGTCGAGCAAAGATCGATGCATGCCTTTGAAAAGAGAAATCATGTTGAGCCACCAAAGCATATAGAGCAATGCTTGAGGAGCCCACCAAATAATGGGAGCCCTGCGATACCAGGAACCACCGGAACAAAAGCGACTGCTGCAGCGTTATAATGGGAAAGCAAGCCGAAGTGCCCAGTGGAGTCAGCAACATGGATCCTAGAACCTGTACAGAATCCCATACTCTTGGACAAGGTGACCGAAGAAGAATGCAAACCTGAGACTGTGACTCATCGTCCTAGTCTCAGGGAAGAAACACATTTCTCTCCTATATGAAGAAAAACAGCTTCCTGAAATACCTATAAATAGTACAGGAGAAAAGAGACCCGTGCAAATTTGAAGAGTCACGTCCAAAGAACAGAGGAAAAGAAACCACCCCTTTCATGGCAGATAAATGGCCCGACTGGACGCCGTCTGAATCAAGCAGCCAGTCAAGAAGAAAGTAGGTGAATCGCCTGGTAGTGCCAAAACGGTACCACTGCCCTCATTTTCTAAAGCCTGGGGTAGGCAAAATGGCATGAAGCAAAATTGAAAGCGCTGCCGATTCGGAGTCCATAGGAAAATGTAAATTGTCTCCCAGTTTTTCTGCAGAAATGTGTAACCCTGAGAAACCAATTCAGCAGAATGGGATCCAGCCCCAGTCTGCCCAATGCCCCTGTCTTGGGCACCATGCAGTAAGTGGAACAATGTCCCTTAGTTCCTGAAGAACTACAAGAACTGCCCTGAGGACCAGTAACACTTAAAAGTGAAACACAAAACATAGAAACTTCAAGAACGAACTAGAAACCTGAGGAGGAAGCAAAGTTGCAAGCATCCTGAAAAAAAAGTTCACAGCCCCCTGACCTGACAATATAGTGTCTTCCCCCTCAAGAGAAAGCCTGAAGAGTCAGTGGAAGAAGTCAAGATCCCCTCAGAATGAAGTGCCGAAGGTCAGGGAAAAGCAGGAGGAGCACTATAGGATCTATAAGAAGAAAGAAACTCTCCTAAGAAAAATCAAGGCTCGCCAGGGAAAGAGGAGCATACTGGAACCATGAAAACAGTACTAACTCCATGCAATGTGAGCGAAACACGTATTATTTCATTAAATGAGGCAGACAAGGAGTCGGGCTTATAGAAGTAAGTGACTTACCCAGGGCCAGAAGTAGAACGCTGTCTGCCAATTCTGTCTAGCACCTGCCATGAAAAAATGGCCGTGGTAAAATCTCGTGCGACAGGCTGTGCACCATAGAGGCTTCGCTGCCTCAGAAATAAAGACAGCCCTGCCCATACGAAAAAGAGAAATGCCACCGTTCTCCCAAACTGTGCCCCAATAGATTATGGAAATTATTTCTATAACGCTACCACACACACAAAGAACTGCACAGAGAGCCGAAAAGAAAATATTCAAGTATGTATATGCTCTCTTTAGGGAGATCCTGAGAGAAAGAAAGAGAAACCCACACCAAGAACCGGGTAATCTCTAGCTGTTAACAGCAATCTGCAGCAATGCACTTTCTGGCCACCCTGTGCAGAGAAAAGCTGAACTGGGCAGTGGAGCCTAAACTGAAGTCTCCCTCCAAAACACTATCAGGTCTAATAAGCATGACCACCAAGTTACAAGAAGCACATCAAACAAACACTCACCAAGCTCCCAAGTGCTGCATCAAAGCAAAATGGGGCTGCACAACCTCCAACGCGTGGAACTCAAACAAAAGGGAGGCCTTGTGAAATAATAGCCTACACGCTGCAGCGCTGCTGGGTATTCTGCTGGCATTGAGAAATTTGTGCTACAATGTGCCTCCTGCCGCTCCAGGTCAGAGACCATCCGAAACCGAGGAGCACTGAGTGAAAACACCCCCTGAAACGTCCTCAGGCCGTTCAAGTTGGGC
The DNA here is from genome assembly GCF_902459505.1 of Geotrypetes seraphini. NCBI lineage: Eukaryota > Metazoa > Chordata > Amphibia > Gymnophiona > Dermophiidae > Geotrypetes > Geotrypetes seraphini. Next base: position 95,404,563 of record NC_047089.1, on the reverse strand, counting down.
CCCATGCCAGCAGAACTCATATGAAATGAGAAGCAGCACTCGGGAGAAAACAAATTTGACAGCCGCAGCTTCGACATTATTGTAATGCAGCCAACACGAACAAACAGACCACCGCCAAAGTGGAGGAAAAAATAGCCTGGAGGAGAACCGTTCAAATGCTGTGGCACTGCCGACAGCGTAGGAAAATAAGTGTACGGCTCCCGCACGCGGGAAATAACTGTTCCTTCCACGCTCCAGTAAATTCAAACCCAGAGCTCCCTCAGCAAACATGCACTGCCCTGCTAACCTAGGCTGCCGCAAAAGTGAAGTAAAAAACAGCTCGGGGAAAAAGTGCTTGAATGCTGAAGCACTGCCGACAGCATAAGAAAAAAGCATACGGTTCCTGCGCACGGGAAATAACCGCTCCTTCATGCTCCGGTAAACACATACCCGGAGCTCCCCACAGCCAACAGACACTCCTGTGCTGAAAGGAGTTAGGCGTTGAACACCACCCAAAACCCAGCCTCACAATGTATGCGGCTAGAAATAAAATTGCTCACAGCAGTCACTCACCCGGGACGCCGGAACCCATAGAGGAAAGGCTGCCTCACAAATATGCACCTGCGACTAACGAACCTGCAGCGAACAAGAAGCCTAACCAAAACATACTCACAATAAACTCTGAGGCAGGGCTTGCAGAAGACAGCAAGTGCCGGTTGAAGCCGGTTATTGCCGGTTGCTCAGCACTAGCAGGGCAGACATTGTATATATTCCCTGTGGTCTCTCTTTTTTTTTTAAATTAAGAAAAGAAGAAAAATATACATACATATAGAGACCCAATCAGATTCTATATCACTGGAGGGAGGGTGAGGCAGGGACCTGGGGGGGCCCAGGTGTAACCCCTAAAGCTGGCACAGTTCAGCTGGACACCCCTGTCTTACTGAAGAGAAAACCTCAACAGGAGAAATAGCACTGATAACTCACTGAAGAGAAAATCTCAATAGGAGAAATAAGTTTCCAGTCACAGCCAGAATCCAGGAGCTAGATGAATAGCGACCATCACCTGCTGGGAGATAGAGCATACTGGAGATACAGGAGGAGTGCCAGCCAATAGGACCACCTGTTAATCAGTTTCTCTATCTCCGCCTGCTAGTAGATGTGGGCTATCCCCATTGGTCTCTGGATTCATCTGCTGCTTTTGCTAAGGAAATAATAATAAATAGTAGTAGTAAGAGCGACATTAAACAAATGAGTAGAATGACCTCCAAGTGAATATAATAAAGATTAACAATTCCAAAAATCATGGGATAGGCACAGAACATCTCTAATTATAAAGTGATGAAAGAACCAAATATCAAATGAAGTCTAGAATTGCAGCAGAAATGCAATTTTGCAGCTAAATGGGTCTTACAGAAATATATCTACCATTTTATTATTACTTTTTCCCATTCATGAGTACTGTTAGCACTGTAGTAATTTTAAGGGAACACCTGTGAGATGAGAACATATTTGGATTTTTTGATTTAATTATTTGTTTTTCCAACAGTGTAGTCAAACTAGGTTATAGTTGAAGTGCAATATTGAAGTCAATCTAAGTATTACTATTTTTAAAAATGAATTTTTTGTTTTTGGTTTGCCACTGCTTGAAAAAAGGTTGCAGTCTTGCTGTGCTTCATTAACTTTTAGTGTACAAGACAAAGCACTTTTTAATGAAGTGCCAAATCAACTCGGGACCGGCTTTCCACTACATAAATTTTACTTTATTTCCCTTTTCTGGTAGCTGTAGAATTAAACATATAAATAAGATTTTATGTTCCTTTTGTACTGTTGTATGTCTCCTCTTCAGAAGGAAGGTCCTATGTCATCTCAAAAGTTCATATACATTGTTTTTATTGAATAATTCTTATGTTGTCTCAGTAAAGTGGAGGATCCAGTATCCAGATTTATCCAGGAGAGAAATATTAAATATTTGCATCTATGCTGGTGTACATAAGTCTGAAATCATTAACTCGTTTGAAGCTTAAGTATACAATTTTTCCCATAACTATAGATGCTAAGATAGAACATGATATATTATTAGAGACATTTTCAAAGCTCTAAGGCAGGGGTGTCCAATGTCGGTCCTCGAGGGCCGCTATCCAGTCGGGTTTTCAGGATTTCCCCAATGAATATGCATTGAAAGCAGTGCATGCACATAGATCTCATGCATATTCATTGGGGAAAACCTGAAAACCCGACTGGATTGCGGCCCTCGAGGACCGACATTGGACACCCCTGCTCTAAGGGCTCCTTTTACAAAGGTGCACTAGCATTTTTAGCACACGCACCAGATTAGCGCGTGCTAGCCAAAAAATCACCACCTGTTTAAAAGGAGGTGGTAGCGGCTAGTGCATGCGGCATTTTAGTGCGCGGTAAGTGCAAGCTAAAACCGCTAGTGCACCTTGACAAAAAGAGCCCTAAGGCCCGGATTCTCTATAGGACATAGGACAAAATGGAAAGCCTGAACTTAGTACTCAAGCAGGGAATTAGAGGGGCCTGAAGTGGTGGTAGGGGACTATTGAGGGGATGACAGACAGATACGTTGGTAGGGTTAGAATTTAAATGCAGCTTAAAATAAGTGGACTTTCAACCTGGATTTGAATTCCGCTAGAGACAGATCTGTAATAACCAGCAGCAAAAGGATAGTGAATCCAAAAAGAACCAACTGAAATGTAAAAACTTTTATTAGTGAATAAAAATCACAATTTGAGGAGTTATGTGATGTGGTGATCAGGGAAGGATGTATGGTGCTGCTGCTTTGAAGACATTCTCCCCCAATCTACCCCATCGATATCAATCTTGGTATTTTTTATACTCTAAACTCAAATCCCTACGTGGGAATAATACTAACAATAATAGAGATCCCTAATTTCCCACAAGATATGAAGAAGTGCAACGGATATCCGTAACTAACTGGAAGGGCCTCAGTTAACGAGCCTACGCAAGTCATAGACTCTGACCTTACAAGTCTGCGTACATTTCTGGCTCTTTAGCTCTAATCATCGGCAGCCTTCCAGTCCCTAACCTCAACTAAATGAATTTTAATTTTATTCCAAATCGTTTTCTAAAAAAATTTTTTTCTTTTATAATTTATTCTAAAAATCTCAACTCTCTGAAAATCTCAGTTCTCTGCATCGGTGCACTTTTTCTTAATAGGAGACTTAATTAAACATCCAACGTTCAGTGTCTATTAAAGTAACTTAGCTTTAAAGTAGTAACACTCCAGCAAACTGCTTCAGACCATGCCAACGTGGCCAGCGTTTCGTGGTAATTTATTTAAACCCACTGCTTCAGGGCCAGTTAGTCTAGCATGCTGCGGAGAATAAAAACACATTCAAAAAATCAATCATGAATAAATAAATAACTCTAACATCCAAAACAAACAGTCAAACAATTTTACCTACCTCCTAGATTATAATGACACGGATCTAGTCTCTGAACAGCAAGAAAATGGCGGCAGCCTCTTTTTAAAGAAGACTGTCGGCGTACTGACGTCACAGATAGTATCAAATTACATTAAAGGGACAACTACTGAAAGCAACGCTTAAATAAATGCTTAAATAAACAACCATCGTGAACATTTATTACGAGTCAAGACTAGTGAGAATCCTGAAGTTGATGTAGATAAAACTATGACCTGTGTATTAACGTACTCCAAGAACAGCCAGTACATTGTCAAGAGTTTGAGAAAACACTGGGATATATTAAAAATAGCGGGGACCTTTAAAGATTATTCTTTAAGAATAGCATACCGTAGAAATCGTAATCTAAAGGAAATATTGTGTCCCTCTACCCTAAGGGAAGTTAGTGAGACATGCACGATAGAAAATGTTGGGCATCAAATGTGTGGAAGCTGTCAAATGTGCAAACTTATGGATTGCACTAATATTTTTAAAAATCCAAGAGATAGCAGAATGTATACATTAAGACATGCTTCTGACTGTAAAACTAAGGGTGTTGTTTACATCCTTAGGTGTCCGTGTGAGCTTATTTATGTCGGTCAGACCTCACGCAAATTGAATGTTCGCTTGACTGAACACAAAAGTAACATCAAGAATTGTAACAAGAATGCCCCTTTAGCGAAACATTGTATCGAGAAACAACATGGGTTTTTCTCCCTAAGGGCTATTATCATAGAAGTAGTTAAACCTGACAAGAGAGGAGGTAACTTCAGGCGGATGTTGGCTCAACATGAGCAACGTTGGATTAATCGCCTACAAACTTTAGCTCCGGGGGGTTTAAATAAACAAATGGAATGGCAACATTTCTATTAACCAGTTTATTTAAGCGTTGCTTTCAGTAGTTGTCCCTTTAATGTAATTTGATACTATCTGTGACGTCAGTACGCCAACAGTCTTCTTTAAAAAGAGGCTGCCGCCATTTTCTTGCTGTTCAGAGACTAGATCCGTGTCATTATAATCTAGGAGGTAGGTAAAATTGTTTGACTGTTTGTTTTGGATGTTAGAGTTATTTATTTATTCATGATTGATTTTTTGAATGTGTTTTTATTCTCCGCAGCATGCTAGACTAACTGGCCCTGAAGCAGTGGGTTTAAATAAATTACCATGAAACGCTGGCCACGTTGGCATGGTCTGAAGCAGTTTGCTGGAGTGTTACTACTTTAAAGCTAAGTTACTTTAATAGACACTGAACGTTGGATGTTTAATTAAGTCTCCTATTAAGAAAAAGTGCACCGATGCAGAGAACTGAGATTTTCAGAGAGTTGAGATTTTTAGAATAAATTATAAAAGAAAAAAATTTTTTTAGAAAACGATTTGGAATAAAATTAAAATTCATTTAGTTGAGGTTAGGGACTGGAAGGCTGCCGATGATTAGAGCTAAAGAGCCAGAAATGTACGCAGACTTGTAAGGTCAGAGTCTATGACTTGCGTAGGCTCGTTAACTGAGGCCCTTCCAGTTAGTTACGGATATCCGTTGCACTTCTTCATATCTTGTGGGAAATTAGGGATCTCTATTATTTTTTATACTCTGTCATGTTGGTAAGATTCAACAAGAATCTATAGACATATATACTGCTAAAGCTCCAGAATGGCCTACAAGAAAACGAAGAAGGATAAGGACAAAGTGAAAGTGGTTGGTTAGATGATGGCACCTACCTCAGTTACTCCCTCTTATGCAATGAGCAAAGCACTGGTTAGAGAATTAACCCAAACAGTGGTCAAGATGCTAGAAGCAAAGTTTGGTGCTGGGCAGAATGGTAGAGACTAGTATAAATAGCAAAATGACAGAACATATACATAAGCATGGATTTCTGAGAGAAAATCAATATGGTTTTAGTCAAGGGAAATCTTGCCTCACCAATCTACTGCATTTCTTTGAAGGGGTGAATGAACATGTGGATAAAGGTAAACCGGCTGATATTTTGTATTTGATGAAAATGATTATACACTGCAGAGCAGAGCGGAATCTCGTACACATGATAATTTAAATGCAGGGAGCCTCAACCCTGATGAAGGCAATTTGAGACATGTGCATGTTGGTAGAGGCGCTCCTATAATACTGGCTTCTACACTAAAGCTAAGTATTATTTAGTTCATTACATTAAAAGGAAAAACTAAAAAGTAAAAAAAGAAAGAATTAATTAAAAGAGAAAAAAGTCAAGCTGACCCCATAAAGATCGGGTTCAGTGATAGGTTTCACATGAACCATTGGGGTGGTTTAACCCTCTGAGGATCGAAATTACCAGACTATAAAATTTAATGTGATCATGAATGGTCACTAATAGTTTGATATACTGGAAGTGTTGAAGGTGAATTGTATATATATGATTCCAGTGACTGGATAGCCGTTCATATATTTGCTATTATGGATTAAGCACTGGTTGAAAGTCAGAAAACAGAGTGGGTCAGTTGGACTGTAAGGCACAAGTCTTGAGGACTTCAGTAGCTATTTGGGATAGCTGGAACAGAGAATCTCTGGCAATGGGTTGAAGAATATCGTAATGGGCATTATGCTGCTGAAGGAGCTAATTACAGGTCATGCAGAGAAACGTGAGGGCCTTGAAAATAGGTTTTGACAGAACAATCTGCAATTTGTGGGCCGGCCAGAAACCACTCTGAAGGTTAATCTTGCAAGCATTTTAGAGCATTGGCTCGTTAGTGAGCTCCTAACAGAAGGGAGTGTGAAGGAGCAATTACAGAGTGCACAAACTGGGCCCCAAAAAGGTGGGAGCTGAAAATCTACAAGTCGTCATTGACCATGAAATTTAGAAACTTTGCAAAGTGGCAGTGATTCATGCATATAAAGATCAGAAACAATGCTGTGTGAGGGTGAATAGGTTCTGTTTTGTCAAGATTAAGAACATAAGAACATAAGAAGTTGCCTCCGCTGAGGCAGACCAGAGGTCCATCTCGCCCAGCGGTCCGCTCCCGCGGCGGCCCATCAGGCCCATTGCCTGAGCAATGGTCCCAGACTATCCCTATAACCTACCGCTACTCTTATCTGTACCCTTCAATTCCTTTATCCTCTAGGAACCTATCCAAACCTTCTTTGAAGCCTTGTAACGTGCTCCGGCCTATCACAGCCTCCGGGAGCGCGTTCCATGTGTCCACCACCCTCTGGGTGAAAAAGAACTTTCTGGCATTTGTTTTAAACCTGTCTCCTTTTAATTTTTCCGAGTGCCCCCTTGTACTTGTGGTTCCCCGTAATCTGAAAAATCTGTCCCTGTCTACTTTTTCTATACCCTTCAGGATCTTGAAGGTTTCTATCATGTCTCCTCTAAGTCTCCGCTTTTCCAGGGAGAACAGCCCCAGCTTTTTCAGTCTGTCAGTATATGAGAGGTTTTCCATACCTCTTATCAGTTTAGTTGCTCTTCTCTGGACTCCCTCAAGTACCGCCATGTCCTTTTTGAGGTATGGCGACCAATATTGGACACAGTACTCCAGATGCGGTCGCACCATTGCACGATACAGTGGCAGGATGACCTCCTTTGTCCTGGTCGTGATACCCTTCTTAATGATACCCAACATTTTGTTTGCTTTTCTTGAGGCTGTGGCGCACTGTGCCGACGCCTTTAAAGACGTGTCCACCATCACTCCCAGGTCTCTTTCAAGGTTACTTACCCCTAGCAGTGATCCTCCCATTTTGTAGCTGAACATCGGGTTCTTTTTCCCTACATGCATGACCTTGCATTTCCCTACATTAAAGTTCATTTGCCATTTTTTGGCCCATTCTTCTAGCGTCGTTAGGTCCCTTTGCAGATCTTCGCAGTCTTCCATGGTTTCAACCCTGCGGTAGAGTTTGGTGTCATCCGCAAATTTAATAACTTCGCAATTTGTTCCCGCCTCCAGGTCATTAATAAATATATTGAACAGGAGCGGTCCCAGCACCGACCCCTGCGGAACTCCGCTCGTGACCCCATGCCAGTCTGAGTAATGGCCCTTCACTCCAACCCTCTGTTTCCTGTCTGCCAGCCAGTTTTTGATCCATCGGTGGACCTCCCCTTGCACCCCGTGTCTCCACAGTTTTTTAAGCAATCTTTCATGCGGTACCTTGTCAAAGGCTTTTTGAAAGTCAAGGTAAATGATGTCAATGGATTCCCCCCTATCCACCTGTCTATTTACTCCCTCAAAGAAGTACAATAAGTTTGTGAGGCATGACCTACCCTTGCAGAAGCCGTGCTGGCTCGACTTTAGCTGTCCATTGTTTTCTATGTGTTCACAGATACTGTCCTTAATCAGTGCTTCCATCATTTTTCCCGGGACCGAGGTCAAGCTCACCGGCCTGTAGTTCCCTGGGTCCCCCCTTGAACCCTTCTTGAAGATGGGTGTGACATTTGCAATTTTCCAATCCTCCGGGATCTCTCCAGTCTTTAAGGATAGGTTACATATTTGGCGAAGTGGCTCTGCTATTACGTTCCTTAGTTCCTTGAGTACCCTTGGGTGAATGCCGTCCGGACCTGGCGATTTGTCGCTCTTTAGTCTGTCTATCTGCCTGAGGACATCCTCTTGGCTTACCTCTAGTTGGACCAGCTTTTCATCCCGATCCCCATTTACGATGTCCTCCGGTTCCGGAATATTGGATGTATCCTCCCTCGTGAAGACTGACGTGAAGAACTTATTTAACCTGTCTGCTATCTCTTTTTCCTCTTTTACCACTCCTTTTTTGTCTCCATCATCCAATGGCCCCACTTCTTCCCTTGCCGGTTGCTTCCCCTTCACATATCTGAAGAACGATTTGAAGTTTGTTGCTTCCCCCGCCAGTCTCTCCTCATATTCCCTTTTAGCTTTTTTAACCACACGGTGACACTTCCTTTGGTGTTCTTTGTGTTCCATTTGGTTGTCCTTTGTTTGGTCCTTTTTCCATTTTTTGAACGATGTTTTCTTGTCACTTATCGCCTTTTTCACTGCAGTTGTTATCCACGCTGGGTTTTTTGTTCGGTTTTTTTTTGCACCCCTTCCTGAATCTGGGGATGTACAGGTTCTGTGCCTCTTGCACCGTGCCCTTGAGTAATGACCAGGCTTTTTCTACAGACTCCATCTTCCTTTCGCTACCATTGAGTTTCTTTCCCACCAGTTTCCTCATGCCATCATAATTCCCTTTTTTGAAGTTGAGTGCTGTCGCTGTGGATCTTTTCACCTTTGTTGGTCCAATTTCCAGCTTGCACTGGATCATGTTGTGATCGCTGTTTCCTAGGGGTTCTAGCACCGCCACCTCCTTTGCAGGTCCCCCTAGCCCATTGAGGATTAGGTCGAGAGTTGCATCCCCCCGTGTTGGTTCCGTGACCAGCTGTTCCATGAAACAGTCCCTCGTGGTTTCCAGGAATTTGGTCTCCCTTGTGCAGTTTGAGTGTCCAATACTCCAGTCTATCCCAGGGTAGTTGAAGTCTCCCATCACCATCACGCTTCCGCTTTTGCATATCTGCCTCAGCTCAGCCTCCAGGTCCTGGTCGAGTGCTTCCGTTTGTCCAGGTGGGCGATAGTACAGGCCCAATTTTATGTCTGCTCCAGCTCCTCCAGGTAGCTTAATCCATAGTGATTCCAAGTCGTCCGCCCTTACTGTTGTTTCTATCCTGGTTGAAGGTATGGAGTCCTTTATATAAAGCGCTATTCCTCCACCCTTCTTGTGTGTCCTGTCCCTCCTGTAGAGTTTGTACCCTGGTATGGCCACATCCCATTTGTTGTCATCAGTCCACCACGTTTCTGTGACTCCTATTATGTCCAGGTCCTTTGTATTGGCTATGACTTCTAGTTCTCCCATTTTGGCTCTTAGGCTCCTAGCATTAGTGTATAGGCAATTTAAGTCCTGGTTGTTTGCCTTTTCCGCTGGTTTTCCTCGTGGTTTGGTGCCCCTGCCAACCTCCTCATGGGTTGCCAGCCCCGGAGCTTTGTTGTGTTCATCCCCATCCTGCGGTGTGTCTATGTTGTCCTCAGCCTGCTCCCCCATGTTTGGATGACCCTCTGGCTCCTGTTGCTCTCTCTTAATTCTGCTTGCTAGGTTCGCTTGTGCATTGGCTCCCTGCATTGCATCCATGTATCCTTTTCCCAAAAGTTCCCTCTCAGTCCCGAGCCCTCTTTTACAAATTTCTGGTTCAGTATCCTCGTTTGATACTTTGGTCCGATGTGTCGAGGTCAGGTCGACTGTCGGCTTTCCCCTTCTCCTCAGTTTAAAGCCAAGTCTATGCTGCTCTGGACGTTGCGTGCCAGCAACCTCGTCCCAGCCGTGCTCAGGTGCAGTCCGTCCCTCCTGTAGAGCTTGTTCTTCCCCCAGAAAGTTGTCCAGTTCCGTACAAATTGGAAACCCTCCTCTTCGCACCATCTCCTCAGCCAACCGTTTACTGCTTGCAGCTCGGTCTGTCTCTTAGCATCTGCTCCTCGGTACTGGCAGGATCTCCGAGAAGGCTATCCTCCTTGTCCTCAGCTTCAGTTTCCTCCCCAGGATCCTGAACTGCTCAGTTAGTGTAGTCCTGTTGTAGCTCCTCCTGCTGATATCGTTGGTTCCAACGTGGATTATCACCGCTGTCTCCTCTGTTTCAGCTCCGTCCAGGATTCTCTCTATTCTGTCAATGACGTCCTTCGTTCTCGCCCCCGGGAGACATGTCACTAGTCGGTCCTCTCTCCCTCCTGCTATGTGACTGTCCACTTCTCTCAGGATTGAGTCTCCCACTACAATTGCAGACTTCCCCTTCCTTGGTTGTCTCTCTGGTCTCAGGTCCGTGTCGCGATCCGTTAGAATTTCCTCTGGGTTCGGTTGGGTCACTATCTCCTCTGTCTGTCCAGCTCCTCCGCAAGGTCCTACTCTCATGGTGTCTGGTGGATTCTGTCCAATTGTTATGTGACGCTGACAATTATTGACAGTATGTGGCAAACTGTATTAGTGGCATATGTGAATGTTTCTCTCTTCAGTATCTGACTGTGTTGAAAGTCAAGTATTGTGTCTTGGCCGCTGAAGCCTATGAATTTTTTGTAGAATATGGGAAGTTAGCCAACTGATTGTCAAAAATATACATCAGGCATGGATGTTGTTTAAAAATACCATCCTGGAAGCTCAGACTAGATATAGTCCATGTATTAAAAAAGGAGGAATGGAAGACCAAATAGCAGCCAGCATGGTTAACGAGTGAGGTACAGGAAGCTATTAGAGCTAAAAAATAATTATTCAGAAAGTAGAAGAAGGATCTGACTGAAAATAATTAACAGCACAAGGAATGTCAAGTCAAATACAAGGCGCTAATAAGGAAGGCAAAGAGAGACCTTGAAAAGAAGATTGCACTGGAAAGCAAAAATAGAGTAAAACATTTTTTGGTATATTAAAACCAAGAAGCCTAGAAGAGAATCGGTTGGATTGCCGGTGCCAGAATTAGTATTCAATTCTGATGAATCAGAGAAACTCATACAAATCTCTGTAGCAAGGGATGATATAATGGGTCAATTTGAGAAATTAAAACATAACAAATTGCCTGGACTAGATGTTATACATCCCAGAGTGCTGATATAATTGAAAAATGAACTTGCAAAGATATTGTTAGTAATTTATAATTTTTCTTTAAAAACCAGCAAAGTGCCAGAAGACTGACGAGTGGCCAACATGACACCAATTTTTAAAAAAGGGTTCCAGAAGTGATTTGGGAAATTGTAGACCAGTGAGTCTGACGTTGGTGCCGGGTAGAATGGTAGAGACTAGTATAAAGAACAAAATGACAGAACATATACATAAGCATGGATTACTGAGAGAAAATCAACATGCCTCACCAATCTACTGTATTTTTATGAAGGGATGAATGAACATGTGGATAAAGGTAAACTCGTTGATATTGTGTATTTGGATTTTCAAAAGGCATTTGACAAAGTACCTCATGAAAGATTTCTGAGGAAATTAGAAAGTAATGGGATAGGACAGGGGTAGGCAATTCCAGTCCTCGAGAGCCGGAGCCAGGTCAGGTTTTCAGGATATCCACAATAAATATGCATGAGATAGATTTGCATCTCAAGGGGGTAGTGCATGCAAATCCATCTCATACATATTCATTCTGGATTTCCTGAAAACCTGACCTGGCTCCGGCTCTCGAGGACTGGAATTGCCTACCCCTTGGATAGGAGGTAATGTCCTATTATGGATTAAGAACTGGTTGAAAGTCAGAAAACAGAGTGGGTTTAAATGATCAATATACTCAGTGGAGAAGGGTAAATAGTGGAGATCCGCAGAGCTCTGTGCTGGGGCCACTGCTATTTTACATATTTATCAATGATCTAAAGATAGGAATGTCTAGTGAGATAATTAAATTCAAGATGATACAAAGTTATTCCAAGTTTTTTACCTGTTTAGAACAGTCTCTTTTAATCCTTCAAAGTTATACAACTCTTTTTAATTGTCTGATTTATTTGACTTGTCCTTTTCTGCATCCAGGAATTGCTCTTTTAATTATAATTCATTTGTAAAATTCATTTTTTATATAATTTTTTGGGTTAAATGTTGGATAAGGACATAAATACCTTCAGTGCCCCCCCCCCCCCTTGAACAAGTACCACTAACCCCCTCCCAGTCCCATAGGAAAGACTCTAGGCTTACCTTGTTTTCCTGGTGGTCTAGTGGCAGTGCTGGGGCAGGTGTGATCCTACTCTGTCAGTGATGAAAATAGCTGCCAAGACTTCCAGGGGCAGTCTCGCGAGGCTACGGCCACAAGAGAAACAAGGTATGCCTGGGGTCTTTCCCGTGGGTCCGGGAGGAGGTTGGAGTACCTGTTCAGGGAGGGATGGGGAATGCTGCCTTTTCTTTTGGGGGAGGGGGAGAGGGGGTGCTGAAGGTATTTTTTATTAAGAAAAAAGTTAACGTCCAAGCATTGCAGGGGACGTTCTGACGGTGGGGGGAAATCTGGTTCCAGGGGAAGGGGTGCTGGGCTGATGGCATCAGAAGCAGAGAAGAAGCACTAGTGGGAGGGAGAATGATAGGAATAGTACATCGGGGGAAACTCAAATATAAAATGAGACATACCATCCCCCCCCTCCGAAGCAATCCGGATAATTGGAGTTCGGATAATCAGTGTTCCTCTGTATCTTTAAGAAGTCCTGTGGACTCTTAAGTTTGCAGTCCTAATAGTTTTAAAATTTCTTCTGCTTATCTGAATATTTCTCTTAGAATCTGATTCATTGCGAAATATTCTATTTTGTGTCAGCGGAGCATAAAAGCTTAGGGGCCCTTTTACTTGCACAGCTTAAAATTGCATAACATAGGACATGCTGAACTGTCCTGCGATAACTGCCAAATCTGCATGTGATAACTGGAGGGTACATATCTGGGGGCTATGAGTGGGTGTTCCTGTGCTAACCAGCTACATTAGCATGCACTAATTAGTTAGGAAATGTATATTGTGTCAGCCCTTAAGCCCATACTCTATAAACATATAAGTTAGGCGCCCTATTGGCACCTAACTTAAGTGCAAAACGCTGTTTAAAAAAATAAAGTGCTAAAAAAAATGTATGCACCTATCGGCTTGCCTCACAGCTACAGAGGCACTTTATGATACCTAACACCACTGTAGCCGTGGCTAATGCCAGAATTGTCATTAGGTGTCATAAAGCACCTCCATAGTCACGATTCACATGAAAGATAGGCACTGGAAATGTAGGTCTTGAAAACCCTGGCCTATATTTCTGGTGTCTACCTATCACAAAGCCACAATTCTACAAACAGCGCCAGTGTCAGTGCATGATTGACACATGTCTGACAGCCGATTTTTAGGTGGCCACCGACACGTGCTCTGTTTGTAGGATCTAGATCTTACTGCCTACAAAATAGATGGCGATAAGGCCCGGATTTTGAAAGTAGTGCCTTAATCAGCAGGTGCCTGAAAACACAACGCCAGTCGTGTGTCAGTCAGAGTATAGCGGTGTTTTCAGAATTGCAGCCTGCATCGAAGGTAGGTGCCGGAAATGTAGGCCAGGGTTTTGCAGGGTACATTTCCAGTGCCTACCTTTAACGTAGAATAACACTTAGCAGAGCCAAATGTCAACCCTGTCCATAACCACACCTCTTTTGACCTTTAGCGCTGCTAAATGTCTGCAAAGACGTGATTCTGGTGCCATAGTTTGTAGGTGCCTCACAGCCTCTACTTTTTTCTTTTAATTTATTTCTAATTGTTTTTTTAATGGTGCAGTCAATTACCATGCCAAGCCTATTAAAGCAATTAGGCGTTGGTAGAGCGCCTACCAGTACCTTCCTAATGGCATCACTTTTAGAATCCAGACCTAAGTACTCGCATAGTAATTTATAGCTGCAGTATAAACAGCCATGGAGGGGCATAATAATAATAAAAAAATGTCTAAGTCCTCTTTTGGCCTAAGTCAGCAGATGCAGAAGTTGGTAGCAGGGAAATGTCCATTCTCCAAAAAAACGTTTAAATTTAGGTTTTTGGTTTTTTTTTAGGACGGCCTACCTGCACATTCAGCAATCTACTGGCCCACACTGCCATTATATCTATCCCTACACCACATTCCCAACCAAAAAATTGCCCAAATCCTAAACGTCCAAACCCAGACCTTTTAGGTGAAGGAGGGAGCAGTCCTTTGCCTAAAAGCAGGATTCTGTAACCTTCGTCTGTCAAAAAACTGGCTCACCCCCCACCGTAATGATCGCGGCAGGAGAGAGGTCTAATCTCTTCTGCTGCAATCGCGATTCCCCCCCCCCAACAAAACCACAAACTGGCAGGAGGGAGCCCAGGCTCTCCTGCCGAAGACGGCACCCCGATCCCCGCATGAATACCGGCAGGAGGGAGCCCAGGCCCTCCTGCCGAAGACAGCACCCCCAAACCGCCCACCCTCCAGCGAATACTGGCAGGAGGGATCCCAACCCCTTCTGCTGAAGGCGCACCCCCCCTTGAGAAACCACTCGAATGCCCCCATATGGCCCCCCTATCCCTAGACACCCCCCCTAGCTTACCGTACCATTGGACAGACAGACAGGTTTGCAGTCCGGCCGGCCAGCAGGCCCGCCATCCTTGGAATGGTGGGCCTAGGGCCTAATTGGCCCAGGCGCCTAAGGCGCTCAACGGCCCCTATTCGGAACTTATACCTGTTGTGACTTGGTCTAAGTCAAAACATATAAGTTCCGACTGGGCCATCTCCATAAACTTTTGATTATACTTGCAGTACGACTAAGTCTAGGTCAGCCCACCTCCCGCCCTTTCTCTTCCTCTAAAATTGCCTCTCTTCACTCTAGGCATTCAGAGGCAGGGTAAAGGCCTAAACTGGTTTTAGATATGTCTAACACCAGCTTTAATTATCAGTACTTGGACGATCTGTCTTTTTGATCGTCCAAGTACTGATTTAGGCCACTTTTTGAATGTTTTTAAAAATTTATTATGAGTCCCTTAGTGTGTGAGAAAAACCTGCATTAAGGGCACACTAAGGTTACTTTTTACTGCAGATTAGTAAAAAAATTATTGTATTTATTTATTTAAAAACTTATATATCGCATTAAACCAAAGCAGGTGTTAAATTTTTAAAAAGAAATAAACTTGTAATACTCATACATAAACTGTCTTGACCAACTTTTCTGTCTTCCAATATAATATCTGATATTCATCCAAGACTTTTAGATAAATGTTTTAATTTTTGCTCTACACCTGTCTTATATTTTTTAAAGTTAATAATTTGCAGAAATAGTGACAAAATTGGATCATTACCATAAATATCTATTTTGACTGACATTCTTGAAGCTTCTTCTGTTGCTATGCTAGCTGTCAGTTTTTTGACAGAGCCATGTTAGTTACTGATACCAGGGTTTTATTCTAAATACTCATTGAACATTAATATTGGAATTAAGATTACTACTTTAAGGTCAGGGATAAAAACACAGAAAAATAGTCTATTGTGAAGTACAGCAATGATTTTCATATAGTGCAGAATGTTTATTCCTTTTAGAGCTGTGGAATTACTTTTAAGGACACTTGTAGCCTGTCACACAATGTTTAGAAACACAGTGACATAAGCCTAATGCAGATTTTTTTTCCAGATGATCAGAAACCCTGATGTGTTTAGCCAGATGAGATGTATATCTGTGGAGCTCCAGCAGGGTTCTGCCCTGTGGTGTGTGCACACTTCTTTTATTGTTAAGTACTCTTTTATAACTCTGCCTTACTCACATTGACTTCAAACTGTGTTGAACATTGAGTCTTATTTGAATCATACTCAGCATGAAGACTACCTCATTATGACGTGATTCTGCCTATATCCACCATGATCAAGGAATAGAATTATAGTTAGTAAAGAAAACATTTCTTAAAGATCACATAATGCTTTACTATCCACTTTGCATTAATCTGTTTTATACATTAACCTCCCCCCTTTACAAAACAGCAAGAGTGGTTTTTAGCGCAGGTTGGCACTCTGAATGCTCTGCGCTGCTCCTGACACTCATAGAGTTCCTTTGAGCGTCGAGAGCACCGCAAAGCATTCAGCGTGACGGCCTACATTAAAAATCGCTATTGCGGTTTTGTAAAAGGGTGGGTGTTAAAAGGTTTTAAAATAGCTAGAAAATATATTACAGATAGATGTGTAGGTAAAAGCTAACTTAAAACTCTAGATTTTGAAACATTTCCAATACCATTAAACAGCATTACATTAAACCCTCCCCAGATGGTGACAAATGGTCTCACTTACATATTTAATTACTATAAAATTATTGCTTAATACCACCATTCTGGTACCAGAGATGTGAACACTATTCATGTTCCTAATGGCATAGCCTTACACAATTTTACTCTGGTATCAAAAAAGATTTGCATGTTCAAGCTGTCATACTCAGATAGTAGTTTCAAATAATGTATTTAATTTTTTACTGTGTACACATTAAGCATGGGGGGACTATTAACATGTCTGAAGCAACATCTGCTCCGTCTTCTTGCTGCTGGGTTCATGGTATAATTAGCACTGTATTTCATCAAATACATTTTTACTCCCATGGCAGACAGAGCAGCATGAAGAAAGCATAAATAACTGCAGATTAAAGAAGCAGAAGAGAATGTGGGTGTATGTGTCTTTGATTAAAAAGTTTAAAGAAAAAGAAGTCATGTCAATACAGGAAAGAAATAATTAAACTGAGTTAACATTCATTAAGGTCTATCCATGGCTTTAGTTTTGGTTTGTTTATATTGCTAATACACATGCTAGCTTAGAAAATATAATATATGATGTTTTTATTGTTGGTCAAATGAAAAAATGGTAGAATTAGTACATAAGGTAGCTTAACAAATAAAAATCCCAGTAAAATTCAAGCATTGGCCTAAATTAGAATAAAACTATGGGCTCCTTTTACTAAGTTGCGGTAGTGTTTTTAGCGTGCGCTAACCCCCATGCTATGCGGAAAAATTAATGCCAGCTCAATTGAAGCATTAGCGTCTAGCGTGCACAGCATTGTAGAGCGTGCTAAAACCGCTAGCGCAGCTTAGTATAAGGAGCCCCATGTATCAGGGATTGAAGATGGTGCCCATCTATTGACATAAGTTTAGATACTGCTTTGAGGTGGAACTTTGTTTTTCTAAGATTCAACCAGTTATTTCAAATGGAACACAACAAGTTTGTCACCCAGTATGCAGTACCTGGTCCTGTGGGATGCTATTCAGGAATGTCCTTTGTCAGTTTGGGACATGGACTTTGGACTCTGATATATCATTCAGTCCCAAAGAATGTGTATGGCCATTTCAGCCTAAAATAACAAGTCTTGGTACCATATATACTCAAGTGTGTGGTGCAGTGGTTAGAGTTACATCCTTGGCACCCTGAAGTTGTGGGTTCAAATCCTACACTGCTCCTTGTTACCTTGGGCAAGTCACTTAATTCCCATTGCCCCAGGCCACTGGGACAGTTGGGGAATAATGCTTAAGTACCTGAATAGTTTGTAATCCACATAGAATTGTAGGATATATGGAATATAAATTATTGAATATAAATATAAACCAAGATTTTTGGGCCAAAAACTGGCACAAAATTGGGTTCTCAGTTTGTATTTGAGTCTATGTTTGATTATGCCCCCCCCCCCCAAACTGTTACATCCAGCCCCTAATAAGCTTTTTCTTTTCCACACTCCCCCTGACCGGAATTGCTTTTACTGGTATTGTTCTTTGTTCCTGAAGCTGACATTAATACTGTCTGGACATCTCACATGGCTGCCATCTGTCCTGCCTTTGGTGCTGGTCCTGATCCTGGTTCCATGACTATAATGAAGATAGAAGCCACAGGGCAGATAATGGGCCAAGCACGCTCCCACCGTCTCCTGTCAATTAAAACTCCTTTATCTCAGCAGATAAAAATAAGTTATATATTTATTATAAATTATTTTTAATTGAAAACATATCTGAAACAATAATTCACAATAATTGTCACTTAAACAGTTTCTATTATTTTGTAAAACTTAAAATAAGAACCCCCCTAAATAAATAGCTGAACAATAATAAAAGGAACAACACTGCATATCAAGAAGTTAGATGGCACAAGGTATTGTCTCTTATAACCCCTATCCGTTGCCACATTAAATTCCCAATCAAGCAGCTAAAAATTTTAAACCCCACCTAATTAAGTTATATAATAATTATATATATATATATATATATACATATATATATATATATATATATATATATATATATATATATATATATATGTATATATATATATATATATATATATATATGTCCCCCAACCTTCTTTGTAGTTGAATAGGTCTGTCACAAATATGTAGCCCCCTCTGATGTGCATTTTCCAGAGAGTGTACTTGTTGCTGGACTGCAGTTAGGGGGATTATTAATATCAGGGTTATTTGAAATTGTTTTTTGAGTACTGATGCCCAAGTTTAGTTTCCAAGGATTTGATATCAGTTCTGTATTGATATGATTGATTAAACTATTTATAGCAGTCTGGTTTGGGATCTACTGTGCACTATTTTACCACTATGTTGCAAGTGATAGTATGTGAAGTAACAAGGGGGATGCAATATAGTTGGGCCACTACCTTAAATTTATAGTATGCAATTGAAAACAAAATACAATTTTGTCCTGCATACAGTAATTGATAATTTTCTGAGGAAGCATTTGTTTGAACAGCACATCAAATACTCTCCTAATCATAAAATCTTGTAGTATCAGATTGACTCACATTCTGTTTTATGTAAGTGGATAACTACCAGATACTATGGGGAATATATTACTGTTTCATCATCTTACTATAAGTATTATTTTACTATTTGTAATACTTTCAAAGAACTGATTTCAGTCTCTGAATTGTGTTGGGCCAGCCCCTCCTCACACTATGGCATTCACATGGCACTTCCTTTGTTGGTATGACAGCGATGATGGACAAAGTGAACAGCAGACAGCCAAGTAGACAATTCAGGCCAGCGGGGCTCCCGTGGGTGTGTTACCTGGCTCTAAGGCATCTAAGTAGATCTCTTCTTCTTGCCTTCCAGCTGCACTTGCTTCTTCATAAAGCCATGAGCAGCAGTTTCTACATGCTGCCTGCGACTAACCCAGAAGACTTATCTCTGATGTTAGCTCTTGAAGACCAGAATTGTCTACCCATGAGCTAGATAGCTACCACTACTCAATGCCAAATTAATAAGTTCAGTCAAGTAGGTTATAACTCTAAATACACTTCCCCCTCCCCATTCGCGGTTTCGGCAATCGCAATTTCACATATTCGCGATTTTTTGGGGAGGGGGATAAAAAGAAAAAACACCACAGTTTAGCATTCCCCCCGGCGTCCCGGCCTTACCCGGCTGTGGGGAGTTCCAGTCGTAGTCTCGAGAGACTACAGGAACTCACGGCAGGTATTTCCTATTAGCGATCTGCATGGGGCAGGAGCATAGGAAGATCGCTCCTGCCCTGAAAGCCCGCTAGAACACCAGGTAAGACCGGGATGCTGGGGGGAAGGCAGGAGGGAGGTGGGGGTGGGTCAGAGCCGGACCAGAAGATATTTGCGGTCCGGCTCTGCCCCTATCCCCCGCGAATCCGGAGGGAGAAGTGTAGTAAATAATCTAACAAATAAGATGGACATCTAGACAGCAGGATTTCTTTGATAATCTCTTTAAGATGAGAGAGATTGTCAGTCCAACCAATGAAAAATGACTCCATATTCTAACTCCTAGAACTCCGACATTATTACCTTCACTAGATGTATCTAAAGACACATAATATTATAATGTGTAGGTGAAGGTCTGCCTGATTTTACTAAATTCAGATTGAAAATATTCTGCCAAATCAACAATAGTAGGTTGTATTGAAACCGATTAAGAAAATGTCATATTGGTTGGAGACAATGAAGTGAATATCTTTAAAGGGACATTTAGATGAATTTAGAGTTACCAATTAATTTCTCAAAATAATTATCTCTCTTTTTTTTTTTTTGCTTCAGTTACTGCTATTTTATTTGTCTGACCTCTTGCCCCCATTCTGTGTAGGAATCCTGGTTCCTACTATTTTTCCCCCATTTTCATTCCATTTTTCTAACTGGTTGAATGCTGACAAAATATCTGAGAAATAATAATTTTTCTTATTTTTTCTATAAGCACTATATTTTCTAAAGTGGTTAACACCAACTTGTTTTGTGAATTAATCATCTCGTCTGAGTTTAATCCTAAAGAAATTATTTTTTCCTGTATTCTTTGCCAAAAAAAAAAAAAGCTTGGTGTCAATTTTCTTGTGCTTCATAATATTGCCCTTATCTCAGACTTCTGGAACATATGGTTCCCACTTTTGATGATCAATTAAATCAAGTAGTATAAGCCCAAAAATGAAGCATATGACCTTTCTAATATACAGGACTAATAGGAATTAACTAAATTTTCTAATAGACGTAAAATTTTTAAAAATTGACTAGTGAATTATTTATATGTTCTCAATGTACATTCAAATCTTATAAAATAATAACATTTTTAAAAACTATGACTTAATAAGATATGATGGCTAGTAATTTATGCTACATGTCATTCCAATTTCCTGGCTGTTTTAAAATCATAATAAAATGAACAAAAGGTAAATCGTGCCAAACGAACCTGATTGAATTTTTTGATTGGGTGACCAGAGAGCTGGATCGAGGACATATGCTAGATGTAATTTATTTGGATTTCAGCAAAGCCTTTGATACAGTTCCTCATAGGTGGCATAAG
Organism: Geotrypetes seraphini; assembly: GCF_902459505.1. Lineage (NCBI taxonomy): Eukaryota > Metazoa > Chordata > Amphibia > Gymnophiona > Dermophiidae > Geotrypetes > Geotrypetes seraphini. Next base: position 95,383,932 of record NC_047089.1, on the reverse strand, counting down.
AACATAAGAAATGCCTCCGCTGGGTCAGACCTAAGGTCCATCGCGCCCAGCAGTCCGCTCTCGCGGCGGCCCATCAGATCCAGGACCTGTGCAGTAATCTTTTATCTATACCCCTCTATCCCCTTTTCCAGCAGGAAATTGTCCAATCCTTTCTTAAACCCCAGTACCGTTCGCTGCCCTATAACGTCCTCTGGAAGCGCATTCCAGGTGTCCACCACACGTTGGGTAAAGAAGAACTTCCTAGCATTTGTTTTGAATCTGTCCCCTTTCAACTTTTCCGAATGCCCTCTTGTTTTTTTATGTTCTGAAAGTTTGAAGAATCTGTCCCTCTCTACTCTCTCTATGCCCTTCATGATCTTGTAAGTCTCTATCATATCCCCTCTAAGTCTTCTCTTCTCCAGGGAAAAGAGACCCAGTTTCTCCAATCTCTCAGCGTATGAAAGGTTTTCCATCCCCTTAATCAGTCGTGTCGCTCTCCTCTGAACTCTCTCAAGTAACACCATATCCTTCTTAAGGTATGGTGACCAATACTGGACGCAGTACTCAAGATGCGGACGCACCATTGCCCGGTACAGCGGCAGGATAACTTCTTTCGTTCTTGTTGTAATACCCTTCTTGATTATCCCCAGCATTTTATTCGCTCTCTTGGCGGCCGCTGCGCACTGTGCCGTCGGCTTCATTGTCATGTCCACCATTACCCCCAAGTCCCTTTCTTGGGTACTCTCATTCAATAACATCCCTCCCATCGTATAGCTGTGCCTCGGGTTTCTGATTCCCACATGCAATACTTTACATTTCTCAACATTGAACTTCATCTGCCATCTCTCTGCCCATTCTCCCAATTTGTCCAAGTCCCTTTGCAATTTTTCACAGTCTTCCTTTGTCCGAGCTCCACTAAATAGTTTGGTGTCGTCCGCAAATTTTATTATCTCACTCTTTGTTCCTGTTTCTAGATCATTTATGAATATATTAAATAGCAGTGGCCCGAGCACTGAGCCCTGCGGGACACCACTCGTGACTTTCCTCCAGTCTGAGTAGTGTCCCTTCACCCCTACCCTCTGTTTCCTACCCGCTAACCAGTTTCTGATCCATCTATGCACGGCTCCGTCCACCCCATGGTTCTTCAGTTTCCGGAGTAGACGTTCATGAGGCACCTTGTCAAAGGCTTTCTGGAAATCTAGGTATATGATGTCTATGGGGTCTCCTTTGTCCATCTGTTTGTTAATTCCCTCGAAGAAGTGCAATAAGTTGGTCAGACACGATCTCCCCCTGCAGAAACCATGTTGGCTGGTTATCAGAAGTTCGTGTTTTTCAAAATGTTCATCAATTTTTTCTTTTATTAGTGCTTCCGCCATTTTCCCCGGAACAGAGGTCAGACTCACCGGTCTGTAGTTTCCCGGGTCTCCTCTTGATCCCTTTTTAAAGATGGGCGTAACGTTGGCTATCTTCCAATCCTCCGGAATCACACCTGTTTTCAGAGACAGGTTGCAAATTTGCTGTAGTAGTTCCGCTATTTCCTCTTTTAGTTCCTTCAGCACCCTTGGATGGATTCCATCCGGACCCGGGGATTTGTCAGTTTTTAGTTTTTCTATCTGTCTGCGTACATCATCAAGGCTCACTTCTATGGATGTTAACTTTTGTGCTTGATTTCCATTGAAGAATTGCTCAGGTTCCGGTATGTTGGTTGTGTCTTCGTTTGTGAATACAGATGAAAAGAACATGTTAAGTCTTTCTGCGACCTCTTTCTCTTCCTTCACCGCTCCCTTCCTGTCTCCGTCATCCAGTGGTCCCACCTCCTCCCTAGCTGGCTGTTTCCCTTTAACATATCTAAAGAACGGTTTGAAATTTCGTGCTTCCCTGGCTAGTCTCTCTTCATACTCTCTTTTGGCTTTTCGTACCACACGGTGACATTCTTTTTGATACTTCCTGTGCTCTCTCCAGTTTACCTCAGTTTTGTCCCTTTTCCATTTTCTGAATGAATTTTTCTTATTGCTTATCACTTCCTTCACTATTTTAGTTATCCACGCCGGGTCTTTTATTCGACTCTTGTTGCACCCTTTTCTGAATTTGGGGATATATAGATTTTGCGCCTCGCTCACCGTGTCCTTGAAAAAGGACCAGGCATGTTCTACCGTCTGCCATTTTTGGGAAGTGTTCCTAAGTTTCTTCTTTACCATTCCCCTCATTGCTTCGTAGTTACCCTTCCTGAAGTTAAAAGTTGTCGCTATGGTTCTCTTTCCTTTCAGTATTCCTACTTCCATCTTGAACTTGATCATATTATGATCGCTGTTTCCCAACGGTCCCACTACTTCCACTTCCTTTTCAGGTCCCCTTAGCCCATTTAGGATTAGATCCAGAGTGGCATTTTCTCTTGTCGGTTCTCTAACAAGCTGTTCCATGATGCAATCTTGTACAGCCTTCAGAAATTCTGTCTCCCTAGCGCATCTTGAGCTTCTGAGATTCCAGTCTATCCCAGGGTAGTTGAAGTCTCCCATAATAACCGTGTTACCGCCTTTGCATTCTCGCTTCATCTCGGCTTCCATTTCTTCATCGATGTCTCCGGTTTGTCCGGGTGGACGATAGTATAGGCCTTTCTTTATTTCAGGCCCTTTCCTTCCTGGTATTTTAACCCATAGTGATTCTAGCTTGTTGGTCGTCTCCGCTGTGTCCATTCTTGTTGATTGTATGCTTTCTTTTATGTATAGTGCTATTCCACCTCCTTTCTGTCCTGACCTGTCCTGGCGATAGAGCTTGTACCCCGGCAGTGCTGTATCCCATTTGCTTTCCTCATTCCACCATGTTTCAGAGATTCCAATGATGTCTATGTCTTCTGCAATGATCATGGCTTCTAATTCCCCCATTTTGTTTCTTAGGCTCCTTGCATTAGTATATATGCAATTTAGCTCCTGGAATTTTGCTGCCTTTAATTCCTTTCCCTGTGCTTCGGTCTTTAGATACTTCTCTTGGGCTACAATCTTTCTAACCTTCTCTTCTTGGTTAGTCGACTCCTGTAATTTGTCCATTGTTTCTTCCCAGCCTTTTTTCCCCTCCGTATCTTCACGGGATACCTTTTTCCGAAACATCGACGCTTGGTCGACTGTCGGCTTTCCCCTTCTTCTTAGTTTAAAGCCTGTTCTATTCCTCTCTTGACATTGTTTGCTAGAAGTCTAGTTCCCGCTGTGCTCAGGTGCAATCCATCTCTCCTGTAGAGCTTGCTCTTGCCCCAGAACGTCGTCCAGTTCCTCACGAAGTGGAATCCTTCTTCCTCACACCATCTCCTCATCCACGCATTTATTGATTGTAGTTCATCCTGCCTTTTCACATCTGCCCTCGGTACCGGTAGGATCTCTGAGAATGCTATCTTCTGGGTCCTCATCTTCAGCTTCCTTCCCAGAATCTTGAACTGTTCTATCAGCGAACTTCTTTTGTAGTCTCTCCTGCTGACATCATTCGTCCCAATGTGGATCATTACTGCGGTCTCTTCCGTCTCCGCACCTTCCAGGATCTTTCCAATTTTGTCCACGATGTCCTTGGTTCTCGCTCCTGGGAGGCAGGTCACCAGTCGGTCCTCCCTCCCTCCTGCTATGTGGCTGTCCACATGCCTCAGGATCGAGTCCCCCACTAGGATCGCTGATTTTCCCTTCTTCAATGTTCGCTTCGGTCTCAGGTCAATGTCCTCGGTGTGCTTCGCTCTCTCTTCTTCTGGGCATCGACTGGTCAATTTCTCTTTGTGGGTGTCTTCTTTGAGGTCTTCTGCTTCTTGTTCTCCCTTTGATGTAGGTGTAGCTCCTTCTATCATCTGAAGCTCATTCTCTTCCACCCTCCTCTTGTATGCTTCTTCAATGAATTTCTCAAGTTCCCTGACTTCCTCCTCGATGTGTCTCTCACTCGTGAAATCTTCAGCTGTCCTGACTGGGTCTTCCGTGGTGTAAAGTCCTTCTAGTTCCTGTATCTTGTCCTCTAGTCGCTTGACTTCCTTCTTCAAGCTTTCCAGCTCCTGACACCGACCGCATACCTATGACTGTCTCCCCGAGGGGAGGTAGTCATACATATGACAGCCGGTGCAGAACACTGGAAAGCTCATCTTCTGGTTTCCCTCTGCTTCCATAGTCGTTCCTACTTTAAGATAACACTTAAGATTACGTGCTCCTTGTGTGCCTGCTTTCTTCAGCGCTTTCTTCTTGTGTGTGCTGCCCTTGCTCTACCTTACTATACTTTGTTTGTGTTTGTTCTTTGTGTGCCTGCTTCTTGCCTTCTTCTTGTGTGTACTGCCCTTGCTCTACCTTACCTTACTGTTGTTTGTGTGTGTCGTTCCTTCTGCGCCTGCTTCTTCCGTACCTTTCAGTCTTTCCCTGGTGTTCCTGGGTGTAGTAACTTGGCCCTTCTTGAGGCCCTTCGCAAAGGCGCTCTCGCTAAGGCGAGCGCCTTCGCCGGGCGCCGAACGGCTGGGCGCCGCTGGCTCCTCCCCCTTTAAGGGTTAGTCCGGCGCTGCCTCTGACGCGGGGGGGGGGCGGAGCGAACTCTCGCCGCTTCCCCGAGCCTGGTTCCTGCCTCCTTTCTTCGGTGCTCGGCACCGACGCTGTCTTCCTCCCCACTGAGCAGTGAAACGCTGCCTTTCTCCTCACTGCTCCTCTTCTCCTCTCTTCGGCACCGCGTGTGCCGCGCTGGCTCCTCCCCCTTTAAGGGTTAGTCCGGCGCTGCCTCTGACGCGGGGGGGGGAGGGGGCGGAGCGAACTCTCGCCACTTCCCCGAGCCTGGTTCCTGCCTCCTTTCTTCGGTGCTCGGCACCGACGCTGTCTTCCTCCCCACTGAGCAGTGAAACGCTGCCTTTCTCCTCACTGCTCCTCTTCTCCTCTCTTCGGCACGGCTGTTGAACAAAACTTGAAGGGCTGAAGTTAGGACCCAAAGTGGTGAACTGTGTCAGAAACTGGCTGTCGGACAGACGCCAGAGGGTGGTGGTTAATGGAAGTCGCTCGAAGGAAGGAAAGGTGAGTAGTGGAGTCCCTCAGGGATGAGTGCTGGGGCCAATCCTGTTCAATATGTTTGTGAGTGACATTGCTGAAGGGATAGAAGGAAAAGTGTGCCTTTTTGCAGATGATACCAAGATTTGTAACAGAGTAGACACCGAAGAGGGAGTGGAAAATATGAAAAAGGATCTGCAAAAGTTAGAGGAATGGTCGAATGCCTGGCAACTAAAATTCAATGCAGAGTAATGCATTTGGGGATTAATAATAGGAAGGAACCGTATATGCTGGGAGGAGAGAAGCTGATATGCACGGACGGGGAGAGGGACCTTGGGGTGATAGTGTCCGAAGATCTAAAGGTGAAAAAACATTGTGACAAGGCAGTGGCTGCTGCCAGAAGGATGCTGGGCTGTATAAAGAGAGGCGTAGTCAGTAGAAGGAAGAAGGTGTTGATGCCCCTGTACAGGTCATTGGTAAGGCCCCACTTGGAGTATTGTGTTCAATTTTGGAAACCGTATCTGGCGAAGGATGTAATAAGACTTGAGGCGGTCCAGAGGAGGGCGACGAAAATGATAGGAGGCTTGCGCCAGAAGACGTATGAGGAGAGACTGGAAGCCCTGAATATGTATACCCTAGAGGAAAGGAGAGACAGGGGAGATATGATTCAGACGTTCAAATACTTGAAGGGTATTAACGTAGAACAAAATCTTTTTCAGAGAAAGGAAAATGGTAAAACCAGAGGACATAATTTGAGGTTGAGGGGTGGTAGATTCAAAGGCAATGTTAGGAAATTCTACTTTACGGAGAGGGTGGTGGATGCCTGGAATGCGCTCCCGAGAGAGGCGGTGGAGTGTAAAACTGTGACTGAGTTCAAAGAAGCGTGGGATGAACACAAAGGATCTAGAATCAGAAAATAAGATTAAATATTGAACTAAGGCCAGTACTGGGCAGACTTGCACGGTCTGTGTCTGTATATGGCCGTTTGGTGAAGGATGGGCTGGGGAGTGCTTCAATGGCTGGGAGGGTGTAGATGGGCTAGAGAAAGTCTTAACAGAGATTTCGGCAGTTGGAACCCAAGCACAGTACAGGGTAAAGCTTTGGATTCTTGCCCAGAAATAGCTAAGAAGAAAAATTAACTGTTGGATTTCTGTACACTCTATGTTGCATTCGCTAATACAAATTATTCAAAAAAAAAAAAAAATCATAAATTTCTCATAGTTCCAAAGTCTTGAACCTGATATAGCATACACTCAAAACACTTGTCTATCAGACTATCAACTGAATCATATAAAAATCTGTGGGGACAGAAGAAAGAAGATGGCTGCTTAGTGAAACACAACTGCTGGATGCATGGGACCAGGAGCTGTTAACAGTAACTAATTGTGCTCTAATTCCGCTGCAGTATAGGGAAAAGGAGGATGGAATGTGAGTGGTGAGTTCCTTCTGCAACTGCTCCCACCTCTAAATTTTGGCAGACAAGGTGGATAACTTCAGCGCCACAGCGGCTTCCACTTCACTACCTGTTTTGGTATTGCCAGCAGCAGCGAAGACAGGACTTTGTTAAGCCTCTTCATTCGGGCAATGCCTCCACAGCCCATGGAAGTGCATACCGATGAGAGGCAGAGTTTGGGGTTGGCTGATAGTCTTATCAGAGGAACCTTCCACAGCAATTTCTACTCTGCACCCTGGTTTATTTGGAGGAAATAAGTTGCAGTTGAAACAACATACTGTAAGGTGAGTTTCTACCTGTATTTTTCTCAGCTGTCAGTGAGGCCTAACATTTTAACAATGGACTCAATATAGGAAGCCTCACAGACTCTTAAGAATTGCTTTCTTAAAATTAAAGCTATTTTTACAACTCAGCTTAATTATGTCTGGATCTATGGAAGCCTATGATAAGATCCTAGAACAACATTCTAAACAGATTGGTTCTGTTGAGGCCAAGTTGACTGAAACTCAAGTAGTTAATGCAGTTTTGATGAAGGTTTAAGTTATCCCTTCTTGCAATCCCCTCCATTTGGCAAATATTTTATGACACAATCTGAAAAACAATTCTTACAGAGGTAGCCCCAACATTATGGAACTCGTTGCATTCATGCTGAGGTGAGAATCTAATTTCTCTAAATTCAAATTAATGCTTAAAACCTTTCTCTTTAAAGAAGCGTACGAGACCTAGACCCAGAACGTGACATAAAATTCATAGCATGTCCTTTTTGATTTTTCCCGCAACACCACTTTTTTATTTTTTAAGCAATGTAATCCTACTCTTTTTTTTTCCCTTTTGTATCCAGTGTAGCTGTTTAAGTGAGTAGTCTAGCAGTGTATTCCTATATCTAACACCCCTATTGTTTTTAAATTTTTACCACTTTATGATGTAAACTCAGGGCCGCCATCAGGGTAGTACTACCAGTCCTGCATTCAGGGGCCCGGAGCTGACAGGGGGCCCAGGCTCCCCAGTGTTCTCCCCAGCGCTTTTCAGCCGGGCGCAATGCCCAGCAAATTTAGATGCCCGCCCGGCTGTCATCTGCCGAATCCTGCTGCCGCCCCCTGCTTAATGCGCAGCCTGAAGAGCCGCCGAAAAACCTGCCGGACTTTAAACAAAAAAAACCCCTAGCAAGCGACTCGAACCCGGCTTCCCTCCAAAACCGGAAGTTACGTCAGGGGGAGGAGGGTAGAGAAGAGAAGCTGGCATGGACCATTAGAGCCCCGGAACATGCGGGAGATAGGCCAGCCACGGAGGGTAGCTTACTTGCTCTTGCTTACTTCGGGCCTTTCTCGCTGCCGGGTCCTGCCTACTTTCTGTTTCCGTGAAGGCAGGACCCGGCAACGAGAAAGGCCCGAAGTAAGCAAGAGCAGCAAGTTGTAAACTTCCCTCTGTCGCTGCCCTTTTGGAGATAGGTCAGCGACCAAGGGAAACTTGCAACTTGCCTTTGTCTGTAGCGAATCTGCTGGTGTGTGAGACGGGGGGGAATGGGAGGAGTAATGCTGCTGCACCCAATTAGGGGGGAGGGGGAAGAGAAATGCTGTTTCTGCTGTACCCAATTGGGGGAGGGAAGAAAAATGCTGATGATACTGCTGTACCCGGTGGGGGGAGGGGGTAGAGAAATACTGCTGCACCCAATTGGGGAGAGAGAGGGAAGGAGGGAGAAGGAAGATCAGGAAAAGGAGGAAAGAGATGCAAAGACCATGGGAGGGAGGGAAAGGAGATATCATACCATGGAGTGGAAGAGAGAGATGTCGGGGCATATGGGGGGGGGGAAGCAGGGCCAGATTAAAGAATAGGCCCAGTAGGCACAGGCCTAGGGCCCGAAATAGTCAGGGGGGCCTGCCAGTGCTGTGCTTTGGGGCCTCACCCTTGCTGGATTCGCTGGCAGCAGCAGCAGCCTCATCATCATCCCGGGCGACCCCCAACCCGATCCGACCCTCCTATCTCTCCCTCCTTCCCTCATCCCGGGCATTAAATTCATGAACCTCCGTGGATAAGGTCGCGAGGTTCTCATTTACTTTATCTAGTCGGGTGCCCAGCGCACTCACCACAGCCTCCGTTAATTTCGCCACCAGCGGCGCGCTTGCAGGGTCAGGTTCCTCAGCCGAATCCGCCATCTTGTCTTCTACAGTCGCCAGAGCCTTGCCGCGGGTCCCGTCTTTTTTACCACTCTTCGTGGTCATCGCTGTTCCGGATTTGCGGACAAACTTGTCCATACAGGTCACCAACCCCTCTCCTCCACAATCGGGTCCAGTGTCGAGACAGAATATAGGCCAAAAGGAGTTAGATCGAGAGGGAGCTATGGAGCTCAGGAAAACAGCGCTCCCCCGCTCACTGCATGGCCACACCCCCCAACATATTGTTTAAATTGTTCCGCAAGATTTATTTTTCCTGCTGTAGTAATATGTAGCCCATCAGTGCAATATAGCTTCTTGTCCTTCCATGTATTTCCCCATCCTGCAGGCCTCCAGTACCAATACCAGTCCATATTGCTTGGCATAGGCCACTCAAGCTGAACAAACCAACTGATTCACCTCGATTCCTATACAACTGCTCAGAACTTGTCCCATTACAAATTCCCACAGCAAACTCCATTCACAAACAGTCCAAACAGCAAAGAATCAAGACCAAGAATAGAAGTAACTTAAAAAAATTAAAACACACCGAAACCCCTGTCTCTACACACTATAGGAACCTCAAGGGATATTACCTGAACACACGGTTGGTGAGAAACAAAACACAAGTTATATATGATTGGATCGAACATACGAACCCAGACCTCCTATTCCTAACC